>NW_028295448.1:0-436849 GCF_964341445.2 Mesoplodon mirus
GGAGCGCTAAGCAGAGTGTTTTTCGAGGTAGAGCTCAGGTAAGGCAAGGGGAGCCAACTTCCTTGTCATGTTGCGCTGGATACAACCTTGTTTCAGAAGCTCTTGGAGAGCTGAGGAAATCTGCCTCTCCCAAGGAAGAGGGCAGTGTGTTGCCCTACACTCGGCATAAACAGGCGTACACCTAAGGGCCTTCGGGGCTGGATGAGGCTCAAGCGGGCCCCAGGAGCCTGGCGGTACTCAGTGTTCTTGCACTGACTCGGGTGCTGACACGACGTTCTTAGGACTCCTTAAAGGGGTACTACCGAAAACTTAAAGCAGAACAGCAAGGAATGCCTCAGGAAGAGTGCTGCACGCCTTCCAATCGGCACGGCCCACCAGGGCGATTTTCGAGTCTCGTGGGGACACTGAGTTTCCCTTTCGCCCTAGAGCAGGGCAGGAAAGCTTCCTCAGGAACTGGAAGCAGCCTGCTTCTTTCGAGAAAGCTCCTTTGCCTCTCGCAGGCATGCCCGCAGGGACTAAACTCCCGGCAGCAAGAGTGTTTTTGACCTGCTGGACTGGCTAGGAACGTCTCTCTGAAGCTGTGGCAGAGCTGAGGATCTCCAGCTCTCCCAGGGAAGAGTGCAGTGTGTTGCGCTTCGCTCAGGAAACACAGGGGTGCGCTGAAGGACCTACGGGGCTGGGTGCTGCTCCACAGGCCCACTGGAGCCCGGCTCCCTGAGTGTTCCTGTAAGGAAACTGGTGCTAACGTGCTAGGAGTCCGGAAAGGCCTACCCTCGTGAAACTAAAGTAGCACAGCCCAAATGCCTCATGGAAGCTGCTGCCCACCAATCTTTCTGCACGGAAACCCAGGGCCGTAGTGAAAAGCCAGTGTTTGCGTTTCGGGTTCCCTTTAGCTCTAAAGCAGGGTCAGGCTTTCTTTGTGGAACTGTAGTTGAAAGTCAGCCTGCCGATGCAGGAGACACGGGTTCGTACCCCGATCCGGGAAGGTCCCACCCGCTGCCCTAGTGCCGCACCCGGGAGCCTTAGCCGCTGAACCTAAGCCTCAGGAGCCGGCGCTCCGCAATGGGAGAGGCCACAACCGTGAGAGGTGCGCGTACACCCAAATAAGGAAAGACACAGGGCAAGATGATATCCCACCCAGGAACCGGAGGCGCCCTGTTTCTGGGAGAAAAGTCAACTTCCTATCCGAGCCCTGCACGAAATGACTAGAATCCTGGAAGCACAAGTGTTTGGGCACAAGCTTCCAGGCTGCCCGAGTGGAATGGTCAACACTGGGGAGAAAAAGGCCTGTGCCCTCAGGCCCCCATTTCGAGGTTGACGGGAAGCATCAGTACCTATTGTTTCGAAAAATTCAAAAGAGACACATGGTACTCAGGGGGCCCTTCCCTAAAGCAGCTTCTCCATACAGCGTGTTCTGCGTTGTAGGGCGTGGCCTAAAGGAAAGAATGCCGTGGGTCAGCCTAGGGGCCCGTGCACCTTCCAAAAGCCGGCTGTGTTCCACGAAGAACTGATCTTTAGTTGCAGTGGAACCCAACCCGAGTTTCTCCTTGAGGTAGGGTGACTGCAGGTAACAAGACCTAGAAGGAATGCTAAGCAGAGTGTCTCTCTCAGTATCGCTCTGACAGGGCAATGAGGCCGACCGGCATTGAATGCTGGAAGTGCTACAACCGTGTTACTGAATCCGTCTGTGACCGGAGGCAGTCTAGCTCTCCGACGCACGAGTTCAATATGTTGCCCTACGCTCAGCTACGGAGGGGTGCAGCTAAGGATCTTCGCGACTGGATGAGGCTCACCAGGCCACTAGGAGCCTGCAGTGACTCAGCGTTCTTAGACAGAATCGTGTGCGGACGCGAGGCTCCTAGGAGGCCTTTACAGCTTACTGCCTTTAAAGTAAAGCAGAGCTGCGACGTGGGTCTCATAGAAGCTGCCGCACGCCTCCCCTTCTGCATGGCAGAGCAGGGCCACCCGTCGAGGCGAGTGTTCATGCTGAGTTTCCCTTTCGCTATAAAGCAGGGCAGGGGAAGCTCCCAGCCAGGAAGTCGTAGTACCCTATTTCTTTGGAGGCAACTCAGTTTCTACTCAGTGCCACGCCTGCCCTGACTAGTAAGCCGGCAAACGCACTATTCCCCGGAAGCGTCAAGGGCTCACGCAGGGCGCTTTCCAGCGGGGAAAACAAGGCTTGTGACATCAGGCCCCCCATTCGAGGTTGACGCACTGCGTAAGGACCTGTTATGCTGCCGAAGTCAGAAGAGACACAAGCTACCCACTGACCCCTTCCCGAAATCAGCTTTTGTAGGCAGGGTGTTCGGCTTGTAGGGAACTGCCTAAATTTTCGAAAGCCCCAGATCGGCCTAGGGGCCTGGGCATCTTCCAAAAGCCTGCTGTGTTCCACGAAGAACTGTGCGTCAGTTGCAGTGGAACCCAGCCTGACTTTTTCCTTGGGTAAGGTGACTGCAGGTTTGAGGTCCGAGAAGGAGCGCTAAGCAGAGTGTTTTTCGAGGTAGAGCTCAGGTAAGGCAAGGGGAGCCAACTTCCTTGTCATGTTGCGCTGGATACAACCTTGTTTCAGAAGCTCTTGGAGAGCTGAGGAAATCTGCCTCTCCCAAGGAAGAGGGCAGTGTGTTGCCCTACACTCGGCATAAACAGGCGTACACCTAAGGGCCTTCGGGGCTGGATGAGGCTCAAGCGGGCCCCAGGAGCCTGGCGGTACTCAGTGTTCTTGCACTGACTCGGGTGCTGACACGACGTTCTTAGGACTCCTTAAAGGGGTACTACCGAAAACTTAAAGCAGAACAGCAAGGAATGCCTCAGGAAGAGTGCTGCACGCCTTCCAATCGGCACGGCCCACCAGGGCGATTTTCGAGTCTCGTGGGGACACTGAGTTTCCCTTTCGCCCTAGAGCAGGGCAGGAAAGCTTCCTCAGGAACTGGAAGCAGCCTGCTTCTTTCGAGAAAGCTCCTTTGCCTCTCGCAGGCATGCCCGCAGGGACTAAACTCCCGGCAGCAAGAGTGTTTTTGACCTGCTGGACTGGCTAGGAACGTCTCTCTGAAGCTGTGGCAGAGCTGAGGATCTCCAGCTCTCCCAGGGAAGAGTGCAGTGTGTTGCGCTTCGCTCAGGAAACACAGGGGTGCGCTGAAGGACCTACGGGGCTGGGTGCTGCTCCACAGGCCCACTGGAGCCCGGCTCCCTGAGTGTTCCTGTAAGGAAACTGGTGCTAACGTGCTAGGAGTCCGGAAAGGCCTACCCTCGTGAAACTAAAGTAGCACAGCCCAAATGCCTCATGGAAGCTGCTGCCCACCAATCTTTCTGCACGGAAACCCAGGGCCGTAGTGAAAAGCCAGTGTTTGCGTTTCGGGTTCCCTTTAGCTCTAAAGCAGGGTCAGGCTTTCTTTGTGGAACTGTAGTTGAAAGTCAGCCTGCCGATGCAGGAGACACGGGTTCGTACCCCGATCCGGGAAGGTCCCACCCGCTGCCCTAGTGCCGCACCCGGGAGCCTTAGCCGCTGAACCTAAGCCTCAGGAGCCGGCGCTCCGCAATGGGAGAGGCCACAACCGTGAGAGGTGCGCGTACACCCAAATAAGGAAAGACACAGGGCAAGATGATATCCCACCCAGGAACCGGAGGCGCCCTGTTTCTGGGAGAAAAGTCAACTTCCTATCCGAGCCCTGCACGAAATGACTAGAATCCTGGAAGCACAAGTGTTTGGGCACAAGCTTCCAGGCTGCCCGAGTGGAATGGTCAACACTGGGGAGAAAAAGGCCTGTGCCCTCAGGCCCCCATTTCGAGGTTGACGGGAAGCATCAGTACCTATTGTTTCGAAAAATTCAAAAGAGACACATGGTACTCAGGGGGCCCTTCCCTAAAGCAGCTTCTCCATACAGCGTGTTCTGCGTTGTAGGGCGTGGCCTAAAGGAAAGAATGCCGTGGGTCAGCCTAGGGGCCCGTGCACCTTCCAAAAGCCGGCTGTGTTCCACGAAGAACTGATCTTTAGTTGCAGTGGAACCCAACCCGAGTTTCTCCTTGAGGTAGGGTGACTGCAGGTAACAAGACCTAGAAGGAATGCTAAGCAGAGTGTCTCTCTCAGTATCGCTCTGACAGGGCAATGAGGCCGACCGGCATTGAATGCTGGAAGTGCTACAACCGTGTTACTGAATCCGTCTGTGACCGGAGGCAGTCTAGCTCTCCGACGCACGAGTTCAATATGTTGCCCTACGCTCAGCTACGGAGGGGTGCAGCTAAGGATCTTCGCGACTGGATGAGGCTCACCAGGCCACTAGGAGCCTGCAGTGACTCAGCGTTCTTAGACAGAATCGTGTGCGGACGCGAGGCTCCTAGGAGGCCTTTACAGCTTACTGCCTTTAAAGTAAAGCAGAGCTGCGACGTGGGTCTCATAGAAGCTGCCGCACGCCTCCCCTTCTGCATGGCAGAGCAGGGCCACCCGTCGAGGCGAGTGTTCATGCTGAGTTTCCCTTTCGCTATAAAGCAGGGCAGGGGAAGCTCCCAGCCAGGAAGTCGTAGTACCCTATTTCTTTGGAGGCAACTCAGTTTCTACTCAGTGCCACGCCTGCCCTGACTAGTAAGCCGGCAAACGCACTATTCCCCGGAAGCGTCAAGGGCTCACGCAGGGCGCTTTCCAGCGGGGAAAACAAGGCTTGTGACATCAGGCCCCCCATTCGAGGTTGACGCACTGCGTAAGGACCTGTTATGCTGCCGAAGTCAGAAGAGACACAAGCTACCCACTGACCCCTTCCCGAAATCAGCTTTTGTAGGCAGGGTGTTCGGCTTGTAGGGAACTGCCTAAATTTTCGAAAGCCCCAGATCGGCCTAGGGGCCTGGGCATCTTCCAAAAGCCTGCTGTGTTCCACGAAGAACTGTGCGTCAGTTGCAGTGGAACCCAGCCTGACTTTTTCCTTGGGTAAGGTGACTGCAGGTTTGAGGTCCGAGAAGGAGCGCTAAGCAGAGTGTTTTTCGAGGTAGAGCTCAGGTAAGGCAAGGGGAGCCAACTTCCTTGTCATGTTGCGCTGGATACAACCTTGTTTCAGAAGCTCTTGGAGAGCTGAGGAAATCTGCCTCTCCCAAGGAAGAGGGCAGTGTGTTGCCCTACACTCGGCATAAACAGGCGTACACCTAAGGGCCTTCGGGGCTGGATGAGGCTCAAGCGGGCCCCAGGAGCCTGGCGGTACTCAGTGTTCTTGCACTGACTCGGGTGCTGACACGACGTTCTTAGGACTCCTTAAAGGGGTACTACCGAAAACTTAAAGCAGAACAGCAAGGAATGCCTCAGGAAGAGTGCTGCACGCCTTCCAATCGGCACGGCCCACCAGGGCGATTTTCGAGTCTCGTGGGGACACTGAGTTTCCCTTTCGCCCTAGAGCAGGGCAGGAAAGCTTCCTCAGGAACTGGAAGCAGCCTGCTTCTTTCGAGAAAGCTCCTTTGCCTCTCGCAGGCATGCCCGCAGGGACTAAACTCCCGGCAGCAAGAGTGTTTTTGACCTGCTGGACTGGCTAGGAACGTCTCTCTGAAGCTGTGGCAGAGCTGAGGATCTCCAGCTCTCCCAGGGAAGAGTGCAGTGTGTTGCGCTTCGCTCAGGAAACACAGGGGTGCGCTGAAGGACCTACGGGGCTGGGTGCTGCTCCACAGGCCCACTGGAGCCCGGCTCCCTGAGTGTTCCTGTAAGGAAACTGGTGCTAACGTGCTAGGAGTCCGGAAAGGCCTACCCTCGTGAAACTAAAGTAGCACAGCCCAAATGCCTCATGGAAGCTGCTGCCCACCAATCTTTCTGCACGGAAACCCAGGGCCGTAGTGAAAAGCCAGTGTTTGCGTTTCGGGTTCCCTTTAGCTCTAAAGCAGGGTCAGGCTTTCTTTGTGGAACTGTAGTTGAAAGTCAGCCTGCCGATGCAGGAGACACGGGTTCGTACCCCGATCCGGGAAGGTCCCACCCGCTGCCCTAGTGCCGCACCCGGGAGCCTTAGCCGCTGAACCTAAGCCTCAGGAGCCGGCGCTCCGCAATGGGAGAGGCCACAACCGTGAGAGGTGCGCGTACACCCAAATAAGGAAAGACACAGGGCAAGATGATATCCCACCCAGGAACCGGAGGCGCCCTGTTTCTGGGAGAAAAGTCAACTTCCTATCCGAGCCCTGCACGAAATGACTAGAATCCTGGAAGCACAAGTGTTTGGGCACAAGCTTCCAGGCTGCCCGAGTGGAATGGTCAACACTGGGGAGAAAAAGGCCTGTGCCCTCAGGCCCCCATTTCGAGGTTGACGGGAAGCATCAGTACCTATTGTTTCGAAAAATTCAAAAGAGACACATGGTACTCAGGGGGCCCTTCCCTAAAGCAGCTTCTCCATACAGCGTGTTCTGCGTTGTAGGGCGTGGCCTAAAGGAAAGAATGCCGTGGGTCAGCCTAGGGGCCCGTGCACCTTCCAAAAGCCGGCTGTGTTCCACGAAGAACTGATCTTTAGTTGCAGTGGAACCCAACCCGAGTTTCTCCTTGAGGTAGGGTGACTGCAGGTAACAAGACCTAGAAGGAATGCTAAGCAGAGTGTCTCTCTCAGTATCGCTCTGACAGGGCAATGAGGCCGACCGGCATTGAATGCTGGAAGTGCTACAACCGTGTTACTGAATCCGTCTGTGACCGGAGGCAGTCTAGCTCTCCGACGCACGAGTTCAATATGTTGCCCTACGCTCAGCTACGGAGGGGTGCAGCTAAGGATCTTCGCGACTGGATGAGGCTCACCAGGCCACTAGGAGCCTGCAGTGACTCAGCGTTCTTAGACAGAATCGTGTGCGGACGCGAGGCTCCTAGGAGGCCTTTACAGCTTACTGCCTTTAAAGTAAAGCAGAGCTGCGACGTGGGTCTCATAGAAGCTGCCGCACGCCTCCCCTTCTGCATGGCAGAGCAGGGCCACCCGTCGAGGCGAGTGTTCATGCTGAGTTTCCCTTTCGCTATAAAGCAGGGCAGGGGAAGCTCCCAGCCAGGAAGTCGTAGTACCCTATTTCTTTGGAGGCAACTCAGTTTCTACTCAGTGCCACGCCTGCCCTGACTAGTAAGCCGGCAAACGCACTATTCCCCGGAAGCGTCAAGGGCTCACGCAGGGCGCTTTCCAGCGGGGAAAACAAGGCTTGTGACATCAGGCCCCCCATTCGAGGTTGACGCACTGCGTAAGGACCTGTTATGCTGCCGAAGTCAGAAGAGACACAAGCTACCCACTGACCCCTTCCCGAAATCAGCTTTTGTAGGCAGGGTGTTCGGCTTGTAGGGAACTGCCTAAATTTTCGAAAGCCCCAGATCGGCCTAGGGGCCTGGGCATCTTCCAAAAGCCTGCTGTGTTCCACGAAGAACTGTGCGTCAGTTGCAGTGGAACCCAGCCTGACTTTTTCCTTGGGTAAGGTGACTGCAGGTTTGAGGTCCGAGAAGGAGCGCTAAGCAGAGTGTTTTTCGAGGTAGAGCTCAGGTAAGGCAAGGGGAGCCAACTTCCTTGTCATGTTGCGCTGGATACAACCTTGTTTCAGAAGCTCTTGGAGAGCTGAGGAAATCTGCCTCTCCCAAGGAAGAGGGCAGTGTGTTGCCCTACACTCGGCATAAACAGGCGTACACCTAAGGGCCTTCGGGGCTGGATGAGGCTCAAGCGGGCCCCAGGAGCCTGGCGGTACTCAGTGTTCTTGCACTGACTCGGGTGCTGACACGACGTTCTTAGGACTCCTTAAAGGGGTACTACCGAAAACTTAAAGCAGAACAGCAAGGAATGCCTCAGGAAGAGTGCTGCACGCCTTCCAATCGGCACGGCCCACCAGGGCGATTTTCGAGTCTCGTGGGGACACTGAGTTTCCCTTTCGCCCTAGAGCAGGGCAGGAAAGCTTCCTCAGGAACTGGAAGCAGCCTGCTTCTTTCGAGAAAGCTCCTTTGCCTCTCGCAGGCATGCCCGCAGGGACTAAACTCCCGGCAGCAAGAGTGTTTTTGACCTGCTGGACTGGCTAGGAACGTCTCTCTGAAGCTGTGGCAGAGCTGAGGATCTCCAGCTCTCCCAGGGAAGAGTGCAGTGTGTTGCGCTTCGCTCAGGAAACACAGGGGTGCGCTGAAGGACCTACGGGGCTGGGTGCTGCTCCACAGGCCCACTGGAGCCCGGCTCCCTGAGTGTTCCTGTAAGGAAACTGGTGCTAACGTGCTAGGAGTCCGGAAAGGCCTACCCTCGTGAAACTAAAGTAGCACAGCCCAAATGCCTCATGGAAGCTGCTGCCCACCAATCTTTCTGCACGGAAACCCAGGGCCGTAGTGAAAAGCCAGTGTTTGCGTTTCGGGTTCCCTTTAGCTCTAAAGCAGGGTCAGGCTTTCTTTGTGGAACTGTAGTTGAAAGTCAGCCTGCCGATGCAGGAGACACGGGTTCGTACCCCGATCCGGGAAGGTCCCACCCGCTGCCCTAGTGCCGCACCCGGGAGCCTTAGCCGCTGAACCTAAGCCTCAGGAGCCGGCGCTCCGCAATGGGAGAGGCCACAACCGTGAGAGGTGCGCGTACACCCAAATAAGGAAAGACACAGGGCAAGATGATATCCCACCCAGGAACCGGAGGCGCCCTGTTTCTGGGAGAAAAGTCAACTTCCTATCCGAGCCCTGCACGAAATGACTAGAATCCTGGAAGCACAAGTGTTTGGGCACAAGCTTCCAGGCTGCCCGAGTGGAATGGTCAACACTGGGGAGAAAAAGGCCTGTGCCCTCAGGCCCCCATTTCGAGGTTGACGGGAAGCATCAGTACCTATTGTTTCGAAAAATTCAAAAGAGACACATGGTACTCAGGGGGCCCTTCCCTAAAGCAGCTTCTCCATACAGCGTGTTCTGCGTTGTAGGGCGTGGCCTAAAGGAAAGAATGCCGTGGGTCAGCCTAGGGGCCCGTGCACCTTCCAAAAGCCGGCTGTGTTCCACGAAGAACTGATCTTTAGTTGCAGTGGAACCCAACCCGAGTTTCTCCTTGAGGTAGGGTGACTGCAGGTAACAAGACCTAGAAGGAATGCTAAGCAGAGTGTCTCTCTCAGTATCGCTCTGACAGGGCAATGAGGCCGACCGGCATTGAATGCTGGAAGTGCTACAACCGTGTTACTGAATCCGTCTGTGACCGGAGGCAGTCTAGCTCTCCGACGCACGAGTTCAATATGTTGCCCTACGCTCAGCTACGGAGGGGTGCAGCTAAGGATCTTCGCGACTGGATGAGGCTCACCAGGCCACTAGGAGCCTGCAGTGACTCAGCGTTCTTAGACAGAATCGTGTGCGGACGCGAGGCTCCTAGGAGGCCTTTACAGCTTACTGCCTTTAAAGTAAAGCAGAGCTGCGACGTGGGTCTCATAGAAGCTGCCGCACGCCTCCCCTTCTGCATGGCAGAGCAGGGCCACCCGTCGAGGCGAGTGTTCATGCTGAGTTTCCCTTTCGCTATAAAGCAGGGCAGGGGAAGCTCCCAGCCAGGAAGTCGTAGTACCCTATTTCTTTGGAGGCAACTCAGTTTCTACTCAGTGCCACGCCTGCCCTGACTAGTAAGCCGGCAAACGCACTATTCCCCGGAAGCGTCAAGGGCTCACGCAGGGCGCTTTCCAGCGGGGAAAACAAGGCTTGTGACATCAGGCCCCCCATTCGAGGTTGACGCACTGCGTAAGGACCTGTTATGCTGCCGAAGTCAGAAGAGACACAAGCTACCCACTGACCCCTTCCCGAAATCAGCTTTTGTAGGCAGGGTGTTCGGCTTGTAGGGAACTGCCTAAATTTTCGAAAGCCCCAGATCGGCCTAGGGGCCTGGGCATCTTCCAAAAGCCTGCTGTGTTCCACGAAGAACTGTGCGTCAGTTGCAGTGGAACCCAGCCTGACTTTTTCCTTGGGTAAGGTGACTGCAGGTTTGAGGTCCGAGAAGGAGCGCTAAGCAGAGTGTTTTTCGAGGTAGAGCTCAGGTAAGGCAAGGGGAGCCAACTTCCTTGTCATGTTGCGCTGGATACAACCTTGTTTCAGAAGCTCTTGGAGAGCTGAGGAAATCTGCCTCTCCCAAGGAAGAGGGCAGTGTGTTGCCCTACACTCGGCATAAACAGGCGTACACCTAAGGGCCTTCGGGGCTGGATGAGGCTCAAGCGGGCCCCAGGAGCCTGGCGGTACTCAGTGTTCTTGCACTGACTCGGGTGCTGACACGACGTTCTTAGGACTCCTTAAAGGGGTACTACCGAAAACTTAAAGCAGAACAGCAAGGAATGCCTCAGGAAGAGTGCTGCACGCCTTCCAGTCGGCACGGCCCACCAGGGCGATTTTCGAGTCTCGTGGGGACACTGAGTTTCCCTTTCGCCCTAGAGCAGGGCAGGAAAGCTTCCTCAGGAACTGGAAGCAGCCTGCTTCTTTCGAGAAAGCTCCTTTGCCTCTCGCAGGCATGCCCGCAGGGACTAAACTCCCGGCAGCAAGAGTGTTTTTGACCTGCTGGACTGGCTAGGAACGTCTCTCTGAAGCTGTGGCAGAGCTGAGGATCTCCAGCTCTCCCAGGGAAGAGTGCAGTGTGTTGCGCTTCGCTCAGGAAACACAGGGGTGCGCTGAAGGACCTACGGGGCTGGGTGCTGCTCCACAGGCCCACTGGAGCCCGGCTCCCTGAGTGTTCCTGTAAGGAAACTGGTGCTAACGTGCTAGGAGTCCGGAAAGGCCTACCCTCGTGAAACTAAAGTAGCACAGCCCAAATGCCTCATGGAAGCTGCTGCCCACCAATCTTTCTGCACGGAAACCCAGGGCCGTAGTGAAAAGCCAGTGTTTGCGTTTCGGGTTCCCTTTAGCTCTAAAGCAGGGTCAGGCTTTCTTTGTGGAACTGTAGTTGAAAGTCAGCCTGCCGATGCAGGAGACACGGGTTCGTACCCCGATCCGGGAAGGTCCCACCCGCTGCCCTAGTGCCGCACCCGGGAGCCTTAGCCGCTGAACCTAAGCCTCAGGAGCCGGCGCTCCGCAATGGGAGAGGCCACAACCGTGAGAGGTGCGCGTACACCCAAATAAGGAAAGACACAGGGCAAGATGATATCCCACCCAGGAACCGGAGGCGCCCTGTTTCTGGGAGAAAAGTCAACTTCCTATCCGAGCCCTGCACGAAATGACTAGAATCCTGGAAGCACAAGTGTTTGGGCACAAGCTTCCAGGCTGCCCGAGTGGAATGGTCAACACTGGGGAGAAAAAGGCCTGTGCCCTCAGGCCCCCATTTCGAGGTTGACGGGAAGCATCAGTACCTATTGTTTCGAAAAATTCAAAAGAGACACATGGTACTCAGGGGGCCCTTCCCTAAAGCAGCTTCTCCATACAGCGTGTTCTGCGTTGTAGGGCGTGGCCTAAAGGAAAGAATGCCGTGGGTCAGCCTAGGGGCCCGTGCACCTTCCAAAAGCCGGCTGTGTTCCACGAAGAACTGATCTTTAGTTGCAGTGGAACCCAACCCGAGTTTCTCCTTGAGGTAGGGTGACTGCAGGTAACAAGACCTAGAAGGAATGCTAAGCAGAGTGTCTCTCTCAGTATCGCTCTGACAGGGCAATGAGGCCGACCGGCATTGAATGCTGGAAGTGCTACAACCGTGTTACTGAATCCGTCTGTGACCGGAGGCAGTCTAGCTCTCCGACGCACGAGTTCAATATGTTGCCCTACGCTCAGCTACGGAGGGGTGCAGCTAAGGATCTTCGCGACTGGATGAGGCTCACCAGGCCACTAGGAGCCTGCAGTGACTCAGCGTTCTTAGACAGAATCGTGTGCGGACGCGAGGCTCCTAGGAGGCCTTTACAGCTTACTGCCTTTAAAGTAAAGCAGAGCTGCGACGTGGGTCTCATAGAAGCTGCCGCACGCCTCCCCTTCTGCATGGCAGAGCAGGGCCACCCGTCGAGGCGAGTGTTCATGCTGAGTTTCCCTTTCGCTATAAAGCAGGGCAGGGGAAGCTCCCAGCCAGGAAGTCGTAGTACCCTATTTCTTTGGAGGCAACTCAGTTTCTACTCAGTGCCACGCCTGCCCTGACTAGTAAGCCGGCAAACGCACTATTCCCCGGAAGCGTCAAGGGCTCACGCAGGGCGCTTTCCAGCGGGGAAAACAAGGCTTGTGACATCAGGCCCCCCATTCGAGGTTGACGCACTGCGTAAGGACCTGTTATGCTGCCGAAGTCAGAAGAGACACAAGCTACCCACTGACCCCTTCCCGAAATCAGCTTTTGTAGGCAGGGTGTTCGGCTTGTAGGGAACTGCCTAAATTTTCGAAAGCCCCAGATCGGCCTAGGGGCCTGGGCATCTTCCAAAAGCCTGCTGTGTTCCACGAAGAACTGTGCGTCAGTTGCAGTGGAACCCAGCCTGACTTTTTCCTTGGGTAAGGTGACTGCAGGTTTGAGGTCCGAGAAGGAGCGCTAAGCAGAGTGTTTTTCGAGGTAGAGCTCAGGTAAGGCAAGGGGAGCCAACTTCCTTGTCATGTTGCGCTGGATACAACCTTGTTTCAGAAGCTCTTGGAGAGCTGAGGAAATCTGCCTCTCCCAAGGAAGAGGGCAGTGTGTTGCCCTACACTCGGCATAAACAGGCGTACACCTAAGGGCCTTCGGGGCTGGATGAGGCTCAAGCGGGCCCCAGGAGCCTGGCGGTACTCAGTGTTCTTGCACTGACTCGGGTGCTGACACGACGTTCTTAGGACTCCTTAAAGGGGTACTACCGAAAACTTAAAGCAGAACAGCAAGGAATGCCTCAGGAAGAGTGCTGCACGCCTTCCAATCGGCACGGCCCACCAGGGCGATTTTCGAGTCTCGTGGGGACACTGAGTTTCCCTTTCGCCCTAGAGCAGGGCAGGAAAGCTTCCTCAGGAACTGGAAGCAGCCTGCTTCTTTCGAGAAAGCTCCTTTGCCTCTCGCAGGCATGCCCGCAGGGACTAAACTCCCGGCAGCAAGAGTGTTTTTGACCTGCTGGACTGGCTAGGAACGTCTCTCTGAAGCTGTGGCAGAGCTGAGGATCTCCAGCTCTCCCAGGGAAGAGTGCAGTGTGTTGCGCTTCGCTCAGGAAACACAGGGGTGCGCTGAAGGACCTACGGGGCTGGGTGCTGCTCCACAGGCCCACTGGAGCCCGGCTCCCTGAGTGTTCCTGTAAGGAAACTGGTGCTAACGTGCTAGGAGTCCGGAAAGGCCTACCCTCGTGAAACTAAAGTAGCACAGCCCAAATGCCTCATGGAAGCTGCTGCCCACCAATCTTTCTGCACGGAAACCCAGGGCCGTAGTGAAAAGCCAGTGTTTGCGTTTCGGGTTCCCTTTAGCTCTAAAGCAGGGTCAGGCTTTCTTTGTGGAACTGTAGTTGAAAGTCAGCCTGCCGATGCAGGAGACACGGGTTCGTACCCCGATCCGGGAAGGTCCCACCCGCTGCCCTAGTGCCGCACCCGGGAGCCTTAGCCGCTGAACCTAAGCCTCAGGAGCCGGCGCTCCGCAATGGGAGAGGCCACAACCGTGAGAGGTGCGCGTACACCCAAATAAGGAAAGACACAGGGCAAGATGATATCCCACCCAGGAACCGGAGGCGCCCTGTTTCTGGGAGAAAAGTCAACTTCCTATCCGAGCCCTGCACGAAATGACTAGAATCCTGGAAGCACAAGTGTTTGGGCACAAGCTTCCAGGCTGCCCGAGTGGAATGGTCAACACTGGGGAGAAAAAGGCCTGTGCCCTCAGGCCCCCATTTCGAGGTTGACGGGAAGCATCAGTACCTATTGTTTCGAAAAATTCAAAAGAGACACATGGTACTCAGGGGGCCCTTCCCTAAAGCAGCTTCTCCATACAGCGTGTTCTGCGTTGTAGGGCGTGGCCTAAAGGAAAGAATGCCGTGGGTCAGCCTAGGGGCCCGTGCACCTTCCAAAAGCCGGCTGTGTTCCACGAAGAACTGATCTTTAGTTGCAGTGGAACCCAACCCGAGTTTCTCCTTGAGGTAGGGTGACTGCAGGTAACAAGACCTAGAAGGAATGCTAAGCAGAGTGTCTCTCTCAGTATCGCTCTGACAGGGCAATGAGGCCGACCGGCATTGAATGCTGGAAGTGCTACAACCGTGTTACTGAATCCGTCTGTGACCGGAGGCAGTCTAGCTCTCCGACGCACGAGTTCAATATGTTGCCCTACGCTCAGCTACGGAGGGGTGCAGCTAAGGATCTTCGCGACTGGATGAGGCTCACCAGGCCACTAGGAGCCTGCAGTGACTCAGCGTTCTTAGACAGAATCGTGTGCGGACGCGAGGCTCCTAGGAGGCCTTTACAGCTTACTGCCTTTAAAGTAAAGCAGAGCTGCGACGTGGGTCTCATAGAAGCTGCCGCACGCCTCCCCTTCTGCATGGCAGAGCAGGGCCACCCGTCGAGGCGAGTGTTCATGCTGAGTTTCCCTTTCGCTATAAAGCAGGGCAGGGGAAGCTCCCAGCCAGGAAGTCGTAGTACCCTATTTCTTTGGAGGCAACTCAGTTTCTACTCAGTGCCACGCCTGCCCTGACTAGTAAGCCGGCAAACGCACTATTCCCCGGAAGCGTCAAGGGCTCACGCAGGGCGCTTTCCAGCGGGGAAAACAAGGCTTGTGACATCAGGCCCCCCATTCGAGGTTGACGCACTGCGTAAGGACCTGTTATGCTGCCGAAGTCAGAAGAGACACAAGCTACCCACTGACCCCTTCCCGAAATCAGCTTTTGTAGGCAGGGTGTTCGGCTTGTAGGGAACTGCCTAAATTTTCGAAAGCCCCAGATCGGCCTAGGGGCCTGGGCATCTTCCAAAAGCCTGCTGTGTTCCACGAAGAACTGTGCGTCAGTTGCAGTGGAACCCAGCCTGACTTTTTCCTTGGGTAAGGTGACTGCAGGTTTGAGGTCCGAGAAGGAGCGCTAAGCAGAGTGTTTTTCGAGGTAGAGCTCAGGTAAGGCAAGGGGAGCCAACTTCCTTGTCATGTTGCGCTGGATACAACCTTGTTTCAGAAGCTCTTGGAGAGCTGAGGAAATCTGCCTCTCCCAAGGAAGAGGGCAGTGTGTTGCCCTACACTCGGCATAAACAGGCGTACACCTAAGGGCCTTCGGGGCTGGATGAGGCTCAAGCGGGCCCCAGGAGCCTGGCGGTACTCAGTGTTCTTGCACTGACTCGGGTGCTGACACGACGTTCTTAGGACTCCTTAAAGGGGTACTACCGAAAACTTAAAGCAGAACAGCAAGGAATGCCTCAGGAAGAGTGCTGCACGCCTTCCAATCGGCACGGCCCACCAGGGCGATTTTCGAGTCTCGTGGGGACACTGAGTTTCCCTTTCGCCCTAGAGCAGGGCAGGAAAGCTTCCTCAGGAACTGGAAGCAGCCTGCTTCTTTCGAGAAAGCTCCTTTGCCTCTCGCAGGCATGCCCGCAGGGACTAAACTCCCGGCAGCAAGAGTGTTTTTGACCTGCTGGACTGGCTAGGAACGTCTCTCTGAAGCTGTGGCAGAGCTGAGGATCTCCAGCTCTCCCAGGGAAGAGTGCAGTGTGTTGCGCTTCGCTCAGGAAACACAGGGGTGCGCTGAAGGACCTACGGGGCTGGGTGCTGCTCCACAGGCCCACTGGAGCCCGGCTCCCTGAGTGTTCCTGTAAGGAAACTGGTGCTAACGTGCTAGGAGTCCGGAAAGGCCTACCCTCGTGAAACTAAAGTAGCACAGCCCAAATGCCTCATGGAAGCTGCTGCCCACCAATCTTTCTGCACGGAAACCCAGGGCCGTAGTGAAAAGCCAGTGTTTGCGTTTCGGGTTCCCTTTAGCTCTAAAGCAGGGTCAGGCTTTCTTTGTGGAACTGTAGTTGAAAGTCAGCCTGCCGATGCAGGAGACACGGGTTCGTACCCCGATCCGGGAAGGTCCCACCCGCTGCCCTAGTGCCGCACCCGGGAGCCTTAGCCGCTGAACCTAAGCCTCAGGAGCCGGCGCTCCGCAATGGGAGAGGCCACAACCGTGAGAGGTGCGCGTACACCCAAATAAGGAAAGACACAGGGCAAGATGATATCCCACCCAGGAACCGGAGGCGCCCTGTTTCTGGGAGAAAAGTCAACTTCCTATCCGAGCCCTGCACGAAATGACTAGAATCCTGGAAGCACAAGTGTTTGGGCACAAGCTTCCAGGCTGCCCGAGTGGAATGGTCAACACTGGGGAGAAAAAGGCCTGTGCCCTCAGGCCCCCATTTCGAGGTTGACGGGAAGCATCAGTACCTATTGTTTCGAAAAATTCAAAAGAGACACATGGTACTCAGGGGGCCCTTCCCTAAAGCAGCTTCTCCATACAGCGTGTTCTGCGTTGTAGGGCGTGGCCTAAAGGAAAGAATGCCGTGGGTCAGCCTAGGGGCCCGTGCACCTTCCAAAAGCCGGCTGTGTTCCACGAAGAACTGATCTTTAGTTGCAGTGGAACCCAACCCGAGTTTCTCCTTGAGGTAGGGTGACTGCAGGTAACAAGACCTAGAAGGAATGCTAAGCAGAGTGTCTCTCTCAGTATCGCTCTGACAGGGCAATGAGGCCGACCGGCATTGAATGCTGGAAGTGCTACAACCGTGTTACTGAATCCGTCTGTGACCGGAGGCAGTCTAGCTCTCCGACGCACGAGTTCAATATGTTGCCCTACGCTCAGCTACGGAGGGGTGCAGCTAAGGATCTTCGCGACTGGATGAGGCTCACCAGGCCACTAGGAGCCTGCAGTGACTCAGCGTTCTTAGACAGAATCGTGTGCGGACGCGAGGCTCCTAGGAGGCCTTTACAGCTTACTGCCTTTAAAGTAAAGCAGAGCTGCGACGTGGGTCTCATAGAAGCTGCCGCACGCCTCCCCTTCTGCATGGCAGAGCAGGGCCACCCGTCGAGGCGAGTGTTCATGCTGAGTTTCCCTTTCGCTATAAAGCAGGGCAGGGGAAGCTCCCAGCCAGGAAGTCGTAGTACCCTATTTCTTTGGAGGCAACTCAGTTTCTACTCAGTGCCACGCCTGCCCTGACTAGTAAGCCGGCAAACGCACTATTCCCCGGAAGCGTCAAGGGCTCACGCAGGGCGCTTTCCAGCGGGGAAAACAAGGCTTGTGACATCAGGCCCCCCATTCGAGGTTGACGCACTGCGTAAGGACCTGTTATGCTGCCGAAGTCAGAAGAGACACAAGCTACCCACTGACCCCTTCCCGAAATCAGCTTTTGTAGGCAGGGTGTTCGGCTTGTAGGGAACTGCCTAAATTTTCGAAAGCCCCAGATCGGCCTAGGGGCCTGGGCATCTTCCAAAAGCCTGCTGTGTTCCACGAAGAACTGTGCGTCAGTTGCAGTGGAACCCAGCCTGACTTTTTCCTTGGGTAAGGTGACTGCAGGTTTGAGGTCCGAGAAGGAGCGCTAAGCAGAGTGTTTTTCGAGGTAGAGCTCAGGTAAGGCAAGGGGAGCCAACTTCCTTGTCATGTTGCGCTGGATACAACCTTGTTTCAGAAGCTCTTGGAGAGCTGAGGAAATCTGCCTCTCCCAAGGAAGAGGGCAGTGTGTTGCCCTACACTCGGCATAAACAGGCGTACACCTAAGGGCCTTCGGGGCTGGATGAGGCTCAAGCGGGCCCCAGGAGCCTGGCGGTACTCAGTGTTCTTGCACTGACTCGGGTGCTGACACGACGTTCTTAGGACTCCTTAAAGGGGTACTACCGAAAACTTAAAGCAGAACAGCAAGGAATGCCTCAGGAAGAGTGCTGCACGCCTTCCAGTCGGCACGGCCCACCAGGGCGATTTTCGAGTCTCGTGGGGACACTGAGTTTCCCTTTCGCCCTAGAGCAGGGCAGGAAAGCTTCCTCAGGAACTGGAAGCAGCCTGCTTCTTTCGAGAAAGCTCCTTTGCCTCTCGCAGGCATGCCCGCAGGGACTAAACTCCCGGCAGCAAGAGTGTTTTTGACCTGCTGGACTGGCTAGGAACGTCTCTCTGAAGCTGTGGCAGAGCTGAGGATCTCCAGCTCTCCCAGGGAAGAGTGCAGTGTGTTGCGCTTCGCTCAGGAAACACAGGGGTGCGCTGAAGGACCTACGGGGCTGGGTGCTGCTCCACAGGCCCACTGGAGCCCGGCTCCCTGAGTGTTCCTGTAAGGAAACTGGTGCTAACGTGCTAGGAGTCCGGAAAGGCCTACCCTCGTGAAACTAAAGTAGCACAGCCCAAATGCCTCATGGAAGCTGCTGCCCACCAATCTTTCTGCACGGAAACCCAGGGCCGTAGTGAAAAGCCAGTGTTTGCGTTTCGGGTTCCCTTTAGCTCTAAAGCAGGGTCAGGCTTTCTTTGTGGAACTGTAGTTGAAAGTCAGCCTGCCGATGCAGGAGACACGGGTTCGTACCCCGATCCGGGAAGGTCCCACCCGCTGCCCTAGTGCCGCACCCGGGAGCCTTAGCCGCTGAACCTAAGCCTCAGGAGCCGGCGCTCCGCAATGGGAGAGGCCACAACCGTGAGAGGTGCGCGTACACCCAAATAAGGAAAGACACAGGGCAAGATGATATCCCACCCAGGAACCGGAGGCGCCCTGTTTCTGGGAGAAAAGTCAACTTCCTATCCGAGCCCTGCACGAAATGACTAGAATCCTGGAAGCACAAGTGTTTGGGCACAAGCTTCCAGGCTGCCCGAGTGGAATGGTCAACACTGGGGAGAAAAAGGCCTGTGCCCTCAGGCCCCCATTTCGAGGTTGACGGGAAGCATCAGTACCTATTGTTTCGAAAAATTCAAAAGAGACACATGGTACTCAGGGGGCCCTTCCCTAAAGCAGCTTCTCCATACAGCGTGTTCTGCGTTGTAGGGCGTGGCCTAAAGGAAAGAATGCCGTGGGTCAGCCTAGGGGCCCGTGCACCTTCCAAAAGCCGGCTGTGTTCCACGAAGAACTGATCTTTAGTTGCAGTGGAACCCAACCCGAGTTTCTCCTTGAGGTAGGGTGACTGCAGGTAACAAGACCTAGAAGGAATGCTAAGCAGAGTGTCTCTCTCAGTATCGCTCTGACAGGGCAATGAGGCCGACCGGCATTGAATGCTGGAAGTGCTACAACCGTGTTACTGAATCCGTCTGTGACCGGAGGCAGTCTAGCTCTCCGACGCACGAGTTCAATATGTTGCCCTACGCTCAGCTACGGAGGGGTGCAGCTAAGGATCTTCGCGACTGGATGAGGCTCACCAGGCCACTAGGAGCCTGCAGTGACTCAGCGTTCTTAGACAGAATCGTGTGCGGACGCGAGGCTCCTAGGAGGCCTTTACAGCTTACTGCCTTTAAAGTAAAGCAGAGCTGCGACGTGGGTCTCATAGAAGCTGCCGCACGCCTCCCCTTCTGCCTGGCAGAGCAGGGCCACCCGTCGAGGCGAGTGTTCATGCTGAGTTTCCCTTTCGCTATAAAGCAGGGCAGGGGAAGCTCCCAGCCAGGAAGTCGTAGTACCCTATTTCTTTGGAGGCAACTCAGTTTCTACTCAGTGCCACGCCTGCCCTGACTAGTAAGCCGGCAAACGCACTATTCCCCGGAAGCGTCAAGGGCTCACGCAGGGCGCTTTCCAGCGGGGAAAACAAGGCTTGTGACATCAGGCCCCCCATTCGAGGTTGACGCACTGCGTAAGGACCTGTTATGCTGCCGAAGTCAGAAGAGACACAAGCTACCCACTGACCCCTTCCCGAAATCAGCTTTTGTAGGCAGGGTGTTCGGCTTGTAGGGAACTGCCTAAATTTTCGAAAGCCCCAGATCGGCCTAGGGGCCTGGGCATCTTCCAAAAGCCTGCTGTGTTCCACGAAGAACTGTGCGTCAGTTGCAGTGGAACCCAGCCTGACTTTTTCCTTGGGTAAGGTGACTGCAGGTTTGAGGTCCGAGAAGGAGCGCTAAGCAGAGTGTTTTTCGAGGTAGAGCTCAGGTAAGGCAAGGGGAGCCAACTTCCTTGTCATGTTGCGCTGGATACAACCTTGTTTCAGAAGCTCTTGGAGAGCTGAGGAAATCTGCCTCTCCCAAGGAAGAGGGCAGTGTGTTGCCCTACACTCGGCATAAACAGGCGTACACCTAAGGGCCTTCGGGGCTGGATGAGGCTCAAGCGGGCCCCAGGAGCCTGGCGGTACTCAGTGTTCTTGCACTGACTCGGGTGCTGACACGACGTTCTTAGGACTCCTTAAAGGGGTACTACCGAAAACTTAAAGCAGAACAGCAAGGAATGCCTCAGGAAGAGTGCTGCACGCCTTCCAGTCGGCACGGCCCACCAGGGCGATTTTCGAGTCTCGTGGGGACACTGAGTTTCCCTTTCGCCCTAGAGCAGGGCAGGAAAGCTTCCTCAGGAACTGGAAGCAGCCTGCTTCTTTCGAGAAAGCTCCTTTGCCTCTCGCAGGCATGCCCGCAGGGACTAAACTCCCGGCAGCAAGAGTGTTTTTGACCTGCTGGACTGGCTAGGAACGTCTCTCTGAAGCTGTGGCAGAGCTGAGGATCTCCAGCTCTCCCAGGGAAGAGTGCAGTGTGTTGCGCTTCGCTCAGGAAACACAGGGGTGCGCTGAAGGACCTACGGGGCTGGGTGCTGCTCCACAGGCCCACTGGAGCCCGGCTCCCTGAGTGTTCCTGTAAGGAAACTGGTGCTAACGTGCTAGGAGTCCGGAAAGGCCTACCCTCGTGAAACTAAAGTAGCACAGCCCAAATGCCTCATGGAAGCTGCTGCCCACCAATCTTTCTGCACGGAAACCCAGGGCCGTAGTGAAAAGCCAGTGTTTGCGTTTCGGGTTCCCTTTAGCTCTAAAGCAGGGTCAGGCTTTCTTTGTGGAACTGTAGTTGAAAGTCAGCCTGCCGATGCAGGAGACACGGGTTCGTACCCCGATCCGGGAAGGTCCCACCCGCTGCCCTAGTGCCGCACCCGGGAGCCTTAGCCGCTGAACCTAAGCCTCAGGAGCCGGCGCTCCGCAATGGGAGAGGCCACAACCGTGAGAGGTGCGCGTACACCCAAATAAGGAAAGACACAGGGCAAGATGATATCCCACCCAGGAACCGGAGGCGCCCTGTTTCTGGGAGAAAAGTCAACTTCCTATCCGAGCCCTGCACGAAATGACTAGAATCCTGGAAGCACAAGTGTTTGGGCACAAGCTTCCAGGCTGCCCGAGTGGAATGGTCAACACTGGGGAGAAAAAGGCCTGTGCCCTCAGGCCCCCATTTCGAGGTTGACGGGAAGCATCAGTACCTATTGTTTCGAAAAATTCAAAAGAGACACATGGTACTCAGGGGGCCCTTCCCTAAAGCAGCTTCTCCATACAGCGTGTTCTGCGTTGTAGGGCGTGGCCTAAAGGAAAGAATGCCGTGGGTCAGCCTAGGGGCCCGTGCACCTTCCAAAAGCCGGCTGTGTTCCACGAAGAACTGATCTTTAGTTGCAGTGGAACCCAACCCGAGTTTCTCCTTGAGGTAGGGTGACTGCAGGTAACAAGACCTAGAAGGAATGCTAAGCAGAGTGTCTCTCTCAGTATCGCTCTGACAGGGCAATGAGGCCGACCGGCATTGAATGCTGGAAGTGCTACAACCGTGTTACTGAATCCGTCTGTGACCGGAGGCAGTCTAGCTCTCCGACGCACGAGTTCAATATGTTGCCCTACGCTCAGCTACGGAGGGGTGCAGCTAAGGATCTTCGCGACTGGATGAGGCTCACCAGGCCACTAGGAGCCTGCAGTGACTCAGCGTTCTTAGACAGAATCGTGTGCGGACGCGAGGCTCCTAGGAGGCCTTTACAGCTTACTGCCTTTAAAGTAAAGCAGAGCTGCGACGTGGGTCTCATAGAAGCTGCCGCACGCCTCCCCTTCTGCATGGCAGAGCAGGGCCACCCGTCGAGGCGAGTGTTCATGCTGAGTTTCCCTTTCGCTATAAAGCAGGGCAGGGGAAGCTCCCAGCCAGGAAGTCGTAGTACCCTATTTCTTTCGAGGCAACTCAGTTTCTACTCAGTGCCACGCCTGCCCTGACTAGTAAGCCGGCAAACGCACTATTCCCCGGAAGCGTCAAGGGCTCACGCAGGGCGCTTTCCAGCGGGGAAAACAAGGCTTGTGACATCAGGCCCCCCATTCGAGGTTGACGCACTGCGTAAGGACCTGTTATGCTGCCGAAGTCAGAAGAGACACAAGCTACCCACTGACCCCTTCCCGAAATCAGCTTTTGTAGGCAGGGTGTTCGGCTTGTAGGGAACTGCCTAAATTTTCGAAAGCCCCAGATCGGCCTAGGGGCCTGGGCATCTTCCAAAAGCCTGCTGTGTTCCACGAAGAACTGTGCGTCAGTTGCAGTGGAACCCAGCCTGACTTTTTCCTTGGGTAAGGTGACTGCAGGTTTGAGGTCCGAGAAGGAGCGCTAAGCAGAGTGTTTTTCGAGGTAGAGCTCAGGTAAGGCAAGGGGAGCCAACTTCCTTGTCATGTTGCGCTGGATACAACCTTGTTTCAGAAGCTCTTGGAGAGCTGAGGAAATCTGCCTCTCCCAAGGAAGAGGGCAGTGTGTTGCCCTACACTCGGCATAAACAGGCGTACACCTAAGGGCCTTCGGGGCTGGATGAGGCTCAAGCGGGCCCCAGGAGCCTGGCGGTACTCAGTGTTCTTGCACTGACTCGGGTGCTGACACGACGTTCTTAGGACTCCTTAAAGGGGTACTACCGAAAACTTAAAGCAGAACAGCAAGGAATGCCTCAGGAAGAGTGCTGCACGCCTTCCAATCGGCACGGCCCACCAGGGCGATTTTCGAGTCTCGTGGGGACACTGAGTTTCCCTTTCGCCCTAGAGCAGGGCAGGAAAGCTTCCTCAGGAACTGGAAGCAGCCTGCTTCTTTCGAGAAAGCTCCTTTGCCTCTCGCAGGCATGCCCGCAGGGACTAAACTCCCGGCAGCAAGAGTGTTTTTGACCTGCTGGACTGGCTAGGAACGTCTCTCTGAAGCTGTGGCAGAGCTGAGGATCTCCAGCTCTCCCAGGGAAGAGTGCAGTGTGTTGCGCTTCGCTCAGGAAACACAGGGGTGCGCTGAAGGACCTACGGGGCTGGGTGCTGCTCCACAGGCCCACTGGAGCCCGGCTCCCTGAGTGTTCCTGTAAGGAAACTGGTGCTAACGTGCTAGGAGTCCGGAAAGGCCTACCCTCGTGAAACTAAAGTAGCACAGCCCAAATGCCTCATGGAAGCTGCTGCCCACCAATCTTTCTGCACGGAAACCCAGGGCCGTAGTGAAAAGCCAGTGTTTGCGTTTCGGGTTCCCTTTAGCTCTAAAGCAGGGTCAGGCTTTCTTTGTGGAACTGTAGTTGAAAGTCAGCCTGCCGATGCAGGAGACACGGGTTCGTACCCCGATCCGGGAAGGTCCCACCCGCTGCCCTAGTGCCGCACCCGGGAGCCTTAGCCGCTGAACCTAAGCCTCAGGAGCCGGCGCTCCGCAATGGGAGAGGCCACAACCGTGAGAGGTGCGCGTACACCCAAATAAGGAAAGACACAGGGCAAGATGATATCCCACCCAGGAACCGGAGGCGCCCTGTTTCTGGGAGAAAAGTCAACTTCCTATCCGAGCCCTGCACGAAATGACTAGAATCCTGGAAGCACAAGTGTTTGGGCACAAGCTTCCAGGCTGCCCGAGTGGAATGGTCAACACTGGGGAGAAAAAGGCCTGTGCCCTCAGGCCCCCATTTCGAGGTTGACGGGAAGCATCAGTACCTATTGTTTCGAAAAATTCAAAAGAGACACATGGTACTCAGGGGGCCCTTCCCTAAAGCAGCTTCTCCATACAGCGTGTTCTGCGTTGTAGGGCGTGGCCTAAAGGAAAGAATGCCGTGGGTCAGCCTAGGGGCCCGTGCACCTTCCAAAAGCCGGCTGTGTTCCACGAAGAACTGATCTTTAGTTGCAGTGGAACCCAACCCGAGTTTCTCCTTGAGGTAGGGTGACTGCAGGTAACAAGACCTAGAAGGAATGCTAAGCAGAGTGTCTCTCTCAGTATCGCTCTGACAGGGCAATGAGGCCGACCGGCATTGAATGCTGGAAGTGCTACAACCGTGTTACTGAATCCGTCTGTGACCGGAGGCAGTCTAGCTCTCCGACGCACGAGTTCAATATGTTGCCCTACGCTCAGCTACGGAGGGGTGCAGCTAAGGATCTTCG
Source organism: Mesoplodon mirus (assembly GCF_964341445.2). NCBI lineage: Eukaryota > Metazoa > Chordata > Mammalia > Artiodactyla > Ziphiidae > Mesoplodon > Mesoplodon mirus. The sequence continues at coordinate 24,033 of NW_028295448.1, forward strand.
CGACTGGATGAGGCTCACCAGGCCACTAGGAGCCTGCAGTGACTCAGCGTTCTTAGACAGAATCGTGTGCGGACGCGAGGCTCCTAGGAGGCCTTTACAGCTTACTGCCTTTAAAGTAAAGCAGAGCTGCGACGTGGGTCTCATAGAAGCTGCCGCACGCCTCCCCTTCTGCCTGGCAGAGCAGGGCCACCCGTCGAGGCGAGTGTTCATGCTGAGTTTCCCTTTCGCTATAAAGCAGGGCAGGGGAAGCTCCCAGCCAGGAAGTCGTAGTACCCTATTTCTTTGGAGGCAACTCAGTTTCTACTCAGTGCCACGCCTGCCCTGACTAGTAAGCCGGCAAACGCACTATTCCCCGGAAGCGTCAAGGGCTCACGCAGGGCGCTTTCCAGCGGGGAAAACAAGGCTTGTGACATCAGGCCCCCCATTCGAGGTTGACGCACTGCGTAAGGACCTGTTATGCTGCCGAAGTCAGAAGAGACACAAGCTACCCACTGACCCCTTCCCGAAATCAGCTTTTGTAGGCAGGGTGTTCGGCTTGTAGGGAACTGCCTAAATTTTCGAAAGCCCCAGATCGGCCTAGGGGCCTGGGCATCTTCCAAAAGCCTGCTGTGTTCCACGAAGAACTGTGCGTCAGTTGCAGTGGAACCCAGCCTGACTTTTTCCTTGGGTAAGGTGACTGCAGGTTTGAGGTCCGAGAAGGAGCGCTAAGCAGAGTGTTTTTCGAGGTAGAGCTCAGGTAAGGCAAGGGGAGCCAACTTCCTTGTCATGTTGCGCTGGATACAACCTTGTTTCAGAAGCTCTTGGAGAGCTGAGGAAATCTGCCTCTCCCAAGGAAGAGGGCAGTGTGTTGCCCTACACTCGGCATAAACAGGCGTACACCTAAGGGCCTTCGGGGCTGGATGAGGCTCAAGCGGGCCCCAGGAGCCTGGCGGTACTCAGTGTTCTTGCACTGACTCGGGTGCTGACACGACGTTCTTAGGACTCCTTAAAGGGGTACTACCGAAAACTTAAAGCAGAACAGCAAGGAATGCCTCAGGAAGAGTGCTGCACGCCTTCCAATCGGCACGGCCCACCAGGGCGATTTTCGAGTCTCGTGGGGACACTGAGTTTCCCTTTCGCCCTAGAGCAGGGCAGGAAAGCTTCCTCAGGAACTGGAAGCAGCCTGCTTCTTTCGAGAAAGCTCCTTTGCCTCTCGCAGGCATGCCCGCAGGGACTAAACTCCCGGCAGCAAGAGTGTTTTTGACCTGCTGGACTGGCTAGGAACGTCTCTCTGAAGCTGTGGCAGAGCTGAGGATCTCCAGCTCTCCCAGGGAAGAGTGCAGTGTGTTGCGCTTCGCTCAGGAAACACAGGGGTGCGCTGAAGGACCTACGGGGCTGGGTGCTGCTCCACAGGCCCACTGGAGCCCGGCTCCCTGAGTGTTCCTGTAAGGAAACTGGTGCTAACGTGCTAGGAGTCCGGAAAGGCCTACCCTCGTGAAACTAAAGTAGCACAGCCCAAATGCCTCATGGAAGCTGCTGCCCACCAATCTTTCTGCACGGAAACCCAGGGCCGTAGTGAAAAGCCAGTGTTTGCGTTTCGGGTTCCCTTTAGCTCTAAAGCAGGGTCAGGCTTTCTTTGTGGAACTGTAGTTGAAAGTCAGCCTGCCGATGCAGGAGACACGGGTTCGTACGCCGATCCGGGAAGGTCCCACCCGCTGCCCTAGTGCCGCACCCGGGAGCCTTAGCCGCTGAACCTAAGCCTCAGGAGCCGGCGCTCCGCAATGGGAGAGGCCACAACCGTGAGAGGTGCGCGTACACCCAAATAAGGAAAGACACAGGGCAAGATGATATCCCACCCAGGAACCGGAGGCGCCCTGTTTCTGGGAGAAAAGTCAACTTCCTATCCGAGCCCTGCACGAAATGACTAGAATCCTGGAAGCACAAGTGTTTGGGCACAAGCTTCCAGGCTGCCCGAGTGGAATGGTCAACACTGGGGAGAAAAAGGCCTGTGCCCTCAGGCCCCCATTTCGAGGTTGACGGGAAGCATCAGTACCTATTGTTTCGAAAAATTCAAAAGAGACACATGGTACTCAGGGGGCCCTTCCCTAAAGCAGCTTCTCCATACAGCGTGTTCTGCGTTGTAGGGCGTGGCCTAAAGGAAAGAATGCCGTGGGTCAGCCTAGGGGCCCGTGCACCTTCCAAAAGCCGGCTGTGTTCCACGAAGAACTGATCTTTAGTTGCAGTGGAACCCAACCCGAGTTTCTCCTTGAGGTAGGGTGACTGCAGGTAACAAGACCTAGAAGGAATGCTAAGCAGAGTGTCTCTCTCAGTATCGCTCTGACAGGGCAATGAGGCCGACCGGCATTGAATGCTGGAAGTGCTACAACCGTGTTACTGAATCCGTCTGTGACCGGAGGCAGTCTAGCTCTCCGACGCACGAGTTCAATATGTTGCCCTACGCTCAGCTACGGAGGGGTGCAGCTAAGGATCTTCGCGACTGGATGAGGCTCACCAGGCCACTAGGAGCCTGCAGTGACTCAGCGTTCTTAGACAGAATCGTGTGCGGACGCGAGGCTCCTAGGAGGCATTTACAGCTTACTGCCTTTAAAGTAAAGCAGAGCTGCGACGTGGGTCTCATAGAAGCTGCCGCACGCCTCCCCTTCTGCCTGGCAGAGCAGGGCCACCCGTCGAGGCGAGTGTTCATGCTGAGTTTCCCTTTCGCTATAAAGCAGGGCAGGGGAAGCTCCCAGCCAGGAAGTCGTAGTACCCTATTTCTTTGGAGGCAACTCAGTTTCTACTCAGTGCCACGCCTGCCCTGACTAGTAAGCCGGCAAACGCACTATTCCCCGGAAGCGTCAAGGGCTCACGCAGGGCGCTTTCCAGCGGGGAAAACAAGGCTTGTGACATCAGGCCCCCCATTCGAGGTTGACGCACTGCGTAAGGACCTGTTATGCTGCCGAAGTCAGAAGAGACACAAGCTACCCACTGACCCCTTCCCGAAATCAGCTTTTGTAGGCAGGGTGTTCGGCTTGTAGGGAACTGCCTAAATTTTCGAAAGCCCCAGATCGGCCTAGGGGCCTGGGCATCTTCCAAAAGCCTGCTGTGTTCCACGAAGAACTGTGCGTCAGTTGCAGTGGAACCCAGCCTGACTTTTTCCTTGGGTAAGGTGACTGCAGGTTTGAGGTCCGAGAAGGAGCGCTAAGCAGAGTGTTTTTCGAGGTAGAGCTCAGGTAAGGCAAGGGGAGCCAACTTCCTTGTCATGTTGCGCTGGATACAACCTTGTTTCAGAAGCTCTTGGAGAGCTGAGGAAATCTGCCTCTCCCAAGGAAGAGGGCAGTGTGTTGCCCTACACTCGGCATAAACAGGCGTACACCTAAGGGCCTTCGGGGCTGGATGAGGCTCAAGCGGGCCCCAGGAGCCTGGCGGTACTCAGTGTTCTTGCACTGACTCGGGTGCTGACACGACGTTCTTAGGACTCCTTAAAGGGGTACTACCAAAAACTTAAAGCAGAACAGCAAGGAATGCCTCAGGAAGAGTGCTGCACGCCTTCCAATCGGCACGGCCCACCAGGGCGATTTTCGAGTCTCGTGGGGACACTGAGTTTCCCTTTCGCCCTAGAGCAGGGCAGGAAAGCTTCCTCAGGAACTGGAAGCAGCCTGCTTCTTTCGAGAAAGCTCCTTTGCCTCTCGCAGGCATGCCCGCAGGGACTAAACTCCCGGCAGCAAGAGTGTTTTTGACCTGCTGGACTGGCTAGGAACGTCTCTCTGAAGCTGTGGCAGAGCTGAGGATCTCCAGCTCTCCCAGGGAAGAGTGCAGTGTGTTGCGCTTCGCTCAGGAAACACAGGGGTGCGCTGAAGGCCCTACGGGGCTGGGTGCTGCTCCACAGGCCCACTGGAGCCCGGCTCCCTGAGTGTTCCTGTAAGGAAACTGGTGCTAACGTGCTAGGAGTCCGGAAAGGCCTACCCTCGTGAAACTAAAGTAGCACAGCCCAAATGCCTCATGGAAGCTGCTGCCCACCAATCTTTCTGCACGGAAACCCAGGGCCGTAGTGAAAAGCCAGTGTTTGCGTTTCGGGTTCCCTTTAGCTCTAAAGCAGGGTCAGGCTTTCTTTGTGGAACTGTAGTTGAAAGTCAGCCTGCCGATGCAGGAGACACGGGTTCGTACCCCGATCCGGGAAGGTCCCACCCGCTGCCCTAGTGCCGCACCCGGGAGCCTTAGCCGCTGAACCTAAGCCTCAGGAGCCGGCGCTCCGCAATGGGAGAGGCCACAACCGTGAGAGGTGCGCGTACACCCAAATAAGGAAAGACACAGGGCAAGATGATATCCCACCCAGGAACCGGAGGCGCCCTGTTTCTGGGAGAAAAGTCAACTTCCTATCCGAGCCCTGCACGAAATGACTAGAATCCTGGAAGCACAAGTGTTTGGGCACAAGCTTCCAGGCTGCCCGAGTGGAATGGTCAACACTGGGGAGAAAAAGGCCTGTGCCCTCAGGCCCCCATTTCGAGGTTGACGGGAAGCATCAGTACCTATTGTTTCGAAAAATTCAAAAGAGACACATGGTACTCAGGGGGCCCTTCCCTAAAGCAGCTTCTCCATACAGCGTGTTCTGCGTTGTAGGGCGTGGCCTAAAGGAAAGAATGCCGTGGGTCAGCCTAGGGGCCCGTGCACCTTCCAAAAGCCGGCTGTGTTCCACGAAGAACTGATCTTTAGTTGCAGTGGAACCCAACCCGAGTTTCTCCTTGAGGTAGGGTGACTGCAGGTAACAAGACCTAGAAGGAATGCTAAGCAGAGTGTCTCTCTCAGTATCGCTCTGACAGGGCAATGAGGCCGACCGGCATTGAATGCTGGAAGTGCTACAACCGTGTTACTGAATCCGTCTGTGACCGGAGGCAGTCTAGCTCTCCGACGCACGAGTTCAATATGTTGCCCTACGCTCAGCTACGGAGGGGTGCAGCTAAGGATCTTCGCGACTGGATGAGGCTCACCAGGCCACTAGGAGCCTGCAGTGACTCAGCGTTCTTAGACAGAATCGTGTGCGGACGCGAGGCTCCTAGGAGGCCTTTACAGCTTACTGCCTTTAAAGTAAAGCAGAGCTGCGACGTGGGTCTCATAGAAGCTGCCGCACGCCTCCCCTTCTGCATGGCAGAGCAGGGCCACCCGTCGAGGCGAGTGTTCATGCTGAGTTTCCCTTTCGCTATAAAGCAGGGCAGGGGAAGCTCCCAGCCAGGAAGTCGTAGTACCCTATTTCTTTGGAGGCAACTCAGTTTCTACTCAGTGCCACGCCTGCCCTGACTAGTAAGCCGGCAAACGCACTATTCCCCGGAAGCGTCAAGGGCTCACGCAGGGCGCTTTCCAGCGGGGAAAACAAGGCTTGTGACATCAGGCCCCCCATTCGAGGTTGACGCACTGCGTAAGGACCTGTTATGCTGCCGAAGTCAGAAGAGACACAAGCTACCCACTGACCCCTTCCCGAAATCAGCTTTTGTAGGCAGGGTGTTCGGCTTGTAGGGAACTGCCTAAATTTTCGAAAGCCCCAGATCGGCCTAGGGGCCTGGGCATCTTCCAAAAGCCTGCTGTGTTCCACGAAGAACTGTGCGTCAGTTGCAGTGGAACCCAGCCTGACTTTTTCCTTGGGTAAGGTGACTGCAGGTTTGAGGTCCGAGAAGGAGCGCTAAGCAGAGTGTTTTTCGAGGTAGAGCTCAGGTAAGGCAAGGGGAGCCAACTTCCTTGTCATGTTGCGCTGGATACAACCTTGTTTCAGAAGCTCTTGGAGAGCTGAGGAAATCTGCCTCTCCCAAGGAAGAGGGCAGTGTGTTGCCCTACACTCGGCATAAACAGGCGTACACCTAAGGGCCTTCGGGGCTGGATGAGGCTCAAGCGGGCCCCAGGAGCCTGGCGGTACTCAGTGTTCTTGCACTGACTCGGGTGCTGACACGACGTTCTTAGGACTCCTTAAAGGGGTACTACCAAAAACTTAAAGCAGAACAGCAAGGAATGCCTCAGGAAGAGTGCTGCACGCCTTCCAATCGGCACGGCCCACCAGGGCGATTTTCGAGTCTCGTGGGGACACTGAGTTTCCCTTTCGCCCTAGAGCAGGGCAGGAAAGCTTCCTCAGGAACTGGAAGCAGCCTGCTTCTTTCGAGAAAGCTCCTTTGCCTCTCGCAGGCATGCCCGCAGGGACTAAACTCCCGGCAGCAAGAGTGTTTTTGACCTGCTGGACTGGCTAGGAACGTCTCTCTGAAGCTGTGGCAGAGCTGAGGATCTCCAGCTCTCCCAGGGAAGAGTGCAGTGTGTTGCGCTTCGCTCAGGAAACACAGGGGTGCGCTGAAGGCCCTACGGGGCTGGGTGCTGCTCCACAGGCCCACTGGAGCCCGGCTCCCTGAGTGTTCCTGTAAGGAAACTGGTGCTAACGTGCTAGGAGTCCGGAAAGGCCTACCCTCGTGAAACTAAAGTAGCACAGCCCAAATGCCTCATGGAAGCTGCTGCCCACCAATCTTTCTGCACGGAAACCCAGGGCCGTAGTGAAAAGCCAGTGTTTGCGTTTCGGGTTCCCTTTAGCTCTAAAGCAGGGTCAGGCTTTCTTTGTGGAACTGTAGTTGAAAGTCAGCCTGCCGATGCAGGAGACACGGGTTCGTACCCCGATCCGGGAAGGTCCCACCCGCTGCCCTAGTGCCGCACCCGGGAGCCTTAGCCGCTGAACCTAAGCCTCAGGAGCCGGCGCTCCGCAATGGGAGAGGCCACAACCGTGAGAGGTGCGCGTACACCCAAATAAGGAAAGACACAGGGCAAGATGATATCCCACCCAGGAACCGGAGGCGCCCTGTTTCTGGGAGAAAAGTCAACTTCCTATCCGAGCCCTGCACGAAATGACTAGAATCCTGGAAGCACAAGTGTTTGGGCACAAGCTTCCAGGCTGCCCGAGTGGAATGGTCAACACTGGGGAGAAAAAGGCCTGTGCCCTCAGGCCCCCATTTCGAGGTTGACGGGAAGCATCAGTACCTATTGTTTCGAAAAATTCAAAAGAGACACATGGTACTCAGGGGGCCCTTCCCTAAAGCAGCTTCTCCATACAGCGTGTTCTGCGTTGTAGGGCGTGGCCTAAAGGAAAGAATGCCGTGGGTCAGCCTAGGGGCCCGTGCACCTTCCAAAAGCCGGCTGTGTTCCACGAAGAACTGATCTTTAGTTGCAGTGGAACCCAACCCGAGTTTCTCCTTGAGGTAGGGTGACTGCAGGTAACAAGACCTAGAAGGAATGCTAAGCAGAGTGTCTCTCTCAGTATCGCTCTGACAGGGCAATGAGGCCGACCGGCATTGAATGCTGGAAGTGCTACAACCGTGTTACTGAATCCGTCTGTGACCGGAGGCAGTCTAGCTCTCCGACGCACGAGTTCAATATGTTGCCCTACGCTCAGCTACGGAGGGGTGCAGCTAAGGATCTTCGCGACTGGATGAGGCTCACCAGGCCACTAGGAGCCTGCAGTGACTCAGCGTTCTTAGACAGAATCGTGTGCGGACGCGAGGCTCCTAGGAGGCCTTTACAGCTTACTGCCTTTAAAGTAAAGCAGAGCTGCGACGTGGGTCTCATAGAAGCTGCCGCACGCCTCCCCTTCTGCCTGGCAGAGCAGGGCCACCCGTCGAGGCGAGTGTTCATGCTGAGTTTCCCTTTCGCTATAAAGCAGGGCAGGGGAAGCTCCCAGCCAGGAAGTCGTAGTACCCTATTTCTTTGGAGGCAACTCAGTTTCTACTCAGTGCCACGCCTGCCCTGACTAGTAAGCCGGCAAACGCACTATTCCCCGGAAGCGTCAAGGGCTCACGCAGGGCGCTTTCCAGCGGGGAAAACAAGGCTTGTGACATCAGGCCCCCCATTCGAGGTTGACGCACTGCGTAAGGACCTGTTATGCTGCCGAAGTCAGAAGAGACACAAGCTACCCACTGACCCCTTCCCGAAATCAGCTTTTGTAGGCAGGGTGTTCGGCTTGTAGGGAACTGCCTAAATTTTCGAAAGCCCCAGATCGGCCTAGGGGCCTGGGCATCTTCCAAAAGCCTGCTGTGTTCCACGAAGAACTGTGCGTCAGTTGCAGTGGAACCCAGCCTGACTTTTTCCTTGGGTAAGGTGACTGCAGGTTTGAGGTCCGAGAAGGAGCGCTAAGCAGAGTGTTTTTCGAGGTAGAGCTCAGGTAAGGCAAGGGGAGCCAACTTCCTTGTCATGTTGCGCTGGATACAACCTTGTTTCAGAAGCTCTTGGAGAGCTGAGGAAATCTGCCTCTCCCAAGGAAGAGGGCAGTGTGTTGCCCTACACTCGGCATAAACAGGCGTACACCTAAGGGCCTTCGGGGCTGGATGAGGCTCAAGCGGGCCCCAGGAGCCTGGCGGTACTCAGTGTTCTTGCACTGACTCGGGTGCTGACACGACGTTCTTAGGACTCCTTAAAGGGGTACTACCGAAAACTTAAAGCAGAACAGCAAGGAATGCCTCAGGAAGAGTGCTGCACGCCTTCCAATCGGCACGGCCCACCAGGGCGATTTTCGAGTCTCGTGGGGACACTGAGTTTCCCTTTCGCCCTAGAGCAGGGCAGGAAAGCTTCCTCAGGAACTGGAAGCAGCCTGCTTCTTTCGAGAAAGCTCCTTTGCCTCTCGCAGGCATGCCCGCAGGGACTAAACTCCCGGCAGCAAGAGTGTTTTTGACCTGCTGGACTGGCTAGGAACGTCTCTCTGAAGCTGTGGCAGAGCTGAGGATCTCCAGCTCTCCCAGGGAAGAGTGCAGTGTGTTGCGCTTCGCTCAGGAAACACAGGGGTGCGCTGAAGGACCTACGGGGCTGGGTGCTGCTCCACAGGCCCACTGGAGCCCGGCTCCCTGAGTGTTCCTGTAAGGAAACTGGTGCTAACGTGCTAGGAGTCCGGAAAGGCCTACCCTCGTGAAACTAAAGTAGCACAGCCCAAATGCCTCATGGAAGCTGCTGCCCACCAATCTTTCTGCACGGAAACCCAGGGCCGTAGTGAAAAGCCAGTGTTTGCGTTTCGGGTTCCCTTTAGCTCTAAAGCAGGGTCAGGCTTTCTTTGTGGAACTGTAGTTGAAAGTCAGCCTGCCGATGCAGGAGACACGGGTTCGTACCCCGATCCGGGAAGGTCCCACCCGCTGCCCTAGTGCCGCACCCGGGAGCCTTAGCCGCTGAACCTAAGCCTCAGGAGCCGGCGCTCCGCAATGGGAGAGGCCACAACCGTGAGAGGTGCGCGTACACCCAAATAAGGAAAGACACAGGGCAAGATGATATCCCACCCAGGAACCGGAGGCGCCCTGTTTCTGGGAGAAAAGTCAACTTCCTATCCGAGCCCTGCACGAAATGACTAGAATCCTGGAAGCACAAGTGTTTGGGCACAAGCTTCCAGGCTGCCCGAGTGGAATGGTCAACACTGGGGAGAAAAAGGCCTGTGCCCTCAGGCCCCCATTTCGAGGTTGACGGGAAGCATCAGTACCTATTGTTTCGAAAAATTCAAAAGAGACACATGGTACTCAGGGGGCCCTTCCCTAAAGCAGCTTCTCCATACAGCGTGTTCTGCGTTGTAGGGCGTGGCCTAAAGGAAAGAATGCCGTGGGTCAGCCTAGGGGCCCGTGCACCTTCCAAAAGCCGGCTGTGTTCCACGAAGAACTGATCTTTAGTTGCAGTGGAACCCAACCCGAGTTTCTCCTTGAGGTAGGGTGACTGCAGGTAACAAGACCTAGAAGGAATGCTAAGCAGAGTGTCTCTCTCAGTATCGCTCTGACAGGGCAATGAGGCCGACCGGCATTGAATGCTGGAAGTGCTACAACCGTGTTACTGAATCCGTCTGTGACCGGAGGCAGTCTAGCTCTCCGACGCACGAGTTCAATATGTTGCCCTACGCTCAGCTACGGAGGGGTGCAGCTAAGGATCTTCGCGACTGGATGAGGCTCACCAGGCCACTAGGAGCCTGCAGTGACTCAGCGTTCTTAGACAGAATCGTGTGCGGACGCGAGGCTCCTAGGAGGCCTTTACAGCTTACTGCCTTTAAAGTAAAGCAGAGCTGCGACGTGGGTCTCATAGAAGCTGCCGCACGCCTCCCCTTCTGCCTGGCAGAGCAGGGCCACCCGTCGAGGCGAGTGTTCATGCTGAGTTTCCCTTTCGCTATAAAGCAGGGCAGGGGAAGCTCCCAGCCAGGAAGTCGTAGTACCCTATTTCTTTGGAGGCAACTCAGTTTCTACTCAGTGCCACGCCTGCCCTGACTAGTAAGCCGGCAAACGCACTATTCCCCGGAAGCGTCAAGGGCTCACGCAGGGCGCTTTCCAGCGGGGAAAACAAGGCTTGTGACATCAGGCCCCCCATTCGAGGTTGACGCACTGCGTAAGGACCTGTTATGCTGCCGAAGTCAGAAGAGACACAAGCTACCCACTGACCCCTTCCCGAAATCAGCTTTTGTAGGCAGGGTGTTCGGCTTGTAGGGAACTGCCTAAATTTTCGAAAGCCCCAGATCGGCCTAGGGGCCTGGGCATCTTCCAAAAGCCTGCTGTGTTCCACGAAGAACTGTGCGTCAGTTGCAGTGGAACCCAGCCTGACTTTTTCCTTGGGTAAGGTGACTGCAGGTTTGAGGTCCGAGAAGGAGCGCTAAGCAGAGTGTTTTTCGAGGTAGAGCTCAGGTAAGGCAAGGGGAGCCAACTTCCTTGTCATGTTGCGCTGGATACAACCTTGTTTCAGAAGCTCTTGGAGAGCTGAGGAAATCTGCCTCTCCCAAGGAAGAGGGCAGTGTGTTGCCCTACACTCGGCATAAACAGGCGTACACCTAAGGGCCTTCGGGGCTGGATGAGGCTCAAGCGGGCCCCAGGAGCCTGGCGGTACTCAGTGTTCTTGCACTGACTCGGGTGCTGACACGACGTTCTTAGGACTCCTTAAAGGGGTACTACCGAAAACTTAAAGCAGAACAGCAAGGAATGCCTCAGGAAGAGTGCTGCACGCCTTCCAATCGGCACGGCCCACCAGGGCGATTTTCGAGTCTCGTGGGGACACTGAGTTTCCCTTTCGCCCTAGAGCAGGGCAGGAAAGCTTCCTCAGGAACTGGAAGCAGCCTGCTTCTTTCGAGAAAGCTCCTTTGCCTCTCGCAGGCATGCCCGCAGGGACTAAACTCCCGGCAGCAAGAGTGTTTTTGACCTGCTGGACTGGCTAGGAACGTCTCTCTGAAGCTGTGGCAGAGCTGAGGATCTCCAGCTCTCCCAGGGAAGAGTGCAGTGTGTTGCGCTTCGCTCAGGAAACACAGGGGTGCGCTGAAGGACCTACGGGGCTGGGTGCTGCTCCACAGGCCCACTGGAGCCCGGCTCCCTGAGTGTTCCTGTAAGGAAACTGGTGCTAACGTGCTAGGAGTCCGGAAAGGCCTACCCTCGTGAAACTAAAGTAGCACAGCCCAAATGCCTCATGGAAGCTGCTGCCCACCAATCTTTCTGCACGGAAACCCAGGGCCGTAGTGAAAAGCCAGTGTTTGCGTTTCGGGTTCCCTTTAGCTCTAAAGCAGGGTCAGGCTTTCTTTGTGGAACTGTAGTTGAAAGTCAGCCTGCCGATGCAGGAGACACGGGTTCGTACCCCGATCCGGGAAGGTCCCACCCGCTGCCCTAGTGCCGCACCCGGGAGCCTTAGCCGCTGAACCTAAGCCTCAGGAGCCGGCGCTCCGCAATGGGAGAGGCCACAACCGTGAGAGGTGCGCGTACACCCAAATAAGGAAAGACACAGGGCAAGATGATATCCCACCCAGGAACCGGAGGCGCCCTGTTTCTGGGAGAAAAGTCAACTTCCTATCCGAGCCCTGCACGAAATGACTAGAATCCTGGAAGCACAAGTGTTTGGGCACAAGCTTCCAGGCTGCCCGAGTGGAATGGTCAACACTGGGGAGAAAAAGGCCTGTGCCCTCAGGCCCCCATTTCGAGGTTGACGGGAAGCATCAGTACCTATTGTTTCGAAAAATTCAAAAGAGACACATGGTACTCAGGGGGCCCTTCCCTAAAGCAGCTTCTCCATACAGCGTGTTCTGCGTTGTAGGGCGTGGCCTAAAGGAAAGAATGCCGTGGGTCAGCCTAGGGGCCCGTGCACCTTCCAAAAGCCGGCTGTGTTCCACGAAGAACTGATCTTTAGTTGCAGTGGAACCCAACCCGAGTTTCTCCTTGAGGTAGGGTGACTGCAGGTAACAAGACCTAGAAGGAATGCTAAGCAGAGTGTCTCTCTCAGTATCGCTCTGACAGGGCAATGAGGCCGACCGGCATTGAATGCTGGAAGTGCTACAACCGTGTTACTGAATCCGTCTGTGACCGGAGGCAGTCTAGCTCTCCGACGCACGAGTTCAATATGTTGCCCTACGCTCAGCTACGGAGGGGTGCAGCTAAGGATCTTCGCGACTGGATGAGGCTCACCAGGCCACTAGGAGCCTGCAGTGACTCAGCGTTCTTAGACAGAATCGTGTGCGGACGCGAGGCTCCTAGGAGGCCTTTACAGCTTACTGCCTTTAAAGTAAAGCAGAGCTGCGACGTGGGTCTCATAGAAGCTGCCGCACGCCTCCCCTTCTGCCTGGCAGAGCAGGGCCACCCGTCGAGGCGAGTGTTCATGCTGAGTTTCCCTTTCGCTATAAAGCAGGGCAGGGGAAGCTCCCAGCCAGGAAGTCGTAGTACCCTATTTCTTTGGAGGCAACTCAGTTTCTACTCAGTGCCACGCCTGCCCTGACTAGTAAGCCGGCAAACGCACTATTCCCCGGAAGCGTCAAGGGCTCACGCAGGGCGCTTTCCAGCGGGGAAAACAAGGCTTGTGACATCAGGCCCCCCATTCGAGGTTGACGCACTGCGTAAGGACCTGTTATGCTGCCGAAGTCAGAAGAGACACAAGCTACCCACTGACCCCTTCCCGAAATCAGCTTTTGTAGGCAGGGTGTTCGGCTTGTAGGGAACTGCCTAAATTTTCGAAAGCCCCAGATCGGCCTAGGGGCCTGGGCATCTTCCAAAAGCCTGCTGTGTTCCACGAAGAACTGTGCGTCAGTTGCAGTGGAACCCAGCCTGACTTTTTCCTTGGGTAAGGTGACTGCAGGTTTGAGGTCCGAGAAGGAGCGCTAAGCAGAGTGTTTTTCGAGGTAGAGCTCAGGTAAGGCAAGGGGAGCCAACTTCCTTGTCATGTTGCGCTGGATACAACCTTGTTTCAGAAGCTCTTGGAGAGCTGAGGAAATCTGCCTCTCCCAAGGAAGAGGGCAGTGTGTTGCCCTACACTCGGCATAAACAGGCGTACACCTAAGGGCCTTCGGGGCTGGATGAGGCTCAAGCGGGCCCCAGGAGCCTGGCGGTACTCAGTGTTCTTGCACTGACTCGGGTGCTGACACGACGTTCTTAGGACTCCTTAAAGGGGTACTACCGAAAACTTAAAGCAGAACAGCAAGGAATGCCTCAGGAAGAGTGCTGCACGCCTTCCAATCGGCACGGCCCACCAGGGCGATTTTCGAGTCTCGTGGGGACACTGAGTTTCCCTTTCGCCCTAGAGCAGGGCAGGAAAGCTTCCTCAGGAACTGGAAGCAGCCTGCTTCTTTCGAGAAAGCTCCTTTGCCTCTCGCAGGCATGCCCGCAGGGACTAAACTCCCGGCAGCAAGAGTGTTTTTGACCTGCTGGACTGGCTAGGAACGTCTCTCTGAAGCTGTGGCAGAGCTGAGGATCTCCAGCTCTCCCAGGGAAGAGTGCAGTGTGTTGCGCTTCGCTCAGGAAACACAGGGGTGCGCTGAAGGACCTACGGGGCTGGGTGCTGCTCCACAGGCCCACTGGAGCCCGGCTCCCTGAGTGTTCCTGTAAGGAAACTGGTGCTAACGTGCTAGGAGTCCGGAAAGGCCTACCCTCGTGAAACTAAAGTAGCACAGCCCAAATGCCTCATGGAAGCTGCTGCCCACCAATCTTTCTGCACGGAAACCCAGGGCCGTAGTGAAAAGCCAGTGTTTGCGTTTCGGGTTCCCTTTAGCTCTAAAGCAGGGTCAGGCTTTCTTTGTGGAACTGTAGTTGAAAGTCAGCCTGCCGATGCAGGAGACACGGGTTCGTACCCCGATCCGGGAAGGTCCCACCCGCTGCCCTAGTGCCGCACCCGGGAGCCTTAGCCGCTGAACCTAAGCCTCAGGAGCCGGCGCTCCGCAATGGGAGAGGCCACAACCGTGAGAGGTGCGCGTACACCCAAATAAGGAAAGACACAGGGCAAGATGATATCCCACCCAGGAACCGGAGGCGCCCTGTTTCTGGGAGAAAAGTCAACTTCCTATCCGAGCCCTGCACGAAATGACTAGAATCCTGGAAGCACAAGTGTTTGGGCACAAGCTTCCAGGCTGCCCGAGTGGAATGGTCAACACTGGGGAGAAAAAGGCCTGTGCCCTCAGGCCCCCATTTCGAGGTTGACGGGAAGCATCAGTACCTATTGTTTCGAAAAATTCAAAAGAGACACATGGTACTCAGGGGGCCCTTCCCTAAAGCAGCTTCTCCATACAGCGTGTTCTGCGTTGTAGGGCGTGGCCTAAAGGAAAGAATGCCGTGGGTCAGCCTAGGGGCCCGTGCACCTTCCAAAAGCCGGCTGTGTTCCACGAAGAACTGATCTTTAGTTGCAGTGGAACCCAACCCGAGTTTCTCCTTGAGGTAGGGTGACTGCAGGTAACAAGACCTAGAAGGAATGCTAAGCAGAGTGTCTCTCTCAGTATCGCTCTGACAGGGCAATGAGGCCGACCGGCATTGAATGCTGGAAGTGCTACAACCGTGTTACTGAATCCGTCTGTGACCGGAGGCAGTCTAGCTCTCCGACGCACGAGTTCAATATGTTGCCCTACGCTCAGCTACGGAGGGGTGCAGCTAAGGATCTTCGCGACTGGATGAGGCTCACCAGGCCACTAGGAGCCTGCAGTGACTCAGCGTTCTTAGACAGAATCGTGTGCGGACGCGAGGCTCCTAGGAGGCCTTTACAGCTTACTGCCTTTAAAGTAAAGCAGAGCTGCGACGTGGGTCTCATAGAAGCTGCCGCACGCCTCCCCTTCTGCATGGCAGAGCAGGGCCACCCGTCGAGGCGAGTGTTCATGCTGAGTTTCCCTTTCGCTATAAAGCAGGGCAGGGGAAGCTCCCAGCCAGGAAGTCGTAGTACCCTATTTCTTTGGAGGCAACTCAGTTTCTACTCAGTGCCACGCCTGCCCTGACTAGTAAGCCGGCAAACGCACTATTCCCCGGAAGCGTCAAGGGCTCACGCAGGGCGCTTTCCAGCGGGGAAAACAAGGCTTGTGACATCAGGCCCCCCATTCGAGGTTGACGCACTGCGTAAGGACCTGTTATGCTGCCGAAGTCAGAAGAGACACAAGCTACCCACTGACCCCTTCCCGAAATCAGCTTTTGTAGGCAGGGTGTTCGGCTTGTAGGGAACTGCCTAAATTTTCGAAAGCCCCAGATCGGCCTAGGGGCCTGGGCATCTTCCAAAAGCCTGCTGTGTTCCACGAAGAACTGTGCGTCAGTTGCAGTGGAACCCAGCCTGACTTTTTCCTTGGGTAAGGTGACTGCAGGTTTGAGGTCCGAGAAGGAGCGCTAAGCAGAGTGTTTTTCGAGGTAGAGCTCAGGTAAGGCAAGGGGAGCCAACTTCCTTGTCATGTTGCGCTGGATACAACCTTGTTTCAGAAGCTCTTGGAGAGCTGAGGAAATCTGCCTCTCCCAAGGAAGAGGGCAGTGTGTTGCCCTACACTCGGCATAAACAGGCGTACACCTAAGGGCCTTCGGGGCTGGATGAGGCTCAAGCGGGCCCCAGGAGCCTGGCGGTACTCAGTGTTCTTGCACTGACTCGGGTGCTGACACGACGTTCTTAGGACTCCTTAAAGGGGTACTACCGAAAACTTAAAGCAGAACAGCAAGGAATGCCTCAGGAAGAGTGCTGCACGCCTTCCAATCGGCACGGCCCACCAGGGCGATTTTCGAGTCTCGTGGGGACACTGAGTTTCCCTTTCGCCCTAGAGCAGGGCAGGAAAGCTTCCTCAGGAACTGGAAGCAGCCTGCTTCTTTCGAGAAAGCTCCTTTGCCTCTCGCAGGCATGCCCGCAGGGACTAAACTCCCGGCAGCAAGAGTGTTTTTGACCTGCTGGACTGGCTAGGAACGTCTCTCTGAAGCTGTGGCAGAGCTGAGGATCTCCAGCTCTCCCAGGGAAGAGTGCAGTGTGTTGCGCTTCGCTCAGGAAACACAGGGGTGCGCTGAAGGCCCTACGGGGCTGGGTGCTGCTCCACAGGCCCACTGGAGCCCGGCTCCCTGAGTGTTCCTGTAAGGAAACTGGTGCTAACGTGCTAGGAGTCCGGAAAGGCCTACCCTCGTGAAACTAAAGTAGCACAGCCCAAATGCCTCATGGAAGCTGCTGCCCACCAATCTTTCTGCACGGAAACCCAGGGCCGTAGTGAAAAGCCAGTGTTTGCGTTTCGGGTTCCCTTTAGCTCTAAAGCAGGGTCAGGCTTTCTTTGTGGAACTGTAGTTGAAAGTCAGCCTGCCGATGCAGGAGACACGGGTTCGTACCCCGATCCGGGAAGGTCCCACCCGCTGCCCTAGTGCCGCACCCGGGAGCCTTAGCCGCTGAACCTAAGCCTCAGGAGCCGGCGCTCCGCAATGGGAGAGGCCACAACCGTGAGAGGTGCGCGTACACCCAAATAAGGAAAGACACAGGGCAAGATGATATCCCACCCAGGAACCGGAGGCGCCCTGTTTCTGGGAGAAAAGTCAACTTCCTATCCGAGCCCTGCACGAAATGACTAGAATCCTGGAAGCACAAGTGTTTGGGCACAAGCTTCCAGGCTGCCCGAGTGGAATGGTCAACACTGGGGAGAAAAAGGCCTGTGCCCTCAGGCCCCCATTTCGAGGTTGACGGGAAGCATCAGTACCTATTGTTTCGAAAAATTCAAAAGAGACACATGGTACTCAGGGGGCCCTTCCCTAAAGCAGCTTCTCCATACAGCGTGTTCTGCGTTGTAGGGCGTGGCCTAAAGGAAAGAATGCCGTGGGTCAGCCTAGGGGCCCGTGCACCTTCCAAAAGCCGGCTGTGTTCCACGAAGAACTGATCTTTAGTTGCAGTGGAACCCAACCCGAGTTTCTCCTTGAGGTAGGGTGACTGCAGGTAACAAGACCTAGAAGGAATGCTAAGCAGAGTGTCTCTCTCAGTATCGCTCTGACAGGGCAATGAGGCCGACCGGCATTGAATGCTGGAAGTGCTACAACCGTGTTACTGAATCCGTCTGTGACCGGAGGCAGTCTAGCTCTCCGACGCACGAGTTCAATATGTTGCCCTACGCTCAGCTACGGAGGGGTGCAGCTAAGGATCTTCGCGACTGGATGAGGCTCACCAGGCCACTAGGAGCCTGCAGTGACTCAGCGTTCTTAGACAGAATCGTGTGCGGACGCGAGGCTCCTAGGAGGCCTTTACAGCTTACTGCCTTTAAAGTAAAGCAGAGCTGCGACGTGGGTCTCATAGAAGCTGCCGCACGCCTCCCCTTCTGCATGGCAGAGCAGGGCCACCCGTCGAGGCGAGTGTTCATGCTGAGTTTCCCTTTCGCTATAAAGCAGGGCAGGGGAAGCTCCCAGCCAGGAAGTCGTAGTACCCTATTTCTTTGGAGGCAACTCAGTTTCTACTCAGTGCCACGCCTGCCCTGACTAGTAAGCCGGCAAACGCACTATTCCCCGGAAGCGTCAAGGGCTCACGCAGGGCGCTTTCCAGCGGGGAAAACAAGGCTTGTGACATCAGGCCCCCCATTCGAGGTTGACGCACTGCGTAAGGACCTGTTATGCTGCCGAAGTCAGAAGAGACACAAGCTACCCACTGACCCCTTCCCGAAATCAGCTTTTGTAGGCAGGGTGTTCGGCTTGTAGGGAACTGCCTAAATTTTCGAAAGCCCCAGATCGGCCTAGGGGCCTGGGCATCTTCCAAAAGCCTGCTGTGTTCCACGAAGAACTGTGCGTCAGTTGCAGTGGAACCCAGCCTGACTTTTTCCTTGGGTAAGGTGACTGCAGGTTTGAGGTCCGAGAAGGAGCGCTAAGCAGAGTGTTTTTCGAGGTAGAGCTCAGGTAAGGCAAGGGGAGCCAACTTCCTTGTCATGTTGCGCTGGATACAACCTTGTTTCAGAAGCTCTTGGAGAGCTGAGGAAATCTGCCTCTCCCAAGGAAGAGGGCAGTGTGTTGCCCTACACTCGGCATAAACAGGCGTACACCTAAGGGCCTTCGGGGCTGGATGAGGCTCAAGCGGGCCCCAGGAGCCTGGCGGTACTCAGTGTTCTTGCACTGACTCGGGTGCTGACACGACGTTCTTAGGACTCCTTAAAGGGGTACTACCGAAAACTTAAAGCAGAACAGCAAGGAATGCCTCAGGAAGAGTGCTGCACGCCTTCCAATCGGCACGGCCCACCAGGGCGATTTTCGAGTCTCGTGGGGACACTGAGTTTCCCTTTCGCCCTAGAGCAGGGCAGGAAAGCTTCCTCAGGAACTGGAAGCAGCCTGCTTCTTTCGAGAAAGCTCCTTTGCCTCTCGCAGGCATGCCCGCAGGGACTAAGCTCCCGGCAGCAAGAGTGTTTTTGACCTGCTGGACTGGCTAGAAACGTCTCTCTGAAGCTGTGGCAGAGCTGAGGATCTCCAGCTCTCCCAGGGAAGAGTGCAGTGTGTTGCGCTTCGCTCAGGAAACACAGGGGTGCGCTGAAGGACCTACGGGGCTGGGTGCTGCTCCACAGGCCCACTGGAGCCCGGCTCCCTGAGTGTTCCTGTAAGGAAACTGGTGCTAACGTGCTAGGAGTCCGGAAAGGCCTACCCTCGTGAAACTAAAGTAGCACAGCCCAAATGCCTCATGGAAGCTGCTGCCCACCAATCTTTCTGCACGGAAACCCAGGGCCGTAGTGAAAAGCCAGTGTTTGCGTTTCGGGTTCCCTTTAGCTCTAAAGCAGGGTCAGGCTTTCTTTGTGGAACTGTAGTTGAAAGTCAGCCTGCCGATGCAGGAGACACGGGTTCGTACCCCGATCCGGGAAGGTCCCACCCGCTGCCCTAGTGCCGCACCCGGGAGCCTTAGCCGCTGAACCTAAGCCTCAGGAGCCGGCGCTCCGCAATGGGAGAGGCCACAACCGTGAGAGGTGCGCGTACACCCAAATAAGGAAAGACACAGGGCAAGATGATATCCCACCCAGGAACCGGAGGCGCCCTGTTTCTGGGAGAAAAGTCAACTTCCTATCCGAGCCCTGCACGAAATGACTAGAATCCTGGAAGCACAAGTGTTTGGGCACAAGCTTCCAGGCTGCCCGAGTGGAATGGTCAACACTGGGGAGAAAAAGGCCTGTGCCCTCAGGCCCCCATTTCGAGGTTGACGGGAAGCATCAGTACCTATTGTTTCGAAAAATTCAAAAGAGACACATGGTACTCAGGGGGCCCTTCCCTAAAGCAGCTTCTCCATACAGCGTGTTCTGCGTTGTAGGGCGTGGCCTAAAGGAAAGAATGCCGTGGGTCAGCCTAGGGGCCCGTGCACCTTCCAAAAGCCGGCTGTGTTCCACGAAGAACTGATCTTTAGTTGCAGTGGAACCCAACCCGAGTTTCTCCTTGAGGTAGGGTGACTGCAGGTAACAAGACCTAGAAGGAATGCTAAGCAGAGTGTCTCTCTCAGTATCGCTCTGACAGGGCAATGAGGCCGACCGGCATTGAATGCTGGAAGTGCTACAACCGTGTTACTGAATCCGTCTGTGACCGGAGGCAGTCTAGCTCTCCGACGCACGAGTTCAATATGTTGCCCTACGCTCAGCTACGGAGGGGTGCAGCTAAGGATCTTCGCGACTGGATGAGGCTCACCAGGCCACTAGGAGCCTGCAGTGACTCAGCGTTCTTAGACAGAATCGTGTGCGGACGCGAGGCTCCTAGGAGGCCTTTACAGCTTACTGCCTTTAAAGTAAAGCAGAGCTGCGACGTGGGTCTCATAGAAGCTGCCGCACGCCTCCCCTTCTGCATGGCAGAGCAGGGCCACCCGTCGAGGCGAGTGTTCATGCTGAGTTTCCCTTTCGCTATAAAGCAGGGCAGGGGAAGCTCCCAGCCAGGAAGTCGTAGTACCCTATTTCTTTGGAGGCAACTCAGTTTCTACTCAGTGCCACGCCTGCCCTGACTAGTAAGCCGGCAAACGCACTATTCCCCGGAAGCGTCAAGGGCTCACGCAGGGCGCTTTCCAGCGGGGAAAACAAGGCTTGTGACATCAGGCCCCCCATTCGAGGTTGACGCACTGCGTAAGGACCTGTTATGCTGCCGAAGTCAGAAGAGACACAAGCTACCCACTGACCCCTTCCCGAAATCAGCTTTTGTAGGCAGGGTGTTCGGCTTGTAGGGAACTGCCTAAATTTTCGAAAGCCCCAGATCGGCCTAGGGGCCTGGGCATCTTCCAAAAGCCTGCTGTGTTCCACGAAGAACTGTGCGTCAGTTGCAGTGGAACCCAGCCTGACTTTTTCCTTGGGTAAGGTGACTGCAGGTTTGAGGTCCGAGAAGGAGCGCTAAGCAGAGTGTTTTTCGAGGTAGAGCTCAGGTAAGGCAAGGGGAGCCAACTTCCTTGTCATGTTGCGCTGGATACAACCTTGTTTCAGAAGCTCTTGGAGAGCTGAGGAAATCTGCCTCTCCCAAGGAAGAGGGCAGTGTGTTGCCCTACACTCGGCATAAACAGGCGTACACCTAAGGGCCTTCGGGGCTGGATGAGGCTCAAGCGGGCCCCAGGAGCCTGGCGGTACTCAGTGTTCTTGCACTGACTCGGGTGCTGACACGACGTTCTTAGGACTCCTTAAAGGGGTACTACCGAAAACTTAAAGCAGAACAGCAAGGAATGCCTCAGGAAGAGTGCTGCACGCCTTCCAATCGGCACGGCCCACCAGGGCGATTTTCGAGTCTCGTGGGGACACTGAGTTTCCCTTTCGCCCTAGAGCAGGGCAGGAAAGCTTCCTCAGGAACTGGAAGCAGCCTGCTTCTTTCGAGAAAGCTCCTTTGCCTCTCGCAGGCATGCCCGCAGGGACTAAACTCCCGGCAGCAAGAGTGTTTTTGACCTGCTGGACTGGCTAGGAACGTCTCTCTGAAGCTGTGGCAGAGCTGAGGATCTCCAGCTCTCCCAGGGAAGAGTGCAGTGTGTTGCGCTTCGCTCAGGAAACACAGGGGTGCGCTGAAGGCCCTACGGGGCTGGGTGCTGCTCCACAGGCCCACTGGAGCCCGGCTCCCTGAGTGTTCCTGTAAGGAAACTGGTGCTAACGTGCTAGGAGTCCGGAAAGGCCTACCCTCGTGAAACTAAAGTAGCACAGCCCAAATGCCTCATGGAAGCTGCTGCCCACCAATCTTTCTGCACGGAAACCCAGGGCCGTAGTGAAAAGCCAGTGTTTGCGTTTCGGGTTCCCTTTAGCTCTAAAGCAGGGTCAGGCTTTCTTTGTGGAACTGTAGTTGAAAGTCAGCCTGCCGATGCAGGAGACACGGGTTCGTACCCCGATCCGGGAAGGTCCCACCCGCTGCCCTAGTGCCGCACCCGGGAGCCTTAGCCGCTGAACCTAAGCCTCAGGAGCCGGCGCTCCGCAATGGGAGAGGCCACAACCGTGAGAGGTGCGCGTACACCCAAATAAGGAAAGACACAGGGCAAGATGATATCCCACCCAGGAACCGGAGGCGCCCTGTTTCTGGGAGAAAAGTCAACTTCCTATCCGAGCCCTGCACGAAATGACTAGAATCCTGGAAGCACAAGTGTTTGGGCACAAGCTTCCAGGCTGCCCGAGTGGAATGGTCAACACTGGGGAGAAAAAGGCCTGTGCCCTCAGGCCCCCATTTCGAGGTTGACGGGAAGCATCAGTACCTATTGTTTCGAAAAATTCAAAAGAGACACATGGTACTCAGGGGGCCCTTCCCTAAAGCAGCTTCTCCATACAGCGTGTTCTGCGTTGTAGGGCGTGGCCTAAAGGAAAGAATGCCGTGGGTCAGCCTAGGGGCCCGTGCACCTTCCAAAAGCCGGCTGTGTTCCACGAAGAACTGATCTTTAGTTGCAGTGGAACCCAACCCGAGTTTCTCCTTGAGGTAGGGTGACTGCAGGTAACAAGACCTAGAAGGAATGCTAAGCAGAGTGTCTCTCTCAGTATCGCTCTGACAGGGCAATGAGGCCGACCGGCATTGAATGCTGGAAGTGCTACAACCGTGTTACTGAATCCGTCTGTGACCGGAGGCAGTCTAGCTCTCCGACGCACGAGTTCAATATGTTGCCCTACGCTCAGCTACGGAGGGGTGCAGCTAAGGATCTTCGCGACTGGATGAGGCTCACCAGGCCACTAGGAGCCTGCAGTGACTCAGCGTTCTTAGACAGAATCGTGTGCGGACGCGAGGCTCCTAGGAGGCCTTTACAGCTTACTGCCTTTAAAGTAAAGCAGAGCTGCGACGTGGGTCTCATAGAAGCTGCCGCACGCCTCCCCTTCTGCATGGCAGAGCAGGGCCACCCGTCGAGGCGAGTGTTCATGCTGAGTTTCCCTTTCGCTATAAAGCAGGGCAGGGGAAGCTCCCAGCCAGGAAGTCGTAGTACCCTATTTCTTTGGAGGCAACTCAGTTTCTACTCAGTGCCACGCCTGCCCTGACTAGTAAGCCGGCAAACGCACTATTCCCCGGAAGCGTCAAGGGCTCACGCAGGGCGCTTTCCAGCGGGGAAAACAAGGCTTGTGACATCAGGCCCCCCATTCGAGGTTGACGCACTGCGTAAGGACCTGTTATGCTGCCGAAGTCAGAAGAGACACAAGCTACCCACTGACCCCTTCCCGAAATCAGCTTTTGTAGGCAGGGTGTTCGGCTTGTAGGGAACTGCCTAAATTTTCGAAAGCCCCAGATCGGCCTAGGGGCCTGGGCATCTTCCAAAAGCCTGCTGTGTTCCACGAAGAACTGTGCGTCAGTTGCAGTGGAACCCAGCCTGACTTTTTCCTTGGGTAAGGTGACTGCAGGTTTGAGGTCCGAGAAGGAGCGCTAAGCAGAGTGTTTTTCGAGGTAGAGCTCAGGTAAGGCAAGGGGAGCCAACTTCCTTGTCATGTTGCGCTGGATACAACCTTGTTTCAGAAGCTCTTGGAGAGCTGAGGAAATCTGCCTCTCCCAAGGAAGAGGGCAGTGTGTTGCCCTACACTCGGCATAAACAGGCGTACACCTAAGGGCCTTCGGGGCTGGATGAGGCTCAAGCGGGCCCCAGGAGCCTGGCGGTACTCAGTGTTCTTGCACTGACTCGGGTGCTGACACGACGTTCTTAGGACTCCTTAAAGGGGTACTACCGAAAACTTAAAGCAGAACAGCAAGGAATGCCTCAGGAAGAGTGCTGCACGCCTTCCAATCGGCACGGCCCACCAGGGCGATTTTCGAGTCTCGTGGGGACACTGAGTTTCCCTTTCGCCCTAGAGCAGGGCAGGAAAGCTTCCTCAGGAACTGGAAGCAGCCTGCTTCTTTCGAGAAAGCTCCTTTGCCTCTCGCAGGCATGCCCGCAGGGACTAAACTCCCGGCAGCAAGAGTGTTTTTGACCTGCTGGACTGGCTAGGAACGTCTCTCTGAAGCTGTGGCAGAGCTGAGGATCTCCAGCTCTCCCAGGGAAGAGTGCAGTGTGTTGCGCTTCGCTCAGGAAACACAGGGGTGCGCTGAAGGCCCTACGGGGCTGGGTGCTGCTCCACAGGCCCACTGGAGCCCGGCTCCCTGAGTGTTCCTGTAAGGAAACTGGTGCTAACGTGCTAGGAGTCCGGAAAGGCCTACCCTCGTGAAACTAAAGTAGCACAGCCCAAATGCCTCATGGAAGCTGCTGCCCACCAATCTTTCTGCACGGAAACCCAGGGCCGTAGTGAAAAGCCAGTGTTTGCGTTTCGGGTTCCCTTTAGCTCTAA
The DNA here is from genome assembly GCF_964341445.2 of Mesoplodon mirus. NCBI lineage: Eukaryota > Metazoa > Chordata > Mammalia > Artiodactyla > Ziphiidae > Mesoplodon > Mesoplodon mirus. The sequence continues at coordinate 47,887 of NW_028295448.1, forward strand.
AGCAGGGTCAGGCTTTCTTTGTGGAACTGTAGTTGAAAGTCAGCCTGCCGATGCAGGAGACACGGGTTCGTACCCCGATCCGGGAAGGTCCCACCCGCTGCCCTAGTGCCGCACCCGGGAGCCTTAGCCGCTGAACCTAAGCCTCAGGAGCCGGCGCTCCGCAATGGGAGAGGCCACAACCGTGAGAGGTGCGCGTACACCCAAATAAGGAAAGACACAGGGCAAGATGATATCCCACCCAGGAACCGGAGGCGCCCTGTTTCTGGGAGAAAAGTCAACTTCCTATCCGAGCCCTGCACGAAATGACTAGAATCCTGGAAGCACAAGTGTTTGGGCACAAGCTTCCAGGCTGCCCGAGTGGAATGGTCAACACTGGGGAGAAAAAGGCCTGTGCCCTCAGGCCCCCATTTCGAGGTTGACGGGAAGCATCAGTACCTATTGTTTCGAAAAATTCAAAAGAGACACATGGTACTCAGGGGGCCCTTCCCTAAAGCAGCTTCTCCATACAGCGTGTTCTGCGTTGTAGGGCGTGGCCTAAAGGAAAGAATGCCGTGGGTCAGCCTAGGGGCCCGTGCACCTTCCAAAAGCCGGCTGTGTTCCACGAAGAACTGATCTTTAGTTGCAGTGGAACCCAACCCGAGTTTCTCCTTGAGGTAGGGTGACTGCAGGTAACAAGACCTAGAAGGAATGCTAAGCAGAGTGTCTCTCTCAGTATCGCTCTGACAGGGCAATGAGGCCGACCGGCATTGAATGCTGGAAGTGCTACAACCGTGTTACTGAATCCGTCTGTGACCGGAGGCAGTCTAGCTCTCCGACGCACGAGTTCAATATGTTGCCCTACGCTCAGCTACGGAGGGGTGCAGCTAAGGATCTTCGCGACTGGATGAGGCTCACCAGGCCACTAGGAGCCTGCAGTGACTCAGCGTTCTTAGACAGAATCGTGTGCGGACGCGAGGCTCCTAGGAGGCCTTTACAGCTTACTGCCTTTAAAGTAAAGCAGAGCTGCGACGTGGGTCTCATAGAAGCTGCCGCACGCCTCCCCTTCTGCATGGCAGAGCAGGGCCACCCGTCGAGGCGAGTGTTCATGCTGAGTTTCCCTTTCGCTATAAAGCAGGGCAGGGGAAGCTCCCAGCCAGGAAGTCGTAGTACCCTATTTCTTTGGAGGCAACTCAGTTTCTACTCAGTGCCACGCCTGCCCTGACTAGTAAGCCGGCAAACGCACTATTCCCCGGAAGCGTCAAGGGCTCACGCAGGGCGCTTTCCAGCGGGGAAAACAAGGCTTGTGACATCAGGCCCCCCATTCGAGGTTGACGCACTGCGTAAGGACCTGTTATGCTGCCGAAGTCAGAAGAGACACAAGCTACCCACTGACCCCTTCCCGAAATCAGCTTTTGTAGGCAGGGTGTTCGGCTTGTAGGGAACTGCCTAAATTTTCGAAAGCCCCAGATCGGCCTAGGGGCCTGGGCATCTTCCAAAAGCCTGCTGTGTTCCACGAAGAACTGTGCGTCAGTTGCAGTGGAACCCAGCCTGACTTTTTCCTTGGGTAAGGTGACTGCAGGTTTGAGGTCCGAGAAGGAGCGCTAAGCAGAGTGTTTTTCGAGGTAGAGCTCAGGTAAGGCAAGGGGAGCCAACTTCCTTGTCATGTTGCGCTGGATACAACCTTGTTTCAGAAGCTCTTGGAGAGCTGAGGAAATCTGCCTCTCCCAAGGAAGAGGGCAGTGTGTTGCCCTACACTCGGCATAAACAGGCGTACACCTAAGGGCCTTCGGGGCTGGATGAGGCTCAAGCGGGCCCCAGGAGCCTGGCGGTACTCAGTGTTCTTGCACTGACTCGGGTGCTGACACGACGTTCTTAGGACTCCTTAAAGGGGTACTACCGAAAACTTAAAGCAGAACAGCAAGGAATGCCTCAGGAAGAGTGCTGCACGCCTTCCAATCGGCACGGCCCACCAGGGCGATTTTCGAGTCTCGTGGGGACACTGAGTTTCCCTTTCGCCCTAGAGCAGGGCAGGAAAGCTTCCTCAGGAACTGGAAGCAGCCTGCTTCTTTCGAGAAAGCTCCTTTGCCTCTCGCAGGCATGCCCGCAGGGACTAAACTCCCGGCAGCAAGAGTGTTTTTGACCTGCTGGACTGGCTAGGAACGTCTCTCTGAAGCTGTGGCAGAGCTGAGGATCTCCAGCTCTCCCAGGGAAGAGTGCAGTGTGTTGCGCTTCGCTCAGGAAACACAGGGGTGCGCTGAAGGACCTACGGGGCTGGGTGCTGCTCCACAGGCCCACTGGAGCCCGGCTCCCTGAGTGTTCCTGTAAGGAAACTGGTGCTAACGTGCTAGGAGTCCGGAAAGGCCTACCCTCGTGAAACTAAAGTAGCACAGCCCAAATGCCTCATGGAAGCTGCTGCCCACCAATCTTTCTGCACGGAAACCCAGGGCCGTAGTGAAAAGCCAGTGTTTGCGTTTCGGGTTCCCTTTAGCTCTAAAGCAGGGTCAGGCTTTCTTTGTGGAACTGTAGTTGAAAGTCAGCCTGCCGATGCAGGAGACACGGGTTCGTACCCCGATCCGGGAAGGCCCCACCCGCTGCCCTAGTGCCGCACCCGGGAGCCTTAGCCGCTGAACCTAAGCCTCAGGAGCCGGCGCTCCGCAATGGGAGAGGCCACAACCGTGAGAGGTGCGCGTACACCCAAATAAGGAAAGACACAGGGCAAGATGATATCCCACCCAGGAACCGGAGGCGCCCTGTTTCTGGGAGAAAAGTCAACTTCCTATCCGAGCCCTGCACGAAATGACTAGAATCCTGGAAGCACAAGTGTTTGGGCACAAGCTTCCAGGCTGCCCGAGTGGAATGGTCAACACTGGGGAGAAAAAGGCCTGTGCCCTCAGGCCCCCATTTCGAGGTTGACGGGAAGCATCAGTACCTATTGTTTCGAAAAATTCAAAAGAGACACATGGTACTCAGGGGGCCCTTCCCTAAAGCAGCTTCTCCATACAGCGTGTTCTGCGTTGTAGGGCGTGGCCTAAAGGAAAGAATGCCGTGGGTCAGCCTAGGGGCCCGTGCACCTTCCAAAAGCCGGCTGTGTTCCACGAAGAACTGATCTTTAGTTGCAGTGGAACCCAACCCGAGTTTCTCCTTGAGGTAGGGTGACTGCAGGTAACAAGACCTAGAAGGAATGCTAAGCAGAGTGTCTCTCTCAGTATCGCTCTGACAGGGCAATGAGGCCGACCGGCATTGAATGCTGGAAGTGCTACAACCGTGTTACTGAATCCGTCTGTGACCGGAGGCAGTCTAGCTCTCCGACGCACGAGTTCAATATGTTGCCCTACGCTCAGCTACGGAGGGGTGCAGCTAAGGATCTTCGCGACTGGATGAGGCTCACCAGGCCACTAGGAGCCTGCAGTGACTCAGCGTTCTTAGACAGAATCGTGTGCGGACGCGAGGCTCCTAGGAGGCCTTTACAGCTTACTGCCTTTAAAGTAAAGCAGAGCTGCGACGTGGGTCTCATAGAAGCTGCCGCACGCCTCCCCTTCTGCATGGCAGAGCAGGGCCACCCGTCGAGGCGAGTGTTCATGCTGAGTTTCCCTTTCGCTATAAAGCAGGGCAGGGGAAGCTCCCAGCCAGGAAGTCGTAGTACCCTATTTCTTTGGAGGCAACTCAGTTTCTACTCAGTGCCACGCCTGCCCTGACTAGTAAGCCGGCAAACGCACTATTCCCCGGAAGCGTCAAGGGCTCACGCAGGGCGCTTTCCAGCGGGGAAAACAAGGCTTGTGACATCAGGCCCCCCATTCGAGGTTGACGCACTGCGTAAGGACCTGTTATGCTGCCGAAGTCAGAAGAGACACAAGCTACCCACTGACCCCTTCCCGAAATCAGCTTTTGTAGGCAGGGTGTTCGGCTTGTAGGGAACTGCCTAAATTTTCGAAAGCCCCAGATCGGCCTAGGGGCCTGGGCATCTTCCAAAAGCCTGCTGTGTTCCACGAAGAACTGTGCGTCAGTTGCAGTGGAACCCAGCCTGACTTTTTCCTTGGGTAAGGTGACTGCAGGTTTGAGGTCCGAGAAGGAGCGCTAAGCAGAGTGTTTTTCGAGGTAGAGCTCAGGTAAGGCAAGGGGAGCCAACTTCCTTGTCATGTTGCGCTGGATACAACCTTGTTTCAGAAGCTCTTGGAGAGCTGAGGAAATCTGCCTCTCCCAAGGAAGAGGGCAGTGTGTTGCCCTACACTCGGCATAAACAGGCGTACACCTAAGGGCCTTCGGGGCTGGATGAGGCTCAAGCGGGCCCCAGGAGCCTGGCGGTACTCAGTGTTCTTGCACTGACTCGGGTGCTGACACGACGTTCTTAGGACTCCTTAAAGGGGTACTACCGAAAACTTAAAGCAGAACAGCAAGGAATGCCTCAGGAAGAGTGCTGCACGCCTTCCAATCGGCACGGCCCACCAGGGCGATTTTCGAGTCTCGTGGGGACACTGAGTTTCCCTTTCGCCCTAGAGCAGGGCAGGAAAGCTTCCTCAGGAACTGGAAGCAGCCTGCTTCTTTCGAGAAAGCTCCTTTGCCTCTCGCAGGCATGCCCGCAGGGACTAAACTCCCGGCAGCAAGAGTGTTTTTGACCTGCTGGACTGGCTAGGAACGTCTCTCTGAAGCTGTGGCAGAGCTGAGGATCTCCAGCTCTCCCAGGGAAGAGTGCAGTGTGTTGCGCTTCGCTCAGGAAACACAGGGGTGCGCTGAAGGACCTACGGGGCTGGGTGCTGCTCCACAGGCCCACTGGAGCCCGGCTCCCTGAGTGTTCCTGTAAGGAAACTGGTGCTAACGTGCTAGGAGTCCGGAAAGGCCTACCCTCGTGAAACTAAAGTAGCACAGCCCAAATGCCTCATGGAAGCTGCTGCCCACCAATCTTTCTGCACGGAAACCCAGGGCCGTAGTGAAAAGCCAGTGTTTGCGTTTCGGGTTCCCTTTAGCTCTAAAGCAGGGTCAGGCTTTCTTTGTGGAACTGTAGTTGAAAGTCAGCCTGCCGATGCAGGAGACACGGGTTCGTACCCCGATCCGGGAAGGTCCCACCCGCTGCCCTAGTGCCGCACCCGGGAGCCTTAGCCGCTGAACCTAAGCCTCAGGAGCCGGCGCTCCGCAATGGGAGAGGCCACAACCGTGAGAGGTGCGCGTACACCCAAATAAGGAAAGACACAGGGCAAGATGATATCCCACCCAGGAACCGGAGGCGCCCTGTTTCTGGGAGAAAAGTCAACTTCCTATCCGAGCCCTGCACGAAATGACTAGAATCCTGGAAGCACAAGTGTTTGGGCACAAGCTTCCAGGCTGCCCGAGTGGAATGGTCAACACTGGGGAGAAAAAGGCCTGTGCCCTCAGGCCCCCATTTCGAGGTTGACGGGAAGCATCAGTACCTATTGTTTCGAAAAATTCAAAAGAGACACATGGTACTCAGGGGGCCCTTCCCTAAAGCAGCTTCTCCATACAGCGTGTTCTGCGTTGTAGGGCGTGGCCTAAAGGAAAGAATGCCGTGGGTCAGCCTAGGGGCCCGTGCACCTTCCAAAAGCCGGCTGTGTTCCACGAAGAACTGATCTTTAGTTGCAGTGGAACCCAACCCGAGTTTCTCCTTGAGGTAGGGTGACTGCAGGTAACAAGACCTAGAAGGAATGCTAAGCAGAGTGTCTCTCTCAGTATCGCTCTGACAGGGCAATGAGGCCGACCGGCATTGAATGCTGGAAGTGCTACAACCGTGTTACTGAATCCGTCTGTGACCGGAGGCAGTCTAGCTCTCCGACGCACGAGTTCAATATGTTGCCCTACGCTCAGCTACGGAGGGGTGCAGCTAAGGATCTTCGCGACTGGATGAGGCTCACCAGGCCACTAGGAGCCTGCAGTGACTCAGCGTTCTTAGACAGAATCGTGTGCGGACGCGAGGCTCCTAGGAGGCCTTTACAGCTTACTGCCTTTAAAGTAAAGCAGAGCTGCGACGTGGGTCTCATAGAAGCTGCCGCACGCCTCCCCTTCTGCATGGCAGAGCAGGGCCACCCGTCGAGGCGAGTGTTCATGCTGAGTTTCCCTTTCGCTATAAAGCAGGGCAGGGGAAGCTCCCAGCCAGGAAGTCGTAGTACCCTATTTCTTTGGAGGCAACTCAGTTTCTACTCAGTGCCACGCCTGCCCTGACTAGTAAGCCGGCAAACGCACTATTCCCCGGAAGCGTCAAGGGCTCACGCAGGGCGCTTTCCAGCGGGGAAAACAAGGCTTGTGACATCAGGCCCCCCATTCGAGGTTGACGCACTGCGTAAGGACCTGTTATGCTGCCGAAGTCAGAAGAGACACAAGCTACCCACTGACCCCTTCCCGAAATCAGCTTTTGTAGGCAGGGTGTTCGGCTTGTAGGGAACTGCCTAAATTTTCGAAAGCCCCAGATCGGCCTAGGGGCCTGGGCATCTTCCAAAAGCCTGCTGTGTTCCACGAAGAACTGTGCGTCAGTTGCAGTGGAACCCAGCCTGACTTTTTCCTTGGGTAAGGTGACTGCAGGTTTGAGGTCCGAGAAGGAGCGCTAAGCAGAGTGTTTTTCGAGGTAGAGCTCAGGTAAGGCAAGGGGAGCCAACTTCCTTGTCATGTTGCGCTGGATACAACCTTGTTTCAGAAGCTCTTGGAGAGCTGAGGAAATCTGCCTCTCCCAAGGAAGAGGGCAGTGTGTTGCCCTACACTCGGCATAAACAGGCGTACACCTAAGGGCCTTCGGGGCTGGATGAGGCTCAAGCGGGCCCCAGGAGCCTGGCGGTACTCAGTGTTCTTGCACTGACTCGGGTGCTGACACGACGTTCTTAGGACTCCTTAAAGGGGTACTACCGAAAACTTAAAGCAGAACAGCAAGGAATGCCTCAGGAAGAGTGCTGCACGCCTTCCAATCGGCACGGCCCACCAGGGCGATTTTCGAGTCTCGTGGGGACACTGAGTTTCCCTTTCGCCCTAGAGCAGGGCAGGAAAGCTTCCTCAGGAACTGGAAGCAGCCTGCTTCTTTCGAGAAAGCTCCTTTGCCTCTCGCAGGCATGCCCGCAGGGACTAAACTCCCGGCAGCAAGAGTGTTTTTGACCTGCTGGACTGGCTAGGAACGTCTCTCTGAAGCTGTGGCAGAGCTGAGGATCTCCAGCTCTCCCAGGGAAGAGTGCAGTGTGTTGCGCTTCGCTCAGGAAACACAGGGGTGCGCTGAAGGACCTACGGGGCTGGGTGCTGCTCCACAGGCCCACTGGAGCCCGGCTCCCTGAGTGTTCCTGTAAGGAAACTGGTGCTAACGTGCTAGGAGTCCGGAAAGGCCTACCCTCGTGAAACTAAAGTAGCACAGCCCAAATGCCTCATGGAAGCTGCTGCCCACCAATCTTTCTGCACGGAAACCCAGGGCCGTAGTGAAAAGCCAGTGTTTGCGTTTCGGGTTCCCTTTAGCTCTAAAGCAGGGTCAGGCTTTCTTTGTGGAACTGTAGTTGAAAGTCAGCCTGCCGATGCAGGAGACACGGGTTCGTACCCCGATCCGGGAAGGCCCCACCCGCTGCCCTAGTGCCGCACCCGGGAGCCTTAGCCGCTGAACCTAAGCCTCAGGAGCCGGCGCTCCGCAATGGGAGAGGCCACAACCGTGAGAGGTGCGCGTACACCCAAATAAGGAAAGACACAGGGCAAGATGATATCCCACCCAGGAACCGGAGGCGCCCTGTTTCTGGGAGAAAAGTCAACTTCCTATCCGAGCCCTGCACGAAATGACTAGAATCCTGGAAGCACAAGTGTTTGGGCACAAGCTTCCAGGCTGCCCGAGTGGAATGGTCAACACTGGGGAGAAAAAGGCCTGTGCCCTCAGGCCCCCATTTCGAGGTTGACGGGAAGCATCAGTACCTATTGTTTCGAAAAATTCAAAAGAGACACATGGTACTCAGGGGGCCCTTCCCTAAAGCAGCTTCTCCATACAGCGTGTTCTGCGTTGTAGGGCGTGGCCTAAAGGAAAGAATGCCGTGGGTCAGCCTAGGGGCCCGTGCACCTTCCAAAAGCCGGCTGTGTTCCACGAAGAACTGATCTTTAGTTGCAGTGGAACCCAACCCGAGTTTCTCCTTGAGGTAGGGTGACTGCAGGTAACAAGACCTAGAAGGAATGCTAAGCAGAGTGTCTCTCTCAGTATCGCTCTGACAGGGCAATGAGGCCGACCGGCATTGAATGCTGGAAGTGCTACAACCGTGTTACTGAATCCGTCTGTGACCGGAGGCAGTCTAGCTCTCCGACGCACGAGTTCAATATGTTGCCCTACGCTCAGCTACGGAGGGGTGCAGCTAAGGATCTTCGCGACTGGATGAGGCTCACCAGGCCACTAGGAGCCTGCAGTGACTCAGCGTTCTTAGACAGAATCGTGTGCGGACGCGAGGCTCCTAGGAGGCCTTTACAGCTTACTGCCTTTAAAGTAAAGCAGAGCTGCGACGTGGGTCTCATAGAAGCTGCCGCACGCCTCCCCTTCTGCATGGCAGAGCAGGGCCACCCGTCGAGGCGAGTGTTCATGCTGAGTTTCCCTTTCGCTATAAAGCAGGGCAGGGGAAGCTCCCAGCCAGGAAGTCGTAGTACCCTATTTCTTTGGAGGCAACTCAGTTTCTACTCAGTGCCACGCCTGCCCTGACTAGTAAGCCGGCAAACGCACTATTCCCCGGAAGCGTCAAGGGCTCACGCAGGGCGCTTTCCAGCGGGGAAAACAAGGCTTGTGACATCAGGCCCCCCATTCGAGGTTGACGCACTGCGTAAGGACCTGTTATGCTGCCGAAGTCAGAAGAGACACAAGCTACCCACTGACCCCTTCCCGAAATCAGCTTTTGTAGGCAGGGTGTTCGGCTTGTAGGGAACTGCCTAAATTTTCGAAAGCCCCAGATCGGCCTAGGGGCCTGGGCATCTTCCAAAAGCCTGCTGTGTTCCACGAAGAACTGTGCGTCAGTTGCAGTGGAACCCAGCCTGACTTTTTCCTTGGGTAAGGTGACTGCAGGTTTGAGGTCCGAGAAGGAGCGCTAAGCAGAGTGTTTTTCGAGGTAGAGCTCAGGTAAGGCAAGGGGAGCCAACTTCCTTGTCATGTTGCGCTGGATACAACCTTGTTTCAGAAGCTCTTGGAGAGCTGAGGAAATCTGCCTCTCCCAAGGAAGAGGGCAGTGTGTTGCCCTACACTCGGCATAAACAGGCGTACACCTAAGGGCCTTCGGGGCTGGATGAGGCTCAAGCGGGCCCCAGGAGCCTGGCGGTACTCAGTGTTCTTGCACTGACTCGGGTGCTGACACGACGTTCTTAGGACTCCTTAAAGGGGTACTACCGAAAACTTAAAGCAGAACAGCAAGGAATGCCTCAGGAAGAGTGCTGCACGCCTTCCAATCGGCACGGCCCACCAGGGCGATTTTCGAGTCTCGTGGGGACACTGAGTTTCCCTTTCGCCCTAGAGCAGGGCAGGAAAGCTTCCTCAGGAACTGGAAGCAGCCTGCTTCTTTCGAGAAAGCTCCTTTGCCTCTCGCAGGCATGCCCGCAGGGACTAAACTCCCGGCAGCAAGAGTGTTTTTGACCTGCTGGACTGGCTAGGAACGTCTCTCTGAAGCTGTGGCAGAGCTGAGGATCTCCAGCTCTCCCAGGGAAGAGTGCAGTGTGTTGCGCTTCGCTCAGGAAACACAGGGGTGCGCTGAAGGCCCTACGGGGCTGGGTGCTGCTCCACAGGCCCACTGGAGCCCGGCTCCCTGAGTGTTCCTGTAAGGAAACTGGTGCTAACGTGCTAGGAGTCCGGAAAGGCCTACCCTCGTGAAACTAAAGTAGCACAGCCCAAATGCCTCATGGAAGCTGCTGCCCACCAATCTTTCTGCACGGAAACCCAGGGCCGTAGTGAAAAGCCAGTGTTTGCGTTTCGGGTTCCCTTTAGCTCTAAAGCAGGGTCAGGCTTTCTTTGTGGAACTGTAGTTGAAAGTCAGCCTGCCGATGCAGGAGACACGGGTTCGTACCCCGATCCGGGAAGGCCCCACCCGCTGCCCTAGTGCCGCACCCGGGAGCCTTAGCCGCTGAACCTAAGCCTCAGGAGCCGGCGCTCCGCAATGGGAGAGGCCACAACCGTGAGAGGTGCGCGTACACCCAAATAAGGAAAGACACAGGGCAAGATGATATCCCACCCAGGAACCGGAGGCGCCCTGTTTCTGGGAGAAAAGTCAACTTCCTATCCGAGCCCTGCACGAAATGACTAGAATCCTGGAAGCACAAGTGTTTGGGCACAAGCTTCCAGGCTGCCCGAGTGGAATGGTCAACACTGGGGAGAAAAAGGCCTGTGCCCTCAGGCCCCCATTTCGAGGTTGACGGGAAGCATCAGTACCTATTGTTTCGAAAAATTCAAAAGAGACACATGGTACTCAGGGGGCCCTTCCCTAAAGCAGCTTCTCCATACAGCGTGTTCTGCGTTGTAGGGCGTGGCCTAAAGGAAAGAATGCCGTGGGTCAGCCTAGGGGCCCGTGCACCTTCCAAAAGCCGGCTGTGTTCCACGAAGAACTGATCTTTAGTTGCAGTGGAACCCAACCCGAGTTTCTCCTTGAGGTAGGGTGACTGCAGGTAACAAGACCTAGAAGGAATGCTAAGCAGAGTGTCTCTCTCAGTATCGCTCTGACAGGGCAATGAGGCCGACCGGCATTGAATGCTGGAAGTGCTACAACCGTGTTACTGAATCCGTCTGTGACCGGAGGCAGTCTAGCTCTCCGACGCACGAGTTCAATATGTTGCCCTACGCTCAGCTACGGAGGGGTGCAGCTAAGGATCTTCGCGACTGGATGAGGCTCACCAGGCCACTAGGAGCCTGCAGTGACTCAGCGTTCTTAGACAGAATCGTGTGCGGACGCGAGGCTCCTAGGAGGCCTTTACAGCTTACTGCCTTTAAAGTAAAGCAGAGCTGCGACGTGGGTCTCATAGAAGCTGCCGCACGCCTCCCCTTCTGCATGGCAGAGCAGGGCCACCCGTCGAGGCGAGTGTTCATGCTGAGTTTCCCTTTCGCTATAAAGCAGGGCAGGGGAAGCTCCCAGCCAGGAAGTCGTAGTACCCTATTTCTTTGGAGGCAACTCAGTTTCTACTCAGTGCCACGCCTGCCCTGACTAGTAAGCCGGCAAACGCACTATTCCCCGGAAGCGTCAAGGGCTCACGCAGGGCGCTTTCCAGCGGGGAAAACAAGGCTTGTGACATCAGGCCCCCCATTCGAGGTTGACGCACTGCGTAAGGACCTGTTATGCTGCCGAAGTCAGAAGAGACACAAGCTACCCACTGACCCCTTCCCGAAATCAGCTTTTGTAGGCAGGGTGTTCGGCTTGTAGGGAACTGCCTAAATTTTCGAAAGCCCCAGATCGGCCTAGGGGCCTGGGCATCTTCCAAAAGCCTGCTGTGTTCCACGAAGAACTGTGCGTCAGTTGCAGTGGAACCCAGCCTGACTTTTTCCTTGGGTAAGGTGACTGCAGGTTTGAGGTCCGAGAAGGAGCGCTAAGCAGAGTGTTTTTCGAGGTAGAGCTCAGGTAAGGCAAGGGGAGCCAACTTCCTTGTCATGTTGCGCTGGATACAACCTTGTTTCAGAAGCTCTTGGAGAGCTGAGGAAATCTGCCTCTCCCAAGGAAGAGGGCAGTGTGTTGCCCTACACTCGGCATAAACAGGCGTACACCTAAGGGCCTTCGGGGCTGGATGAGGCTCAAGCGGGCCCCAGGAGCCTGGCGGTACTCAGTGTTCTTGCACTGACTCGGGTGCTGACACGACGTTCTTAGGACTCCTTAAAGGGGTACTACCGAAAACTTAAAGCAGAACAGCAAGGAATGCCTCAGGAAGAGTGCTGCACGCCTTCCAATCGGCACGGCCCACCAGGGCGATTTTCGAGTCTCGTGGGGACACTGAGTTTCCCTTTCGCCCTAGAGCAGGGCAGGAAAGCTTCCTCAGGAACTGGAAGCAGCCTGCTTCTTTCGAGAAAGCTCCTTTGCCTCTCGCAGGCATGCCCGCAGGGACTAAACTCCCGGCAGCAAGAGTGTTTTTGACCTGCTGGACTGGCTAGGAACGTCTCTCTGAAGCTGTGGCAGAGCTGAGGATCTCCAGCTCTCCCAGGGAAGAGTGCAGTGTGTTGCGCTTCGCTCAGGAAACACAGGGGTGCGCTGAAGGACCTACGGGGCTGGGTGCTGCTCCACAGGCCCACTGGAGCCCGGCTCCCTGAGTGTTCCTGTAAGGAAACTGGTGCTAACGTGCTAGGAGTCCGGAAAGGCCTACCCTCGTGAAACTAAAGTAGCACAGCCCAAATGCCTCATGGAAGCTGCTGCCCACCAATCTTTCTGCACGGAAACCCAGGGCCGTAGTGAAAAGCCAGTGTTTGCGTTTCGGGTTCCCTTTAGCTCTAAAGCAGGGTCAGGCTTTCTTTGTGGAACTGTAGTTGAAAGTCAGCCTGCCGATGCAGGAGACACGGGTTCGTACCCCGATCCGGGAAGGCCCCACCCGCTGCCCTAGTGCCGCACCCGGGAGCCTTAGCCGCTGAACCTAAGCCTCAGGAGCCGGCGCTCCGCAATGGGAGAGGCCACAACCGTGAGAGGTGCGCGTACACCCAAATAAGGAAAGACACAGGGCAAGATGATATCCCACCCAGGAACCGGAGGCGCCCTGTTTCTGGGAGAAAAGTCAACTTCCTATCCGAGCCCTGCACGAAATGACTAGAATCCTGGAAGCACAAGTGTTTGGGCACAAGCTTCCAGGCTGCCCGAGTGGAATGGTCAACACTGGGGAGAAAAAGGCCTGTGCCCTCAGGCCCCCATTTCGAGGTTGACGGGAAGCATCAGTACCTATTGTTTCGAAAAATTCAAAAGAGACACATGGTACTCAGGGGGCCCTTCCCTAAAGCAGCTTCTCCATACAGCGTGTTCTGCGTTGTAGGGCGTGGCCTAAAGGAAAGAATGCCGTGGGTCAGCCTAGGGGCCCGTGCACCTTCCAAAAGCCGGCTGTGTTCCACGAAGAACTGATCTTTAGTTGCAGTGGAACCCAACCCGAGTTTCTCCTTGAGGTAGGGTGACTGCAGGTAACAAGACCTAGAAGGAATGCTAAGCAGAGTGTCTCTCTCAGTATCGCTCTGACAGGGCAATGAGGCCGACCGGCATTGAATGCTGGAAGTGCTACAACCGTGTTACTGAATCCGTCTGTGACCGGAGGCAGTCTAGCTCTCCGACGCACGAGTTCAATATGTTGCCCTACGCTCAGCTACGGAGGGGTGCAGCTAAGGATCTTCGCGACTGGATGAGGCTCACCAGGCCACTAGGAGCCTGCAGTGACTCAGCGTTCTTAGACAGAATCGTGTGCGGACGCGAGGCTCCTAGGAGGCCTTTACAGCTTACTGCCTTTAAAGTAAAGCAGAGCTGCGACGTGGGTCTCATAGAAGCTGCCGCACGCCTCCCCTTCTGCATGGCAGAGCAGGGCCACCCGTCGAGGCGAGTGTTCATGCTGAGTTTCCCTTTCGCTATAAAGCAGGGCAGGGGAAGCTCCCAGCCAGGAAGTCGTAGTACCCTATTTCTTTGGAGGCAACTCAGTTTCTACTCAGTGCCACGCCTGCCCTGACTAGTAAGCCGGCAAACGCACTATTCCCCGGAAGCGTCAAGGGCTCACGCAGGGCGCTTTCCAGCGGGGAAAACAAGGCTTGTGACATCAGGCCCCCCATTCGAGGTTGACGCACTGCGTAAGGACCTGTTATGCTGCCGAAGTCAGAAGAGACACAAGCTACCCACTGACCCCTTCCCGAAATCAGCTTTTGTAGGCAGGGTGTTCGGCTTGTAGGGAACTGCCTAAATTTTCGAAAGCCCCAGATCGGCCTAGGGGCCTGGGCATCTTCCAAAAGCCTGCTGTGTTCCACGAAGAACTGTGCGTCAGTTGCAGTGGAACCCAGCCTGACTTTTTCCTTGGGTAAGGTGACTGCAGGTTTGAGGTCCGAGAAGGAGCGCTAAGCAGAGTGTTTTTCGAGGTAGAGCTCAGGTAAGGCAAGGGGAGCCAACTTCCTTGTCATGTTGCGCTGGATACAACCTTGTTTCAGAAGCTCTTGGAGAGCTGAGGAAATCTGCCTCTCCCAAGGAAGAGGGCAGTGTGTTGCCCTACACTCGGCATAAACAGGCGTACACCTAAGGGCCTTCGGGGCTGGATGAGGCTCAAGCGGGCCCCAGGAGCCTGGCGGTACTCAGTGTTCTTGCACTGACTCGGGTGCTGACACGACGTTCTTAGGACTCCTTAAAGGGGTACTACCGAAAACTTAAAGCAGAACAGCAAGGAATGCCTCAGGAAGAGTGCTGCACGCCTTCCAATCGGCACGGCCCACCAGGGCGATTTTCGAGTCTCGTGGGGACACTGAGTTTCCCTTTCGCCCTAGAGCAGGGCAGGAAAGCTTCCTCAGGAACTGGAAGCAGCCTGCTTCTTTCGAGAAAGCTCCTTTGCCTCTCGCAGGCATGCCCGCAGGGACTAAACTCCCGGCAGCAAGAGTGTTTTTGACCTGCTGGACTGGCTAGGAACGTCTCTCTGAAGCTGTGGCAGAGCTGAGGATCTCCAGCTCTCCCAGGGAAGAGTGCAGTGTGTTGCGCTTCGCTCAGGAAACACAGGGGTGCGCTGAAGGACCTACGGGGCTGGGTGCTGCTCCACAGGCCCACTGGAGCCCGGCTCCCTGAGTGTTCCTGTAAGGAAACTGGTGCTAACGTGCTAGGAGTCCGGAAAGGCCTACCCTCGTGAAACTAAAGTAGCACAGCCCAAATGCCTCATGGAAGCTGCTGCCCACCAATCTTTCTGCACGGAAACCCAGGGCCGTAGTGAAAAGCCAGTGTTTGCGTTTCGGGTTCCCTTTAGCTCTAAAGCAGGGTCAGGCTTTCTTTGTGGAACTGTAGTTGAAAGTCAGCCTGCCGATGCAGGAGACACGGGTTCGTACCCCGATCCGGGAAGGTCCCACCCGCTGCCCTAGTGCCGCACCCGGGAGCCTTAGCCGCTGAACCTAAGCCTCAGGAGCCGGCGCTCCGCAATGGGAGAGGCCACAACCGTGAGAGGTGCGCGTACACCCAAATAAGGAAAGACACAGGGCAAGATGATATCCCACCCAGGAACCGGAGGCGCCCTGTTTCTGGGAGAAAAGTCAACTTCCTATCCGAGCCCTGCACGAAATGACTAGAATCCTGGAAGCACAAGTGTTTGGGCACAAGCTTCCAGGCTGCCCGAGTGGAATGGTCAACACTGGGGAGAAAAAGGCCTGTGCCCTCAGGCCCCCATTTCGAGGTTGACGGGAAGCATCAGTACCTATTGTTTCGAAAAATTCAAAAGAGACACATGGTACTCAGGGGGCCCTTCCCTAAAGCAGCTTCTCCATACAGCGTGTTCTGCGTTGTAGGGCGTGGCCTAAAGGAAAGAATGCCGTGGGTCAGCCTAGGGGCCCGTGCACCTTCCAAAAGCCGGCTGTGTTCCACGAAGAACTGATCTTTAGTTGCAGTGGAACCCAACCCGAGTTTCTCCTTGAGGTAGGGTGACTGCAGGTAACAAGACCTAGAAGGAATGCTAAGCAGAGTGTCTCTCTCAGTATCGCTCTGACAGGGCAATGAGGCCGACCGGCATTGAATGCTGGAAGTGCTACAACCGTGTTACTGAATCCGTCTGTGACCGGAGGCAGTCTAGCTCTCCGACGCACGAGTTCAATATGTTGCCCTACGCTCAGCTACGGAGGGGTGCAGCTAAGGATCTTCGCGACTGGATGAGGCTCACCAGGCCACTAGGAGCCTGCAGTGACTCAGCGTTCTTAGACAGAATCGTGTGCGGACGCGAGGCTCCTAGGAGGCCTTTACAGCTTACTGCCTTTAAAGTAAAGCAGAGCTGCGACGTGGGTCTCATAGAAGCTGCCGCACGCCTCCCCTTCTGCATGGCAGAGCAGGGCCACCCGTCGAGGCGAGTGTTCATGCTGAGTTTCCCTTTCGCTATAAAGCAGGGCAGGGGAAGCTCCCAGCCAGGAAGTCGTAGTACCCTATTTCTTTGGAGGCAACTCAGTTTCTACTCAGTGCCACGCCTGCCCTGACTAGTAAGCCGGCAAACGCACTATTCCCCGGAAGCGTCAAGGGCTCACGCAGGGCGCTTTCCAGCGGGGAAAACAAGGCTTGTGACATCAGGCCCCCCATTCGAGGTTGACGCACTGCGTAAGGACCTGTTATGCTGCCGAAGTCAGAAGAGACACAAGCTACCCACTGACCCCTTCCCGAAATCAGCTTTTGTAGGCAGGGTGTTCGGCTTGTAGGGAACTGCCTAAATTTTCGAAAGCCCCAGATCGGCCTAGGGGCCTGGGCATCTTCCAAAAGCCTGCTGTGTTCCACGAAGAACTGTGCGTCAGTTGCAGTGGAACCCAGCCTGACTTTTTCCTTGGGTAAGGTGACTGCAGGTTTGAGGTCCGAGAAGGAGCGCTAAGCAGAGTGTTTTTCGAGGTAGAGCTCAGGTAAGGCAAGGGGAGCCAACTTCCTTGTCATGTTGCGCTGGATACAACCTTGTTTCAGAAGCTCTTGGAGAGCTGAGGAAATCTGCCTCTCCCAAGGAAGAGGGCAGTGTGTTGCCCTACACTCGGCATAAACAGGCGTACACCTAAGGGCCTTCGGGGCTGGATGAGGCTCAAGCGGGCCCCAGGAGCCTGGCGGTACTCAGTGTTCTTGCACTGACTCGGGTGCTGACACGACGTTCTTAGGACTCCTTAAAGGGGTACTACCGAAAACTTAAAGCAGAACAGCAAGGAATGCCTCAGGAAGAGTGCTGCACGCCTTCCAATCGGCACGGCCCACCAGGGCGATTTTCGAGTCTCGTGGGGACACTGAGTTTCCCTTTCGCCCTAGAGCAGGGCAGGAAAGCTTCCTCAGGAACTGGAAGCAGCCTGCTTCTTTCGAGAAAGCTCCTTTGCCTCTCGCAGGCATGCCCGCAGGGACTAAACTCCCGGCAGCAAGAGTGTTTTTGACCTGCTGGACTGGCTAGGAACGTCTCTCTGAAGCTGTGGCAGAGCTGAGGATCTCCAGCTCTCCCAGGGAAGAGTGCAGTGTGTTGCGCTTCGCTCAGGAAACACAGGGGTGCGCTGAAGGACCTACGGGGCTGGGTGCTGCTCCACAGGCCCACTGGAGCCCGGCTCCCTGAGTGTTCCTGTAAGGAAACTGGTGCTAACGTGCTAGGAGTCCGGAAAGGCCTACCCTCGTGAAACTAAAGTAGCACAGCCCAAATGCCTCATGGAAGCTGCTGCCCACCAATCTTTCTGCACGGAAACCCAGGGCCGTAGTGAAAAGCCAGTGTTTGCGTTTCGGGTTCCCTTTAGCTCTAAAGCAGGGTCAGGCTTTCTTTGTGGAACTGTAGTTGAAAGTCAGCCTGCCGATGCAGGAGACACGGGTTCGTACCCCGATCCGGGAAGGCCCCACCCGCTGCCCTAGTGCCGCACCCGGGAGCCTTAGCCGCTGAACCTAAGCCTCAGGAGCCGGCGCTCCGCAATGGGAGAGGCCACAACCGTGAGAGGTGCGCGTACACCCAAATAAGGAAAGACACAGGGCAAGATGATATCCCACCCAGGAACCGGAGGCGCCCTGTTTCTGGGAGAAAAGTCAACTTCCTATCCGAGCCCTGCACGAAATGACTAGAATCCTGGAAGCACAAGTGTTTGGGCACAAGCTTCCAGGCTGCCCGAGTGGAATGGTCAACACTGGGGAGAAAAAGGCCTGTGCCCTCAGGCCCCCATTTCGAGGTTGACGGGAAGCATCAGTACCTATTGTTTCGAAAAATTCAAAAGAGACACATGGTACTCAGGGGGCCCTTCCCTAAAGCAGCTTCTCCATACAGCGTGTTCTGCGTTGTAGGGCGTGGCCTAAAGGAAAGAATGCCGTGGGTCAGCCTAGGGGCCCGTGCACCTTCCAAAAGCCGGCTGTGTTCCACGAAGAACTGATCTTTAGTTGCAGTGGAACCCAACCCGAGTTTCTCCTTGAGGTAGGGTGACTGCAGGTAACAAGACCTAGAAGGAATGCTAAGCAGAGTGTCTCTCTCAGTATCGCTCTGACAGGGCAATGAGGCCGACCGGCATTGAATGCTGGAAGTGCTACAACCGTGTTACTGAATCCGTCTGTGACCGGAGGCAGTCTAGCTCTCCGACGCACGAGTTCAATATGTTGCCCTACGCTCAGCTACGGAGGGGTGCAGCTAAGGATCTTCGCGACTGGATGAGGCTCACCAGGCCACTAGGAGCCTGCAGTGACTCAGCGTTCTTAGACAGAATCGTGTGCGGACGCGAGGCTCCTAGGAGGCCTTTACAGCTTACTGCCTTTAAAGTAAAGCAGAGCTGCGACGTGGGTCTCATAGAAGCTGCCGCACGCCTCCCCTTCTGCATGGCAGAGCAGGGCCACCCGTCGAGGCGAGTGTTCATGCTGAGTTTCCCTTTCGCTATAAAGCAGGGCAGGGGAAGCTCCCAGCCAGGAAGTCGTAGTACCCTATTTCTTTGGAGGCAACTCAGTTTCTACTCAGTGCCACGCCTGCCCTGACTAGTAAGCCGGCAAACGCACTATTCCCCGGAAGCGTCAAGGGCTCACGCAGGGCGCTTTCCAGCGGGGAAAACAAGGCTTGTGACATCAGGCCCCCCATTCGAGGTTGACGCACTGCGTAAGGACCTGTTATGCTGCCGAAGTCAGAAGAGACACAAGCTACCCACTGACCCCTTCCCGAAATCAGCTTTTGTAGGCAGGGTGTTCGGCTTGTAGGGAACTGCCTAAATTTTCGAAAGCCCCAGATCGGCCTAGGGGCCTGGGCATCTTCCAAAAGCCTGCTGTGTTCCACGAAGAACTGTGCGTCAGTTGCAGTGGAACCCAGCCTGACTTTTTCCTTGGGTAAGGTGACTGCAGGTTTGAGGTCCGAGAAGGAGCGCTAAGCAGAGTGTTTTTCGAGGTAGAGCTCAGGTAAGGCAAGGGGAGCCAACTTCCTTGTCATGTTGCGCTGGATACAACCTTGTTTCAGAAGCTCTTGGAGAGCTGAGGAAATCTGCCTCTCCCAAGGAAGAGGGCAGTGTGTTGCCCTACACTCGGCATAAACAGGCGTACACCTAAGGGCCTTCGGGGCTGGATGAGGCTCAAGCGGGCCCCAGGAGCCTGGCGGTACTCAGTGTTCTTGCACTGACTCGGGTGCTGACACGACGTTCTTAGGACTCCTTAAAGGGGTACTACCGAAAACTTAAAGCAGAACAGCAAGGAATGCCTCAGGAAGAGTGCTGCACGCCTTCCAATCGGCACGGCCCACCAGGGCGATTTTCGAGTCTCGTGGGGACACTGAGTTTCCCTTTCGCCCTAGAGCAGGGCAGGAAAGCTTCCTCAGGAACTGGAAGCAGCCTGCTTCTTTCGAGAAAGCTCCTTTGCCTCTCGCAGGCATGCCCGCAGGGACTAAACTCCCGGCAGCAAGAGTGTTTTTGACCTGCTGGACTGGCTAGGAACGTCTCTCTGAAGCTGTGGCAGAGCTGAGGATCTCCAGCTCTCCCAGGGAAGAGTGCAGTGTGTTGCGCTTCGCTCAGGAAACACAGGGGTGCGCTGAAGGACCTACGGGGCTGGGTGCTGCTCCACAGGCCCACTGGAGCCCGGCTCCCTGAGTGTTCCTGTAAGGAAACTGGTGCTAACGTGCTAGGAGTCCGGAAAGGCCTACCCTCGTGAAACTAAAGTAGCACAGCCCAAATGCCTCATGGAAGCTGCTGCCCACCAATCTTTCTGCACGGAAACCCAGGGCCGTAGTGAAAAGCCAGTGTTTGCGTTTCGGGTTCCCTTTAGCTCTAAAGCAGGGTCAGGCTTTCTTTGTGGAACTGTAGTTGAAAGTCAGCCTGCCGATGCAGGAGACACGGGTTCGTACCCCGATCCGGGAAGGCCCCACCCGCTGCCCTAGTGCCGCACCCGGGAGCCTTAGCCGCTGAACCTAAGCCTCAGGAGCCGGCGCTCCGCAATGGGAGAGGCCACAACCGTGAGAGGTGCGCGTACACCCAAATAAGGAAAGACACAGGGCAAGATGATATCCCACCCAGGAACCGGAGGCGCCCTGTTTCTGGGAGAAAAGTCAACTTCCTATCCGAGCCCTGCACGAAATGACTAGAATCCTGGAAGCACAAGTGTTTGGGCACAAGCTTCCAGGCTGCCCGAGTGGAATGGTCAACACTGGGGAGAAAAAGGCCTGTGCCCTCAGGCCCCCATTTCGAGGTTGACGGGAAGCATCAGTACCTATTGTTTCGAAAAATTCAAAAGAGACACATGGTACTCAGGGGGCCCTTCCCTAAAGCAGCTTCTCCATACAGCGTGTTCTGCGTTGTAGGGCGTGGCCTAAAGGAAAGAATGCCGTGGGTCAGCCTAGGGGCCCGTGCACCTTCCAAAAGCCGGCTGTGTTCCACGAAGAACTGATCTTTAGTTGCAGTGGAACCCAACCCGAGTTTCTCCTTGAGGTAGGGTGACTGCAGGTAACAAGACCTAGAAGGAATGCTAAGCAGAGTGTCTCTCTCAGTATCGCTCTGACAGGGCAATGAGGCCGACCGGCATTGAATGCTGGAAGTGCTACAACCGTGTTACTGAATCCGTCTGTGACCGGAGGCAGTCTAGCTCTCCGACGCACGAGTTCAATATGTTGCCCTACGCTCAGCTACGGAGGGGTGCAGCTAAGGATCTTCGCGACTGGATGAGGCTCACCAGGCCACTAGGAGCCTGCAGTGACTCAGCGTTCTTAGACAGAATCGTGTGCGGACGCGAGGCTCCTAGGAGGCCTTTACAGCTTACTGCCTTTAAAGTAAAGCAGAGCTGCGACGTGGGTCTCATAGAAGCTGCCGCACGCCTCCCCTTCTGCATGGCAGAGCAGGGCCACCCGTCGAGGCGAGTGTTCATGCTGAGTTTCCCTTTCGCTATAAAGCAGGGCAGGGGAAGCTCCCAGCCAGGAAGTCGTAGTACCCTATTTCTTTGGAGGCAACTCAGTTTCTACTCAGTGCCACGCCTGCCCTGACTAGTAAGCCGGCAAACGCACTATTCCCCGGAAGCGTCAAGGGCTCACGCAGGGCGCTTTCCAGCGGGGAAAACAAGGCTTGTGACATCAGGCCCCCCATTCGAGGTTGACGCACTGCGTAAGGACCTGTTATGCTGCCGAAGTCAGAAGAGACACAAGCTACCCACTGACCCCTTCCCGAAATCAGTTTTTGTAGGCAGGGTGTTCGGCTTGTAGGGAACTGCCTAAATTTTCGAAAGCCCCAGATCGGCCTAGGGGCCTGGGCATCTTCCAAAAGCCTGCTGTGTTCCACGAAGAACTGTGCGTCAGTTGCAGTGGAACCCAGCCTGACTTTTTCCTTGGGTAAGGTGACTGCAGGTTTGAGGTCCGAGAAGGAGCGCTAAGCAGAGTGTTTTTCGAGGTAGAGCTCAGGTAAGGCAAGGGGAGCCAACTTCCTTGTCATGTTGCGCTGGATACAACCTTGTTTCAGAAGCTCTTGGAGAGCTGAGGAAATCTGCCTCTCCCAAGGAAGAGGGCAGTGTGTTGCCCTACACTCGGCATAAACAGGCGTACACCTAAGGGCCTTCGGGGCTGGATGAGGCTCAAGCGGGCCCCAGGAGCCTGGCGGTACTCAGTGTTCTTGCACTGACTCGGGTGCTGACACGACGTTCTTAGGACTCCTTAAAGGGGTACTACCGAAAACTTAAAGCAGAACAGCAAGGAATGCCTCAGGAAGAGTGCTGCACGCCTTCCAATCGGCACGGCCCACCAGGGCGATTTTCGAGTCTCGTGGGGACACTGAGTTTCCCTTTCGCCCTAGAGCAGGGCAGGAAAGCTTCCTCAGGAACTGGAAGCAGCCTGCTTCTTTCGAGAAAGCTCCTTTGCCTCTCGCAGGCATGCCCGCAGGGACTAAACTCCCGGCAGCAAGAGTGTTTTTGACCTGCTGGACTGGCTAGGAACGTCTCTCTGAAGCTGTGGCAGAGCTGAGGATCTCCAGCTCTCCCAGGGAAGAGTGCAGTGTGTTGCGCTTCGCTCAGGAAACACAGGGGTGCGCTGAAGGACCTACGGGGCTGGGTGCTGCTCCACAGGCCCACTGGAGCCCGGCTCCCTGAGTGTTCCTGTAAGGAAACTGGTGCTAACGTGCTAGGAGTCCGGAAAGGCCTACCCTCGTGAAACTAAAGTAGCACAGCCCAAATGCCTCATGGAAGCTGCTGCCCACCAATCTTTCTGCACGGAAACCCAGGGCCGTAGTGAAAAGCCAGTGTTTGCGTTTCGGGTTCCCTTTAGCTCTAAAGCAGGGTCAGGCTTTCTTTGTGGAACTGTAGTTGAAAGTCAGCCTGCCGATGCAGGAGACACGGGTTCGTACCCCGATCCGGGAAGGTCCCACCCGCTGCCCTAGTGCCGCACCCGGGAGCCTTAGCCGCTGAACCTAAGCCTCAGGAGCCGGCGCTCCGCAATGGGAGAGGCCACAACCGTGAGAGGTGCGCGTACACCCAAATAAGGAAAGACACAGGGCAAGATGATATCCCACCCAGGAACCGGAGGCGCCCTGTTTCTGGGAGAAAAGTCAACTTCCTATCCGAGCCCTGCACGAAATGACTAGAATCCTGGAAGCACAAGTGTTTGGGCACAAGCTTCCAGGCTGCCCGAGTGGAATGGTCAACACTGGGGAGAAAAAGGCCTGTGCCCTCAGGCCCCCATTTCGAGGTTGACGGGAAGCATCAGTACCTATTGTTTCGAAAAATTCAAAAGAGACACATGGTACTCAGGGGGCCCTTCCCTAAAGCAGCTTCTCCATACAGCGTGTTCTGCGTTGTAGGGCGTGGCCTAAAGGAAAGAATGCCGTGGGTCAGCCTAGGGGCCCGTGCACCTTCCAAAAGCCGGCTGTGTTCCACGAAGAACTGATCTTTAGTTGCAGTGGAACCCAACCCGAGTTTCTCCTTGAGGTAGGGTGACTGCAGGTAACAAGACCTAGAAGGAATGCTAAGCAGAGTGTCTCTCTCAGTATCGCTCTGACAGGGCAATGAGGCCGACCGGCATTGAATGCTGGAAGTGCTACAACCGTGTTACTGAATCCGTCTGTGACCGGAGGCAGTCTAGCTCTCCGACGCACGAGTTCAATATGTTGCCCTACGCTCAGCTACGGAGGGGTGCAGCTAAGGATCTTCGCGACTGGATGAGGCTCACCAGGCCACTAGGAGCCTGCAGTGACTCAGCGTTCTTAGACAGAATCGTGTGCGGACGCGAGGCTCCTAGGAGGCCTTTACAGCTTACTGCCTTTAAAGTAAAGCAGAGCTGCGACGTGGGTCTCATAGAAGCTGCCGCACGCCTCCCCTTCTGCATGGCAGAGCAGGGCCACCCGTCGAGGCGAGTGTTCATGCTGAGTTTCCCTTTCGCTATAAAGCAGGGCAGGGGAAGCTCCCAGCCAGGAAGTCGTAGTACCCTATTTCTTTGGAGGCAACTCAGTTTCTACTCAGTGCCACGCCTGCCCTGACTAGTAAGCCGGCAAACGCACTATTCCCCGGAAGCGTCAAGGGCTCACGCAGGGCGCTTTCCAGCGGGGAAAACAAGGCTTGTGACATCAGGCCCCCCATTCGAGGTTGACGCACTGCGTAAGGACCTGTTATGCTGCCGAAGTCAGAAGAGACACAAGCTACCCACTGACCCCTTCCCGAAATCAGCTTTTGTAGGCAGGGTGTTCGGCTTGTAGGGAACTGCCTAAATTTTCGAAAGCCCCAGATCGGCCTAGGGGCCTGGGCATCTTCCAAAAGCCTGCTGTGTTCCACGAAGAACTGTGCGTCAGTTGCAGTGGAACCCAGCCTGACTTTTTCCTTGGGTAAGGTGACTGCAGGTTTGAGGTCCGAGAAGGAGCGCTAAGCAGAGTGTTTTTCGAGGTAGAGCTCAGGTAAGGCAAGGGGAGCCAACTTCCTTGTCATGTTGCGCTGGATACAACCTTGTTTCAGAAGCTCTTGGAGAGCTGAGGAAATCTGCCTCTCCCAAGGAAGAGGGCAGTGTGTTGCCCTACACTCGGCATAAACAGGCGTACACCTAAGGGCCTTCGGGGCTGGATGAGGCTCAAGCGGGCCCCAGGAGCCTGGCGGTACTCAGTGTTCTTGCACTGACTCGGGTGCTGACACGACGTTCTTAGGACTCCTTAAAGGGGTACTACCGAAAACTTAAAGCAGAACAGCAAGGAATGCCTCAGGAAGAGTGCTGCACGCCTTCCAATCGGCACGGCCCACCAGGGCGATTTTCGAGTCTCGTGGGGACACTGAGTTTCCCTTTCGCCCTAGAGCAGGGCAGGAAAGCTTCCTCAGGAACTGGAAGCAGCCTGCTTCTTTCGAGAAAGCTCCTTTGCCTCTCGCAGGCATGCCCGCAGGGACTAAACTCCCGGCAGCAAGAGTGTTTTTGACCTGCTGGACTGGCTAGGAACGTCTCTCTGAAGCTGTGGCAGAGCTGAGGATCTCCAGCTCTCCCAGGGAAGAGTGCAGTGTGTTGCGCTTCGCTCAGGAAACACAGGGGTGCGCTGAAGGACCTACGGGGCTGGGTGCTGCTCCACAGGCCCACTGGAGCCCGGCTCCCTGAGTGTTCCTGTAAGGAAACTGGTGCTAACGTGCTAGGAGTCCGGAAAGGCCTACCCTCGTGAAACTAAAGTAGCACAGCCCAAATGCCTCATGGAAGCTGCTGCCCACCAATCTTTCTGCACGGAAACCCAGGGCCGTAGTGAAAAGCCAGTGTTTGCGTTTCGGGTTCCCTTTAGCTCTAAAGCAGGGTCAGGCTTTCTTTGTGGAACTGTAGTTGAAAGTCAGCCTGCCGATGCAGGAGACACGGGTTCGTACCCCGATCCGGGAAGGCCCCACCCGCTGCCCTAGTGCCGCACCCGGGAGCCTTAGCCGCTGAACCTAAGCCTCAGGAGCCGGCGCTCCGCAATGGGAGAGGCCACAACCGTGAGAGGTGCGCGTACACCCAAATAAGGAAAGACACAGGGCAAGATGATATCCCACCCAGGAACCGGAGGCGCCCTGTTTCTGGGAGAAAAGTCAACTTCCTATCCGAGCCCTGCACGAAATGACTAGAATCCTGGAAGCACAAGTGTTTGGGCACAAGCTTCCAGGCTGCCCGAGTGGAATGGTCAACACTGGGGAGAAAAAGGCCTGTGCCCTCAGGCCCCCATTTCGAGGTTGACGGGAAGCATCAGTACCTATTGTTTCGAAAAATTCAAAAGAGACACATGGTACTCAGGGGGCCCTTCCCTAAAGCAGCTTCTCCATACAGCGTGTTCTGCGTTGTAGGGCGTGGCCTAAAGGAAAGAATGCCGTGGGTCAGCCTAGGGGCCCGTGCACCTTCCAAAAGCCGGCTGTGTTCCACGAAGAACTGATCTTTAGTTGCAGTGGAACCCAACCCGAGTTTCTCCTTGAGGTAGGGTGACTGCAGGTAACAAGACCTAGAAGGAATGCTAAGCAGAGTGTCTCTCTCAGTATCGCTCTGACAGGGCAATGAGGCCGACCGGCATTGAATGCTGGAAGTGCTACAACCGTGTTACTGAATCCGTCTGTGACCGGAGGCAGTCTAGCTCTCCGACGCACGAGTTCAATATGTTGCCCTACGCTCAGCTACGGAGGGGTGCAGCTAAGGATCTTCGCGACTGGATGAGGCTCACCAGGCCACTAGGAGCCTGCAGTGACTCAGCGTTCTTAGACAGAATCGTGTGCGGACGCGAGGCTCCTAGGAGGCCTTTACAGCTTACTGCCTTTAAAGTAAAGCAGAGCTGCGACGTGGGTCTCATAGAAGCTGCCGCACGCCTCCCCTTCTGCATGGCAGAGCAGGGCCACCCGTCGAGGCGAGTGTTCATGCTGAGTTTCCCTTTCGCTATAAAGCAGGGCAGGGGAAGCTCCCAGCCAGGAAGTCGTAGTACCCTATTTCTTTCGAGGCAACTCAGTTTCTACTCAGTGCCACGCCTGCCCTGACTAGTAAGCCGGCAAACGCACTATTCCCCGGAAGCGTCAAGGGCTCACGCAGGGCGCTTTCCAGCGGGGAAAACAAGGCTTGTGACATCAGGCCCCCCATTCGAGGTTGACGCACTGCGTAAGGACCTGTTATGCTGCCGAAGTCAGAAGAGACACAAGCTACCCACTGACCCCTTCCCGAAATCAGCTTTTGTAGGCAGGGTGTTCGGCTTGTAGGGAACTGCCTAAATTTTCGAAAGCCCCAGATCGGCCTAGGGGCCTGGGCATCTTCCAAAAGCCTGCTGTGTTCCACGAAGAACTGTGCGTCAGTTGCAGTGGAACCCAGCCTGACTTTTTCCTTGGGTAAGGTGACTGCAGGTTTGAGGTCCGAGAAGGAGCGCTAAGCAGAGTGTTTTTCGAGGTAGAGCTCAGGTAAGGCAAGGGGAGCCAACTTCCTTGTCATGTTGCGCTGGATACAACCTTGTTTCAGAAGCTCTTGGAGAGCTGAGGAAATCTGCCTCTCCCAAGGAAGAGGGCAGTGTGTTGCCCTACACTCGGCATAAACAGGCGTACACCTAAGGGCCTTCGGGGCTGGATGAGGCTCAAGCGGGCCCCAGGAGCCTGGCGGTACTCAGTGTTCTTGCACTGACTCGGGTGCTGACACGACGTTCTTAGGACTCCTTAAAGGGGTACTACCGAAAACTTAAAGCAGAACAGCAAGGAATGCCTCAGGAAGAGTGCTGCACGCCTTCCAATCGGCACGGCCCACCAGGGCGATTTTCGAGTCTCGTGGGGACACTGAGTTTCCCTTTCGCCCTAGAGCAGGGCAGGAAAGCTTCCTCAGGAACTGGAAGCAGCCTGCTTCTTTCGAGAAAGCTCCTTTGCCTCTCGCAGGCATGCCCGCAGGGACTAAACTCCCGGCAGCAAGAGTGTTTTTGACCTGCTGGACTGGCTAGGAACGTCTCTCTGAAGCTGTGGCAGAGCTGAGGATCTCCAGCTCTCCCAGGGAAGAGTGCAGTGTGTTGCGCTTCGCTCAGGAAACACAGGGGTGCGCTGAAGGACCTACGGGGCTGGGTGCTGCTCCACAGGCCCACTGGAGCCCGGCTCCCTGAGTGTTCCTGTAAGGAAACTGGTGCTAACGTGCTAGGAGTCCGGAAAGGCCTACCCTCGTGAAACTAAAGTAGCACAGCCCAAATGCCTCATGGAAGCTGCTGCCCACCAATCTTTCTGCACGGAAACCCAGGGCCGTAGTGAAAAGCCAGTGTTTGCGTTTCGGGTTCCCTTTAGCTCTAAAGCAGGGTCAGGCTTTCTTTGTGGAACTGTAGTTGAAAGTCAGCCTGCCGATGCAGGAGACACGGGTTCGTACGCCGATCCGGGAAGGTCCCACCCGCTGCCCTAGTGCCGCACCCGGGAGCCTTAGCCGCTGAACCTAAGCCTCAGGAGCCGGCGCTCCGCAATGGGAGAGGCCACAACCGTGAGAGGTGCGCGTACACCCAAATAAGGAAAGACACAGGGCAAGATGATATCCCACCCAGGAACCGGAGGCGCCCTGTTTCTGGGAGAAAAGTCAACTTCCTATCCGAGCCCTGCACGAAATGACTAGAATCCTGGAAGCACAAGTGTTTGGGCACAAGCTTCCAGGCTGCCCGAGTGGAATGGTCAACACTGGGGAGAAAAAGGCCTGTGCCCTCAGGCCCCCATTTCGAGGTTGACGGGAAGCATCAGTACCTATTGTTTCGAAAAATTCAAAAGAGACACATGGTACTCAGGGGGCCCTTCCCTAAAGCAGCTTCTCCATACAGCGTGTTCTGCGTTGTAGGGCGTGGCCTAAAGGAAAGAATGCCGTGGGTCAGCCTAGGGGCCCGTGCACCTTCCAAAAGCCGGCTGTGTTCCACGAAGAACTGATCTTTAGTTGCAGTGGAACCCAACCCGAGTTTCTCCTTGAGGTAGGGTGACTGCAGGTAACAAGACCTAGAAGGAATGCTAAGCAGAGTGTCTCTCTCAGTATCGCTCTGACAGGGCAATGAGGCCGACCGGCATTGAATGCTGGAAGTGCTACAACCGTGTTACTGAATCCGTCTGTGACCGGAGGCAGTCTAGCTCTCCGACGCACGAGTTCAATATGTTGCCCTACGCTCAGCTACGGAGGGGTGCAGCTAAGGATCTTCGCGACTGGATGAGGCTCACCAGGCCACTAGGAGCCTGCAGTGACTCAGCGTTCTTAGACAGAATCGTGTGCGGACGCGAGGCTCCTAGGAGGCCTTTACAGCTTACTGCCTTTAAAGTAAAGCAGAGCTGCGACGTGGGTCTCATAGAAGCTGCCGCACGCCTCCCCTTCTGCATGGCAGAGCAGGGCCACCCGTCGAGGCGAGTGTTCATGCTGAGTTTCCCTTTCGCTATAAAGCAGGGCAGGGGAAGCTCCCAGCCAGGAAGTCGTAGTACCCTATTTCTTTCGAGGCAACTCAGTTTCTACTCAGTGCCACGCCTGCCCTGACTAGTAAGCCGGCAAACGCACTATTCCCCGGAAGCGTCAAGGGCTCACGCAGGGCGCTTTCCAGCGGGGAAAACAAGGCTTGTGACATCAGGCCCCCCATTCGAGGTTGACGCACTGCGTAAGGACCTGTTATGCTGCCGAAGTCAGAAGAGACACAAGCTACCCACTGACCCCTTCCCGAAATCAGCTTTTGTAGGCAGGGTGTTCGGCTTGTAGGGAACTGCCTAAATTTTCGAAAGCCCCAGATCGGCCTAGGGGCCTGGGCATCTTCCAAAAGCCTGCTGTGTTCCACGAAGAACTGTGCGTCAGTTGCAGTGGAACCCAGCCTGACTTTTTCCTTGGGTAAGGTGACTGCAGGTTTGAGGTCCGAGAAGGAGCGCTAAGCAGAGTGTTTTTCGAGGTAGAGCTCAGGTAAGGCAAGGGGAGCCAACTTCCTTGTCATGTTGCGCTGGATACAACCTTGTTTCAGAAGCTCTTGGAGAGCTGAGGAAATCTGCCTCTCCCAAGGAAGAGGGCAGTGTGTTGCCCTACACTCGGCATAAACAGGCGTACACCTAAGGGCCTTCGGGGCTGGATGAGGCTCAAGCGGGCCCCAGGAGCCTGGCGGTACTCAGTGTTCTTGCACTGACTCGGGTGCTGACACGACGTTCTTAGGACTCCTTAAAGGGGTACTACCGAAAACTTAAAGCAGAACAGCAAGGAATGCCTCAGGAAGAGTGCTGCACGCCTTCCAATCGGCACGGCCCACCAGGGCGATTTTCGAGTCTCGTGGGGACACTGAGTTTCCCTTTCGCCCTAGAGCAGGGCAGGAAAGCTTCCTCAGGAACTGGAAGCAGCCTGCTTCTTTCGAGAAAGCTCCTTTGCCTCTCGCAGGCATGCCCGCAGGGACTAAACTCCCGGCAGCAAGAGTGTTTTTGACCTGCTGGACTGGCTAGGAACGTCTCTCTGAAGCTGTGGCAGAGCTGAGGATCTCCAGCTCTCCCAGGGAAGAGTGCAGTGTGTTGCGCTTCGCTCAGGAAACACAGGGGTGCGCTGAAGGACCTACGGGGCTGGGTGCTGCTCCACAGGCCCACTGGAGCCCGGCTCCCTGAGTGTTCCTGTAAGGAAACTGGTGCTAACGTGCTAGGAGTCCGGAAAGGCCTACCCTCGTGAAACTAAAGTAGCACAGCCCAAATGCCTCATGGAAGCTGCTGCCCACCAATCTTTCTGCACGGAAACCCAGGGCCGTAGTGAAAAGCCAGTGTTTGCGTTTCGGGTTCCCTTTAGCTCTAAAGCAGGGTCAGGCTTTCTTTGTGGAACTGTAGTTGAAAGTCAGCCTGCCGATGCAGGAGACACGGGTTCGTACGCCGATCCGGGAAGGTCCCACCCGCTGCCCTAGTGCCGCACCCGGGAGCCTTAGCCGCTGAACCTAAGCCTCAGGAGCCGGCGCTCCGCAATGGGAGAGGCCACAACCGTGAGAGGTGCGCGTACACCCAAATAAGGAAAGACACAGGGCAAGATGATATCCCACCCAGGAACCGGAGGCGCCCTGTTTCTGGGAGAAAAGTCAACTTCCTATCCGAGCCCTGCACGAAATGACTAGAATCCTGGAAGCACAAGTGTTTGGGCACAAGCTTCCAGGCTGCCCGAGTGGAATGGTCAACACTGGGGAGAAAAAGGCCTGTGCCCTCAGGCCCCCATTTCGAGGTTGACGGGAAGCATCAGTACCTATTGTTTCGAAAAATTCAAAAGAGACACATGGTACTCAGGGGGCCCTTCCCTAAAGCAGCTTCTCCATACAGCGTGTTCTGCGTTGTAGGGCGTGGCCTAAAGGAAAGAATGCCGTGGGTCAGCCTAGGGGCCCGTGCACCTTCCAAAAGCCGGCTGTGTTCCACGAAGAACTGATCTTTAGTTGCAGTGGAACCCAACCCGAGTTTCTCCTTGAGGTAGGGTGACTGCAGGTAACAAGACCTAGAAGGAATGCTAAGCAGAGTGTCTCTCTCAGTATCGCTCTGACAGGGCAATGAGGCCGACCGGCATTGAATGCTGGAAGTGCTACAACCGTGTTACTGAATCCGTCTGTGACCGGAGGCAGTCTAGCTCTCCGACGCACGAGTTCAATATGTTGCCCTACGCTCAGCTACGGAGGGGTGCAGCTAAGGATCTTCGCGACTGGATGAGGCTCACCAGGCCACTAGGAGCCTGCAGTGACTCAGCGTTCTTAGACAGAATCGTGTGCGGACGCGAGGCTCCTAGGAGGCCTTTACAGCTTACTGCCTTTAAAGTAAAGCAGAGCTGCGACGTGGGTCTCATAGAAGCTGCCGCACGCCTCCCCTTCTGCATGGCAGAGCAGGGCCACCCGTCGAGGCGAGTGTTCATGCTGAGTTTCCCTTTCGCTATAAAGCAGGGCAGGGGAAGCTCCCAGCCAGGAAGTCGTAGTACCCTATTTCTTTCGAGGCAACTCAGTTTCTACTCAGTGCCACGCCTGCCCTGACTAGTAAGCCGGCAAACGCACTATTCCCCGGAAGCGTCAAGGGCTCACGCAGGGCGCTTTCCAGCGGGGAAAACAAGGCTTGTGACATCAGGCCCCCCATTCGAGGTTGACGCACTGCGTAAGGACCTGTTATGCTGCCGAAGTCAGAAGAGACACAAGCTACCCACTGACCCCTTCCCGAAATCAGCTTTTGTAGGCAGGGTGTTCGGCTTGTAGGGAACTGCCTAAATTTTCGAAAGCCCCAGATCGGCCTAGGGGCCTGGGCATCTTCCAAAAGCCTGCTGTGTTCCACGAAGAACTGTGCGTCAGTTGCAGTGGAACCCAGCCTGACTTTTTCCTTGGGTAAGGTGACTGCAGGTTTGAGGTCCGAGAAGGAGCGCTAAGCAGAGTGTTTTTCGAGGTAGAGCTCAGGTAAGGCAAGGGGAGCCAACTTCCTTGTCATGTTGCGCTGGATACAACCTTGTTTCAGAAGCTCTTGGAGAGCTGAGGAAATCTGCCTCTCCCAAGGAAGAGGGCAGTGTGTTGCCCTACACTCGGCATAAACAGGCGTACACCTAAGGGCCTTCGGGGCTGGATGAGGCTCAAGCGGGCCCCAGGAGCCTGGCGGTACTCAGTGTTCTTGCACTGACTCGGGTGCTGACACGACGTTCTTAGGACTCCTTAAAGGGGTACTACCGAAAACTTAAAGCAGAACAGCAAGGAATGCCTCAGGAAGAGTGCTGCACGCCTTCCAATCGGCACGGCCCACCAGGGCGATTTTCGAGTCTCGTGGGGACACTGAGTTTCCCTTTCGCCCTAGAGCAGGGCAGGAAAGCTTCCTCAGGAACTGGAAGCAGCCTGCTTCTTTCGAGAAAGCTCCTTTGCCTCTCGCAGGCATGCCCGCAGGGACTAAACTCCCGGCAGCAAGAGTGTTTTTGACCTGCTGGACTGGCTAGGAACGTCTCTCTGAAGCTGTGGCAGAGCTGAGGATCTCCAGCTCTCCCAGGGAAGAGTGCAGTGTGTTGCGCTTCGCTCAGGAAACACAGGGGTGCGCTGAAGGACCTACGGGGCTGGGTGCTGCTCCACAGGCCCACTGGAGCCCGGCTCCCTGAGTGTTCCTGTAAGGAAACTGGTGCTAACGTGCTAGGAGTCCGGAAAGGCCTACCCTCGTGAAACTAAAGTAGCACAGCCCAAATGCCTCATGGAAGCTGCTGCCCACCAATCTTTCTGCACGGAAACCCAGGGCCGTAGTGAAAAGCCAGTGTTTGCGTTTCGGGTTCCCTTTAGCTCTAAAGCAGGGTCAGGCTTTCTTTGTGGAACTGTAGTTGAAAGTCAGCCTGCCGATGCAGGAGACACGGGTTCGTACGCCGATCCGGGAAGGTCCCACCCGCTGCCCTAGTGCCGCACCCGGGAGCCTTAGCCGCTGAACCTAAGCCTCAGGAGCCGGCGCTCCGCAATGGGAGAGGCCACAACCGTGAGAGGTGCGCGTACACCCAAATAAGGAAAGACACAGGGCAAGATGATATCCCACCCAGGAACCGGAGGCGCCCTGTTTCTGGGAGAAAAGTCAACTTCCTATCCGAGCCCTGCACGAAATGACTAGAATCCTGGAAGCACAAGTGTTTGGGCACAAGCTTCCAGGCTGCCCGAGTGGAATGGTCAACACTGGGGAGAAAAAGGCCTGTGCCCTCAGGCCCCCATTTCGAGGTTGACGGGAAGCATCAGTACCTATTGTTTCGAAAAATTCAAAAGAGACACATGGTACTCAGGGGGCCCTTCCCTAAAGCAGCTTCTCCATACAGCGTGTTCTGCGTTGTAGGGCGTGGCCTAAAGGAAAGAATGCCGTGGGTCAGCCTAGGGGCCCGTGCACCTTCCAAAAGCCGGCTGTGTTCCACGAAGAACTGATCTTTAGTTGCAGTGGAACCCAACCCGAGTTTCTCCTTGAGGTAGGGTGACTGCAGGTAACAAGACCTAGAAGGAATGCTAAGCAGAGTGTCTCTCTCAGTATCGCTCTGACAGGGCAATGAGGCCGACCGGCATTGAATGCTGGAAGTGCTACAACCGTGTTACTGAATCCGTCTGTGACCGGAGGCAGTCTAGCTCTCCGACGCACGAGTTCAATATGTTGCCCTACGCTCAGCTACGGAGGGGTGCAGCTAAGGATCTTCGCGACTGGATGAGGCTCACCAGGCCACTAGGAGCCTGCAGTGACTCAGCGTTCTTAGACAGAATCGTGTGCGGACGTGAGGCTCCTAGGAGGCCTTTACAGCTTACTGCCTTTAAAGTAAAGCAGAGCTGCGACGTGGGTCTCATAGAAGCTGCCGCACGCCTCCCCTTCTGCATGGCAGAGCAGGGCCACCCGTCGAGGCGAGTGTTCATGCTGAGTTTCCCTTTCGCTATAAAGCAGGGCAGGGGAAGCTCCCAGCCAGGAAGTCGTAGTACCCTATTTCTTTGGAGGCAACTCAGTTTCTACTCAGTGCCACGCCTGCCCTGACTAGTAAGCCGGCAAACGCACTATTCCCCGGAAGCGTCAAGGGCTCACGCAGGGCGCTTTCCAGCGGGGAAAACAAGGCTTGTGACATCAGGCCCCCCATTCGAGGTTGACGCACTGCGTAAGGACCTGTTATGCTGCCGAAGTCAGAAGAGACACAAGCTACCCACTGACCCCTTCCCGAAATCAGCTTTTGTAGGCAGGGTGTTCGGCTTGTAGGGAACTGCCTAAATTTTCGAAAGCCCCAGATCGGCCTAGGGGCCTGGGCATCTTCCAAAAGCCTGCTGTGTTCCACGAAGAACTGTGCGTCAGTTGCAGTGGAACCCAGCCTGACTTTTTCCTTGGGTAAGGTGACTGCAGGTTTGAGGTCCGAGAAGGAGCGCTAAGCAGAGTGTTTTTCGAGGTAGAGCTCAGGTAAGGCAAGGGGAGCCAACTTCCTTGTCATGTTGCGCTGGATACAACCTTGTTTCAGAAGCTCTTGGAGAGCTGAGGAAATCTGCCTCTCCCAAGGAAGAGGGCAGTGTGTTGCCCTACACTCGGCATAAACAGGCGTACACCTAAGGGCCTTCGGGGCTGGATGAGGCTCAAGCGGGCCCCAGGAGCCTGGCGGTACTCAGTGTTCTTGCACTGACTCGGGTGCTGACACGACGTTCTTAGGACTCCTTAAAGGGGTACTACCGAAAACTTAAAGCAGAACAGCAAGGAATGCCTCAGGAAGAGTGCTGCACGCCTTCCAATCGGCACGGCCCACCAGGGCGATTTTCGAGTCTCGTGGGGACACTGAGTTTCCCTTTCGCCCTAGAGCAGGGCAGGAAAGCTTCCTCAGGAACTGGAAGCAGCCTGCTTCTTTCGAGAAAGCTCCTTTGCCTCTCGCAGGCATGCCCGCAGGGACTAAACTCCCGGCAGCAAGAGTGTTTTTGACCTGCTGGACTGGCTAGGAACGTCTCTCTGAAGCTGTGGCAGAGCTGAGGATCTCCAGCTCTCCCAGGGAAGAGTGCAGTGTGTTGCGCTTCGCTCAGGAAACACAGGGGTGCGCTGAAGGACCTACGGGGCTGGGTGCTGCTCCACAGGCCCACTGGAGCCCGGCTCCCTGAGTGTTCCTGTAAGGAAACTGGTGCTAACGTGCTAGGAGTCCGGAAAGGCCTACCCTCGTGAAACTAAAGTAGCACAGCCCAAATGCCTCATGGAAGCTGCTGCCCACCAATCTTTCTGCACGGAAACCCAGGGCCGTAGTGAAAAGCCAGTGTTTGCGTTTCGGGTTCCCTTTAGCTCTAAAGCAGGGTCAGGCTTTCTTTGTGGAACTGTAGTTGAAAGTCAGCCTGCCGATGCAGGAGACACGGGTTCGTACGCCGATCCGGGAAGGTCCCACCCGCTGCCCTAGTGCCGCACCCGGGAGCCTTAGCCGCTGAACCTAAGCCTCAGGAGCCGGCGCTCCGCAATGGGAGAGGCCACAACCGTGAGAGGTGCGCGTACACCCAAATAAGGAAAGACACAGGGCAAGATGATATCCCACCCAGGAACCGGAGGCGCCCTGTTTCTGGGAGAAAAGTCAACTTCCTATCCGAGCCCTGCACGAAATGACTAGAATCCTGGAAGCACAAGTGTTTGGGCACAAGCTTCCAGGCTGCCCGAGTGGAATGGTCAACACTGGGGAGAAAAAGGCCTGTGCCCTCAGGCCCCCATTTCGAGGTTGACGGGAAGCATCAGTACCTATTGTTTCGAAAAATTCAAAAGAGACACATGGTACTCAGGGGGCCCTTCCCTAAAGCAGCTTCTCCATACAGCGTGTTCTGCGTTGTAGGGCGTGGCCTAAAGGAAAGAATGCCGTGGGTCAGCCTAGGGGCCCGTGCACCTTCCAAAAGCCGGCTGTGTTCCACGAAGAACTGATCTTTAGTTGCAGTGGAACCCAACCCGAGTTTCTCCTTGAGGTAGGGTGACTGCAGGTAACAAGACCTAGAAGGAATGCTAAGCAGAGTGTCTCTCTCAGTATCGCTCTGACAGGGCAATGAGGCCGACCGGCATTGAATGCTGGAAGTGCTACAACCGTGTTACTGAATCCGTCTGTGACCGGAGGCAGTCTAGCTCTCCGACGCACGAGTTCAATATGTTGCCCTACGCTCAGCTACGGAGGGGTGCAGCTAAGGATCTTCGCGACTGGATGAGGCTCACCAGGCCACTAGGAGCCTGCAGTGACTCAGCGTTCTTAGACAGAATCGTGTGCGGACGCGAGGCTCCTAGGAGGCCTTTACAGCTTACTGCCTTTAAAGTAAAGCAGAGCTGCGACGTGGGTCTCATAGAAGCTGCCGCACGCCTCCCCTTCTGCATGGCAGAGCAGGGCCACCCGTCGAGGCGAGTGTTCATGCTGAGTTTCCCTTTCGCTATAAAGCAGGGCAGGGGAAGCTCCCAGCCAGGAAGTCGTAGTACCCTATTTCTTTCGAGGCAACTCAGTTTCTACTCAGTGCCACGCCTGCCCTGACTAGTAAGCCGGCAAACGCACTATTCCCCGGAAGCGTCAAGGGCTCACGCAGGGCGCTTTCCAGCGGGGAAAACAAGGCTTGTGACATCAGGCCCCCCATTCGAGGTTGACGCACTGCGTAAGGACCTGTTATGCTGCCGAAGTCAGAAGAGACACAAGCTACCCACTGACCCCTTCCCGAAATCAGCTTTTGTAGGCAGGGTGTTCGGCTTGTAGGGAACTGCCTAAATTTTCGAAAGCCCCAGATCGGCCTAGGGGCCTGGGCATCTTCCAAAAGCCTGCTGTGTTCCACGAAGAACTGTGCGTCAGTTGCAGTGGAACCCAGCCTGACTTTTTCCTTGGGTAAGGTGACTGCAGGTTTGAGGTCCGAGAAGGAGCGCTAAGCAGAGTGTTTTTCGAGGTAGAGCTCAGGTAAGGCAAGGGGAGCCAACTTCCTTGTCATGTTGCGCTGGATACAACCTTGTTTCAGAAGCTCTTGGAGAGCTGAGGAAATCTGCCTCTCCCAAGGAAGAGGGCAGTGTGTTGCCCTACACTCGGCATAAACAGGCGTACACCTAAGGGCCTTCGGGGCTGGATGAGGCTCAAGCGGGCCCCAGGAGCCTGGCGGTACTCAGTGTTCTTGCACTGACTCGGGTGCTGACACGACGTTCTTAGGACTCCTTAAAGGGGTACTACCGAAAACTTAAAGCAGAACAGCAAGGAATGCCTCAGGAAGAGTGCTGCACGCCTTCCAATCGGCACGGCCCACCAGGGCGATTTTCGAGTCTCGTGGGGACACTGAGTTTCCCTTTCGCCCTAGAGCAGGGCAGGAAAGCTTCCTCAGGAACTGGAAGCAGCCTGCTTCTTTCGAGAAAGCTCCTTTGCCTCTCGCAGGCATGCCCGCAGGGACTAAACTCCCGGCAGCAAGAGTGTTTTTGACCTGCTGGACTGGCTAGGAACGTCTCTCTGAAGCTGTGGCAGAGCTGAGGATCTCCAGCTCTCCCAGGGAAGAGTGCAGTGTGTTGCGCTTCGCTCAGGAAACACAGGGGTGCGCTGAAGGACCTACGGGGCTGGGTGCTGCTCCACAGGCCCACTGGAGCCCGGCTCCCTGAGTGTTCCTGTAAGGAAACTGGTGCTAACGTGCTAGGAGTCCGGAAAGGCCTACCCTCGTGAAACTAAAGTAGCACAGCCCAAATGCCTCATGGAAGCTGCTGCCCACCAATCTTTCTGCACGGAAACCCAGGGCCGTAGTGAAAAGCCAGTGTTTGCGTTTCGGGTTCCCTTTAGCTCTAAAGCAGGGTCAGGCTTTCTTTGTGGAACTGTAGTTGAAAGTCAGCCTGCCGATGCAGGAGACACGGGTTCGTACCCCGATCCGGGAAGGTCCCACCCGCTGCCCTAGTGCCGCACCCGGGAGCCTTAGCCGCTGAACCTAAGCCTCAGGAGCCGGCGCTCCGCAATGGGAGAGGCCACAACCGTGAGAGGTGCGCGTACACCCAAATAAGGAAAGACACAGGGCAAGATGATATCCCACCCAGGAACCGGAGGCGCCCTGTTTCTGGGAGAAAAGTCAACTTCCTATCCGAGCCCTGCACGAAATGACTAGAATCCTGGAAGCACAAGTGTTTGGGCACAAGCTTCCAGGCTGCCCGAGTGGAATGGTCAACACTGGGGAGAAAAAGGCCTGTGCCCTCAGGCCCCCATTTCGAGGTTGACGGGAAGCATCAGTACCTATTGTTTCGAAAAATTCAAAAGAGACACATGGTACTCAGGGGGCCCTTCCCTAAAGCAGCTTCTCCATACAGCGTGTTCTGCGTTGTAGGGCGTGGCCTAAAGGAAAGAATGCCGTGGGTCAGCCTAGGGGCCCGTGCACCTTCCAAAAGCCGGCTGTGTTCCACGAAGAACTGATCTTTAGTTGCAGTGGAACCCAACCCGAGTTTCTCCTTGAGGTAGGGTGACTGCAGGTAACAAGACCTAGAAGGAATGCTAAGCAGAGTGTCTCTCTCAGTATCGCTCTGACAGGGCAATGAGGCCGACCGGCATTGAATGCTGGAAGTGCTACAACCGTGTTACTGAATCCGTCTGTGACCGGAGGCAGTCTAGCTCTCCGACGCACGAGTTCAATATGTTGCCCTACGCTCAGCTACGGAGGGGTGCAGCTAAGGATCTTCGCGACTGGATGAGGCTCACCAGGCCACTAGGAGCCTGCAGTGACTCAGCGTTCTTAGACAGAATCGTGTGCGGACGCGAGGCTCCTAGGAGGCCTTTACAGCTTACTGCCTTTAAAGTAAAGCAGAGCTGCGACGTGGGTCTCATAGAAGCTGCCGCACGCCTCCCCTTCTGCATGGCAGAGCAGGGCCACCCGTCGAGGCGAGTGTTCATGCTGAGTTTCCCTTTCGCTATAAAGCAGGGCAGGGGAAGCTCCCAGCCAGGAAGTCGTAGTACCCTATTTCTTTCGAGGCAACTCAGTTTCTACTCAGTGCCACGCCTGCCCTGACTAGTAAGCCGGCAAACGCACTATTCCCCGGAAGCGTCAAGGGCTCACGCAGGGCGCTTTCCAGCGGGGAAAACAAGGCTTGTGACATCAGGCCCCCCATTCGAGGTTGACGCACTGCGTAAGGACCTGTTATGCTGCCGAAGTCAGAAGAGACACAAGCTACCCACTGACCCCTTCCCGAAATCAGCTTTTGTAGGCAGGGTGTTCGGCTTGTAGGGAACTGCCTAAATTTTCGAAAGCCCCAGATCGGCCTAGGGGCCTGGGCATCTTCCAAAAGCCTGCTGTGTTCCACGAAGAACTGTGCGTCAGTTGCAGTGGAACCCAGCCTGACTTTTTCCTTGGGTAAGGTGACTGCAGGTTTGAGGTCCGAGAAGGAGCGCTAAGCAGAGTGTTTTTCGAGGTAGAGCTCAGGTAAGGCAAGGGGAGCCAACTTCCTTGTCATGTTGCGCTGGATACAACCTTGTTTCAGAAGCTCTTGGAGAGCTGAGGAAATCTGCCTCTCCCAAGGAAGAGGGCAGTGTGTTGCCCTACACTCGGCATAAACAGGCGTACACCTAAGGGCCTTCGGGGCTGGATGAGGCTCAAGCGGGCCCCAGGAGCCTGGCGGTACTCAGTGTTCTTGCACTGACTCGGGTGCTGACACGACGTTCTTAGGACTCCTTAAAGGGGTACTACCGAAAACTTAAAGCAGAACAGCAAGGAATGCCTCAGGAAGAGTGCTGCACGCCTTCCAATCGGCACGGCCCACCAGGGCGATTTTCGAGTCTCGTGGGGACACTGAGTTTCCCTTTCGCCCTAGAGCAGGGCAGGAAAGCTTCCTCAGGAACTGGAAGCAGCCTGCTTCTTTCGAGAAAGCTCCTTTGCCTCTCGCAGGCATGCCCGCAGGGACTAAACTCCCGGCAGCAAGAGTGTTTTTGACCTGCTGGACTGGCTAGGAACGTCTCTCTGAAGCTGTGGCAGAGCTGAGGATCTCCAGCTCTCCCAGGGAAGAGTGCAGTGTGTTGCGCTTCGCTCAGGAAACACAGGGGTGCGCTGAAGGACCTACGGGGCTGGGTGCTGCTCCACAGGCCCACTGGAGCCCGGCTCCCTGAGTGTTCCTGTAAGGAAACTGGTGCTAACGTGCTAGGAGTCCGGAAAGGCCTACCCTCGTGAAACTAAAGTAGCACAGCCCAAATGCCTCATGGAAGCTGCTGCCCACCAATCTTTCTGCACGGAAACCCAGGGCCGTAGTGAAAAGCCAGTGTTTGCGTTTCGGGTTCCCTTTAGCTCTAAAGCAGGGTCAGGCTTTCTTTGTGGAACTGTAGTTGAAAGTCAGCCTGCCGATGCAGGAGACACGGGTTCGTACGCCGATCCGGGAAGGTCCCACCCGCTGCCCTAGTGCCGCACCCGGGAGCCTTAGCCGCTGAACCTAAGCCTCAGGAGCCGGCGCTCCGCAATGGGAGAGGCCACAACCGTGAGAGGTGCGCGTACACCCAAATAAGGAAAGACACAGGGCAAGATGATATCCCACCCAGGAACCGGAGGCGCCCTGTTTCTGGGAGAAAAGTCAACTTCCTATCCGAGCCCTGCACGAAATGACTAGAATCCTGGAAGCACAAGTGTTTGGGCACAAGCTTCCAGGCTGCCCGAGTGGAATGGTCAACACTGGGGAGAAAAAGGCCTGTGCCCTCAGGCCCCCATTTCGAGGTTGACGGGAAGCATCAGTACCTATTGTTTCGAAAAATTCAAAAGAGACACATGGTACTCAGGGGGCCCTTCCCTAAAGCAGCTTCTCCATACAGCGTGTTCTGCGTTGTAGGGCGTGGCCTAAAGGAAAGAATGCCGTGGGTCAGCCTAGGGGCCCGTGCACCTTCCAAAAGCCGGCTGTGTTCCACGAAGAACTGATCTTTAGTTGCAGTGGAACCCAACCCGAGTTTCTCCTTGAGGTAGGGTGACTGCAGGTAACAAGACCTAGAAGGAATGCTAAGCAGAGTGTCTCTCTCAGTATCGCTCTGACAGGGCAATGAGGCCGACCGGCATTGAATGCTGGAAGTGCTACAACCGTGTTACTGAATCCGTCTGTGACCGGAGGCAGTCTAGCTCTCCGACGCACGAGTTCAATATGTTGCCCTACGCTCAGCTACGGAGGGGTGCAGCTAAGGATCTTCGCGACTGGATGAGGCTCACCAGGCCACTAGGAGCCTGCAGTGACTCAGCGTTCTTAGACAGAATCGTGTGCGGACGCGAGGCTCCTAGGAGGCCTTTACAGCTTACTGCCTTTAAAGTAAAGCAGAGCTGCGACGTGGGTCTCATAGAAGCTGCCGCACGCCTCCCCTTCTGCATGGCAGAGCAGGGCCACCCGTCGAGGCGAGTGTTCATGCTGAGTTTCCCTTTCGCTATAAAGCAGGGCAGGGGAAGCTCCCAGCCAGGAAGTCGTAGTACCCTATTTCTTTCGAGGCAACTCAGTTTCTACTCAGTGCCACGCCTGCCCTGACTAGTAAGCCGGCAAACGCACTATTCCCCGGAAGCGTCAAGGGCTCACGCAGGGCGCTTTCCAGCGGGGAAAACAAGGCTTGTGACATCAGGCCCCCCATTCGAGGTTGACGCACTGCGTAAGGACCTGTTATGCTGCCGAAGTCACAAGAGACACAAGCTACCCACTGACCCCTTCCCGAAATCAGCTTTTGTAGGCAGGGTGTTCGGCTTGTAGGGAACTGCCTAAATTTTCGAAAGCCCCAGATCGGCCTAGGGGCCTGGGCATCTTCCAAAAGCCTGCTGTGTTCCACGAAGAACTGTGCGTCAGTTGCAGTGGAACCCAGCCTGACTTTTTCCTTGGGTAAGGTGACTGCAGGTTTGAGGTCCGAGAAGGAGCGCTAAGCAGAGTGTTTTTCGAGGTAGAGCTCAGGTAAGGCAAGGGGAGCCAACTTCCTTGTCATGTTGCGCTGGATACAACCTTGTTTCAGAAGCTCTTGGAGAGCTGAGGAAATCTGCCTCTCCCAAGGAAGAGGGCAGTGTGTTGCCCTACACTCGGCATAAACAGGCGTACACCTAAGGGCCTTCGGGGCTGGATGAGGCTCAAGCGGGCCCCAGGAGCCTGGCGGTACTCAGTGTTCTTGCACTGACTCGGGTGCTGACACGACGTTCTTAGGACTCCTTAAAGGGGTACTACCGAAAACTTAAAGCAGAACAGCAAGGAATGCCTCAGGAAGAGTGCTGCACGCCTTCCAATCGGCACGGCCCACCAGGGCGATTTTCGAGTCTCGTGGGGACACTGAGTTTCCCTTTCGCCCTAGAGCAGGGCAGGAAAGCTTCCTCAGGAACTGGAAGCAGCCTGCTTCTTTCGAGAAAGCTCCTTTGCCTCTCGCAGGCATGCCCGCAGGGACTAAACTCCCGGCAGCAAGAGTGTTTTTGACCTGCTGGACTGGCTAGGAACGTCTCTCTGAAGCTGTGGCAGAGCTGAGGATCTCCAGCTCTCCCAGGGAAGAGTGCAGTGTGTTGCGCTTCGCTCAGGAAACACAGGGGTGCGCTGAAGGACCTACGGGGCTGGGTGCTGCTCCACAGGCCCACTGGAGCCCGGCTCCCTGAGTGTTCCTGTAAGGAAACTGGTGCTAACGTGCTAGGAGTCCGGAAAGGCCTACCCTCGTGAAACTAAAGTAGCACAGCCCAAATGCCTCATGGAAGCTGCTGCCCACCAATCTTTCTGCACGGAAACCCAGGGCCGTAGTGAAAAGCCAGTGTTTGCGTTTCGGGTTCCCTTTAGCTCTAAAGCAGGGTCAGGCTTTCTTTGTGGAACTGTAGTTGAAAGTCAGCCTGCCGATGCAGGAGACACGGGTTCGTACCCCGATCCGGGAAGGTCCCACCCGCTGCCCTAGTGCCGCACCCGGGAGCCTTAGCCGCTGAACCTAAGCCTCAGGAGCCGGCGCTCCGCAATGGGAGAGGCCACAACCGTGAGAGGTGCGCGTACACCCAAATAAGGAAAGACACAGGGCAAGATGATATCCCACCCAGGAACCGGAGGCGCCCTGTT
Source organism: Mesoplodon mirus (assembly GCF_964341445.2). Classification (NCBI taxonomy): domain Eukaryota; kingdom Metazoa; phylum Chordata; class Mammalia; order Artiodactyla; family Ziphiidae; genus Mesoplodon; species Mesoplodon mirus. The sequence continues at coordinate 90,189 of NW_028295448.1, forward strand.
TCTGGGAGAAAAGTCAACTTCCTATCCGAGCCCTGCACGAAATGACTAGAATCCTGGAAGCACAAGTGTTTGGGCACAAGCTTCCAGGCTGCCCGAGTGGAATGGTCAACACTGGGGAGAAAAAGGCCTGTGCCCTCAGGCCCCCATTTCGAGGTTGACGGGAAGCATCAGTACCTATTGTTTCGAAAAATTCAAAAGAGACACATGGTACTCAGGGGGCCCTTCCCTAAAGCAGCTTCTCCATACAGCGTGTTCTGCGTTGTAGGGCGTGGCCTAAAGGAAAGAATGCCGTGGGTCAGCCTAGGGGCCCGTGCACCTTCCAAAAGCCGGCTGTGTTCCACGAAGAACTGATCTTTAGTTGCAGTGGAACCCAACCCGAGTTTCTCCTTGAGGTAGGGTGACTGCAGGTAACAAGACCTAGAAGGAATGCTAAGCAGAGTGTCTCTCTCAGTATCGCTCTGACAGGGCAATGAGGCCGACCGGCATTGAATGCTGGAAGTGCTACAACCGTGTTACTGAATCCGTCTGTGACCGGAGGCAGTCTAGCTCTCCGACGCACGAGTTCAATATGTTGCCCTACGCTCAGCTACGGAGGGGTGCAGCTAAGGATCTTCGCGACTGGATGAGGCTCACCAGGCCACTAGGAGCCTGCAGTGACTCAGCGTTCTTAGACAGAATCGTGTGCGGACGTGAGGCTCCTAGGAGGCCTTTACAGCTTACTGCCTTTAAAGTAAAGCAGAGCTGCGACGTGGGTCTCATAGAAGCTGCCGCACGCCTCCCCTTCTGCATGGCAGAGCAGGGCCACCCGTCGAGGCGAGTGTTCATGCTGAGTTTCCCTTTCGCTATAAAGCAGGGCAGGGGAAGCTCCCAGCCAGGAAGTCGTAGTACCCTATTTCTTTGGAGGCAACTCAGTTTCTACTCAGTGCCACGCCTGCCCTGACTAGTAAGCCGGCAAACGCACTATTCCCCGGAAGCGTCAAGGGCTCACGCAGGGCGCTTTCCAGCGGGGAAAACAAGGCTTGTGACATCAGGCCCCCCATTCGAGGTTGACGCACTGCGTAAGGACCTGTTATGCTGCCGAAGTCAGAAGAGACACAAGCTACCCACTGACCCCTTCCCGAAATCAGCTTTTGTAGGCAGGGTGTTCGGCTTGTAGGGAACTGCCTAAATTTTCGAAAGCCCCAGATCGGCCTAGGGGCCTGGGCATCTTCCAAAAGCCTGCTGTGTTCCACGAAGAACTGTGCGTCAGTTGCAGTGGAACCCAGCCTGACCTTTTCCTTGGGTAAGGTGACTGCAGGTTTGAGGTCCGAGAAGGAGCGCTAAGCAGAGTGTTTTTCGAGGTAGAGCTCAGGTAAGGCAAGGGGAGCCAACTTCCTTGTCATGTTGCGCTGGATACAACCTTGTTTCAGAAGCTCTTGGAGAGCTGAGGAAATCTGCCTCTCCCAAGGAAGAGGGCAGTGTGTTGCCCTACACTCGGCATAAACAGGCGTACACCTAAGGGCCTTCGGGGCTGGATGAGGCTCAAGCGGGCCCCAGGAGCCTGGCGGTACTCAGTGTTCTTGCACTGACTCGGGTGCTGACACGACGTTCTTAGGACTCCTTAAAGGGGTACTACCGAAAACTTAAAGCAGAACAGCAAGGAATGCCTCAGGAAGAGTGCTGCACGCCTTCCAATCGGCACGGCCCACCAGGGCGATTTTCGAGTCTCGTGGGGACACTGAGTTTCCCTTTCGCCCTAGAGCAGGGCAGGAAAGCTTCCTCAGGAACTGGAAGCAGCCTGCTTCTTTCGAGAAAGCTCCTTTGCCTCTCGCAGGCATGCCCGCAGGGACTAAACTCCCGGCAGCAAGAGTGTTTTTGACCTGCTGGACTGGCTAGGAACGTCTCTCTGAAGCTGTGGCAGAGCTGAGGATCTCCAGCTCTCCCAGGGAAGAGTGCAGTGTGTTGCGCTTCGCTCAGGAAACACAGGGGTGCGCTGAAGGACCTACGGGGCTGGGTGCTGCTCCACAGGCCCACTGGAGCCCGGCTCCCTGAGTGTTCCTGTAAGGAAACTGGTGCTAACGTGCTAGGAGTCCGGAAAGGCCTACCCTCGTGAAACTAAAGTAGCACAGCCCAAATGCCTCATGGAAGCTGCTGCCCACCAATCTTTCTGCACGGAAACCCAGGGCCGTAGTGAAAAGCCAGTGTTTGCGTTTCGGGTTCCCTTTAGCTCTAAAGCAGGGTCAGGCTTTCTTTGTGGAACTGTAGTTGAAAGTCAGCCTGCCGATGCAGGAGACACGGGTTCGTACGCCGATCCGGGAAGGTCCCACCCGCTGCCCTAGTGCCGCACCCGGGAGCCTTAGCCGCTGAACCTAAGCCTCAGGAGCCGGCGCTCCGCAATGGGAGAGGCCACAACCGTGAGAGGTGCGCGTACACCCAAATAAGGAAAGACACAGGGCAAGATGATATCCCACCCAGGAACCGGAGGCGCCCTGTTTCTGGGAGAAAAGTCAACTTCCTATCCGAGCCCTGCACGAAATGACTAGAATCCTGGAAGCACAAGTGTTTGGGCACAAGCTTCCAGGCTGCCCGAGTGGAATGGTCAACACTGGGGAGAAAAAGGCCTGTGCCCTCAGGCCCCCATTTCGAGGTTGACGGGAAGCATCAGTACCTATTGTTTCGAAAAATTCAAAAGAGACACATGGTACTCAGGGGGCCCTTCCCTAAAGCAGCTTCTCCATACAGCGTGTTCTGCGTTGTAGGGCGTGGCCTAAAGGAAAGAATGCCGTGGGTCAGCCTAGGGGCCCGTGCACCTTCCAAAAGCCGGCTGTGTTCCACGAAGAACTGATCTTTAGTTGCAGTGGAACCCAACCCGAGTTTCTCCTTGAGGTAGGGTGACTGCAGGTAACAAGACCTAGAAGGAATGCTAAGCAGAGTGTCTCTCTCAGTATCGCTCTGACAGGGCAATGAGGCCGACCGGCATTGAATGCTGGAAGTGCTACAACCGTGTTACTGAATCCGTCTGTGACCGGAGGCAGTCTAGCTCTCCGACGCACGAGTTCAATATGTTGCCCTACGCTCAGCTACGGAGGGGTGCAGCTAAGGATCTTCGCGACTGGATGAGGCTCACCAGGCCACTAGGAGCCTGCAGTGACTCAGCGTTCTTAGACAGAATCGTGTGCGGACGCGAGGCTCCTAGGAGGCCTTTACAGCTTACTGCCTTTAAAGTAAAGCAGAGCTGCGACGTGGGTCTCATAGAAGCTGCCGCACGCCTCCCCTTCTGCATGGCAGAGCAGGGCCACCCGTCGAGGCGAGTGTTCATGCTGAGTTTCCCTTTCGCTATAAAGCAGGGCAGGGGAAGCTCCCAGCCAGGAAGTCGTAGTACCCTATTTCTTTCGAGGCAACTCAGTTTCTACTCAGTGCCACGCCTGCCCTGACTAGTAAGCCGGCAAACGCACTATTCCCCGGAAGCGTCAAGGGCTCACGCAGGGCGCTTTCCAGCGGGGAAAACAAGGCTTGTGACATCAGGCCCCCCATTCGAGGTTGACGCACTGCGTAAGGACCTGTTATGCTGCCGAAGTCAGAAGAGACACAAGCTACCCACTGACCCCTTCCCGAAATCAGCTTTTGTAGGCAGGGTGTTCGGCTTGTAGGGAACTGCCTAAATTTTCGAAAGCCCCAGATCGGCCTAGGGGCCTGGGCATCTTCCAAAAGCCTGCTGTGTTCCACGAAGAACTGTGCGTCAGTTGCAGTGGAACCCAGCCTGACCTTTTCCTTGGGTAAGGTGACTGCAGGTTTGAGGTCCGAGAAGGAGCGCTAAGCAGAGTGTTTTTCGAGGTAGAGCTCAGGTAAGGCAAGGGGAGCCAACTTCCTTGTCATGTTGCGCTGGATACAACCTTGTTTCAGAAGCTCTTGGAGAGCTGAGGAAATCTGCCTCTCCCAAGGAAGAGGGCAGTGTGTTGCCCTACACTCGGCATAAACAGGCGTACACCTAAGGGCCTTCGGGGCTGGATGAGGCTCAAGCGGGCCCCAGGAGCCTGGCGGTACTCAGTGTTCTTGCACTGACTCGGGTGCTGACACGACGTTCTTAGGACTCCTTAAAGGGGTACTACCGAAAACTTAAAGCAGAACAGCAAGGAATGCCTCAGGAAGAGTGCTGCACGCCTTCCAATCGGCACGGCCCACCAGGGCGATTTTCGAGTCTCGTGGGGACACTGAGTTTCCCTTTCGCCCTAGAGCAGGGCAGGAAAGCTTCCTCAGGAACTGGAAGCAGCCTGCTTCTTTCGAGAAAGCTCCTTTGCCTCTCGCAGGCATGCCCGCAGGGACTAAGCTCCCGGCAGCAAGAGTGTTTTTGACCTGCTGGACTGGCTAGGAACGTCTCTCTGAAGCTGTGGCAGAGCTGAGGATCTCCAGCTCTCCCAGGGAAGAGTGCAGTGTGTTGCGCTTCGCTCAGGAAACACAGGGGTGCGCTGAAGGACCTACGGGGCTGGGTGCTGCTCCACAGGCCCACTGGAGCCCGGCTCCCTGAGTGTTCCTGTAAGGAAACTGGTGCTAACGTGCTAGGAGTCCGGAAAGGCCTACCCTCGTGAAACTAAAGTAGCACAGCCCAAATGCCTCATGGAAGCTGCTGCCCACCAATCTTTCTGCACGGAAACCCAGGGCCGTAGTGAAAAGCCAGTGTTTGCGTTTCGGGTTCCCTTTAGCTCTAAAGCAGGGTCAGGCTTTCTTTGTGGAACTGTAGTTGAAAGTCAGCCTGCCGATGCAGGAGACACGGGTTCGTACCCCGATCCGGGAAGGTCCCACCCGCTGCCCTAGTGCCGCACCCGGGAGCCTTAGCCGCTGAACCTAAGCCTCAGGAGCCGGCGCTCCGCAATGGGAGAGGCCACAACCGTGAGAGGTGCGCGTACACCCAAATAAGGAAAGACACAGGGCAAGATGATATCCCACCCAGGAACCGGAGGCGCCCTGTTTCTGGGAGAAAAGTCAACTTCCTATCCGAGCCCTGCACGAAATGACTAGAATCCTGGAAGCACAAGTGTTTGGGCACAAGCTTCCAGGCTGCCCGAGTGGAATGGTCAACACTGGGGAGAAAAAGGCCTGTGCCCTCAGGCCCCCATTTCGAGGTTGACGGGAAGCATCAGTACCTATTGTTTCGAAAAATTCAAAAGAGACACATGGTACTCAGGGGGCCCTTCCCTAAAGCAGCTTCTCCATACAGCGTGTTCTGCGTTGTAGGGCGTGGCCTAAAGGAAAGAATGCCGTGGGTCAGCCTAGGGGCCCGTGCACCTTCCAAAAGCCGGCTGTGTTCCACGAAGAACTGATCTTTAGTTGCAGTGGAACCCAACCCGAGTTTCTCCTTGAGGTAGGGTGACTGCAGGTAACAAGACCTAGAAGGAATGCTAAGCAGAGTGTCTCTCTCAGTATCGCTCTGACAGGGCAATGAGGCCGACCGGCATTGAATGCTGGAAGTGCTACAACCGTGTTACTGAATCCGTCTGTGACCGGAGGCAGTCTAGCTCTCCGACGCACGAGTTCAATATGTTGCCCTACGCTCAGCTACGGAGGGGTGCAGCTAAGGATCTTCGCGACTGGATGAGGCTCACCAGGCCACTAGGAGCCTGCAGTGACTCAGCGTTCTTAGACAGAATCGTGTGCGGACGCGAGGCTCCTAGGAGGCCTTTACAGCTTACTGCCTTTAAAGTAAAGCAGAGCTGCGACGTGGGTCTCATAGAAGCTGCCGCACGCCTCCCCTTCTGCATGGCAGAGCAGGGCCACCCGTCGAGGCGAGTGTTCATGCTGAGTTTCCCTTTCGCTATAAAGCAGGGCAGGGGAAGCTCCCAGCCAGGAAGTCGTAGTACCCTATTTCTTTCGAGGCAACTCAGTTTCTACTCAGTGCCACGCCTGCCCTGACTAGTAAGCCGGCAAACGCACTATTCCCCGGAAGCGTCAAGGGCTCACGCAGGGCGCTTTCCAGCGGGGAAAACAAGGCTTGTGACATCAGGCCCCCCATTCGAGGTTGACGCACTGCGTAAGGACCTGTTATGCTGCCGAAGTCAGAAGAGACACAAGCTACCCACTGACCCCTTCCCGAAATCAGCTTTTGTAGGCAGGGTGTTCGGCTTGTAGGGAACTGCCTAAATTTTCGAAAGCCCCAGATCGGCCTAGGGGCCTGGGCATCTTCCAAAAGCCTGCTGTGTTCCACGAAGAACTGTGCGTCAGTTGCAGTGGAACCCAGCCTGACCTTTTCCTTGGGTAAGGTGACTGCAGGTTTGAGGTCCGAGAAGGAGCGCTAAGCAGAGTGTTTTTCGAGGTAGAGCTCAGGTAAGGCAAGGGGAGCCAACTTCCTTGTCATGTTGCGCTGGATACAACCTTGTTTCAGAAGCTCTTGGAGAGCTGAGGAAATCTGCCTCTCCCAAGGAAGAGGGCAGTGTGTTGCCCTACACTCGGCATAAACAGGCGTACACCTAAGGGCCTTCGGGGCTGGATGAGGCTCAAGCGGGCCCCAGGAGCCTGGCGGTACTCAGTGTTCTTGCACTGACTCGGGTGCTGACACGACGTTCTTAGGACTCCTTAAAGGGGTACTACCGAAAACTTAAAGCAGAACAGCAAGGAATGCCTCAGGAAGAGTGCTGCACGCCTTCCAATCGGCACGGCCCACCAGGGCGATTTTCGAGTCTCGTGGGGACACTGAGTTTCCCTTTCGCCCTAGAGCAGGGCAGGAAAGCTTCCTCAGGAACTGGAAGCAGCCTGCTTCTTTCGAGAAAGCTCCTTTGCCTCTCGCAGGCATGCCCGCAGGGACTAAGCTCCCGGCAGCAAGAGTGTTTTTGACCTGCTGGACTGGCTAGGAACGTCTCTCTGAAGCTGTGGCAGAGCTGAGGATCTCCAGCTCTCCCAGGGAAGAGTGCAGTGTGTTGCGCTTCGCTCAGGAAACACAGGGGTGCGCTGAAGGACCTACGGGGCTGGGTGCTGCTCCACAGGCCCACTGGAGCCCGGCTCCCTGAGTGTTCCTGTAAGGAAACTGCTGCTAACGTGCTAGGAGTCCGGAAAGGCCTACCCTCGTGAAACTAAAGTAGCACAGCCCAAATGCCTCATGGAAGCTGCTGCCCACCAATCTTTCTGCACGGAAACCCAGGGCCGTAGTGAAAAGCCAGTGTTTGCGTTTCGGGTTCCCTTTAGCTCTAAAGCAGGGTCAGGCTTTCTTTGTGGAACTGTAGTTGAAAGTCAGCCTGCCGATGCAGGAGACACGGGTTCGTACCCCGATCCGGGAAGGTCCCACCCGCTGCCCTAGTGCCGCACCCGGGAGCCTTAGCCGCTGAACCTAAGCCTCAGGAGCCGGCGCTCCGCAATGGGAGAGGCCACAACCGTGAGAGGTGCGCGTACACCCAAATAAGGAAAGACACAGGGCAAGATGATATCCCACCCAGGAACCGGAGGCGCCCTGTTTCTGGGAGAAAAGTCAACTTCCTATCCGAGCCCTGCACGAAATGACTAGAATCCTGGAAGCACAAGTGTTTGGGCACAAGCTTCCAGGCTGCCCGAGTGGAATGGTCAACACTGGGGAGAAAAAGGCCTGTGCCCTCAGGCCCCCATTTCGAGGTTGACGGGAAGCATCAGTACCTATTGTTTCGAAAAATTCAAAAGAGACACATGGTACTCAGGGGGCCCTTCCCTAAAGCAGCTTCTCCATACAGCGTGTTCTGCGTTGTAGGGCGTGGCCTAAAGGAAAGAATGCCGTGGGTCAGCCTAGGGGCCCGTGCACCTTCCAAAAGCCGGCTGTGTTCCACGAAGAACTGATCTTTAGTTGCAGTGGAACCCAACCCGAGTTTCTCCTTGAGGTAGGGTGACTGCAGGTAACAAGACCTAGAAGGAATGCTAAGCAGAGTGTCTCTCTCAGTATCGCTCTGACAGGGCAATGAGGCCGACCGGCATTGAATGCTGGAAGTGCTACAACCGTGTTACTGAATCCGTCTGTGACCGGAGGCAGTCTAGCTCTCCGACGCACGAGTTCAATATGTTGCCCTACGCTCAGCTACGGAGGGGTGCAGCTAAGGATCTTCGCGACTGGATGAGGCTCACCAGGCCACTAGGAGCCTGCAGTGACTCAGCGTTCTTAGACAGAATCGTGTGCGGACGCGAGGCTCCTAGGAGGCCTTTACAGCTTACTGCCTTTAAAGTAAAGCAGAGCTGCGACGTGGGTCTCATAGAAGCTGCCGCACGCCTCCCCTTCTGCATGGCAGAGCAGGGCCACCCGTCGAGGCGAGTGTTCATGCTGAGTTTCCCTTTCGCTATAAAGCAGGGCAGGGGAAGCTCCCAGCCAGGAAGTCGTAGTACCCTATTTCTTTGGAGGCAACTCAGTTTCTACTCAGTGCCACGCCTGCCCTGACTAGTAAGCCGGCAAACGCACTATTCCCCGGAAGCGTCAAGGGCTCACGCAGGGCGCTTTCCAGCGGGGAAAACAAGGCTTGTGACATCAGGCCCCCCATTCGAGGTTGACGCACTGCGTAAGGACCTGTTATGCTGCCGAAGTCAGAAGAGACACAAGCTACCCACTGACCCCTTCCCGAAATCAGCTTTTGTAGGCAGGGTGTTCGGCTTGTAGGGAACTGCCTAAATTTTCGAAAGCCCCAGATCGGCCTAGGGGCCTGGGCATCTTCCAAAAGCCTGCTGTGTTCCACGAAGAACTGTGCGTCAGTTGCAGTGGAACCCAGCCTGACTTTTTCCTTGGGTAAGGTGACTGCAGGTTTGAGGTCCGAGAAGGAGCGCTAAGCAGAGTGTTTTTCGAGGTAGAGCTCAGGTAAGGCAAGGGGAGCCAACTTCCTTGTCATGTTGCGCTGGATACAACCTTGTTTCAGAAGCTCTTGGAGAGCTGAGGAAATCTGCCTCTCCCAAGGAAGAGGGCAGTGTGTTGCCCTACACTCGGCATAAACAGGCGTACACCTAAGGGCCTTCGGGGCTGGATGAGGCTCAAGCGGGCCCCAGGAGCCTGGCGGTACTCAGTGTTCTTGCACTGACTCGGGTGCTGACACGACGTTCTTAGGACTCCTTAAAGGGGTACTACCGAAAACTTAAAGCAGAACAGCAAGGAATGCCTCAGGAAGAGTGCTGCACGCCTTCCAATCGGCACGGCCCACCAGGGCGATTTTCGAGTCTCGTGGGGACACTGAGTTTCCCTTTCGCCCTAGAGCAGGGCAGGAAAGCTTCCTCAGGAACTGGAAGCAGCCTGCTTCTTTCGAGAAAGCTCCTTTGCCTCTCGCAGGCATGCCCGCAGGGACTAAGCTCCCGGCAGCAAGAGTGTTTTTGACCTGCTGGACTGGCTAGGAACGTCTCTCTGAAGCTGTGGCAGAGCTGAGGATCTCCAGCTCTCCCAGGGAAGAGTGCAGTGTGTTGCGCTTCGCTCAGGAAACACAGGGGTGCGCTGAAGGACCTACGGGGCTGGGTGCTGCTCCACAGGCCCACTGGAGCCCGGCTCCCTGAGTGTTCCTGTAAGGAAACTGCTGCTAACGTGCTAGGAGTCCGGAAAGGCCTACCCTCGTGAAACTAAAGTAGCACAGCCCAAATGCCTCATGGAAGCTGCTGCCCACCAATCTTTCTGCACGGAAACCCAGGGCCGTAGTGAAAAGCCAGTGTTTGCGTTTCGGGTTCCCTTTAGCTCTAAAGCAGGGTCAGGCTTTCTTTGTGGAACTGTAGTTGAAAGTCAGCCTGCCGATGCAGGAGACACGGGTTCGTACCCCGATCCGGGAAGGTCCCACCCGCTGCCCTAGTGCCGCACCCGGGAGCCTTAGCCGCTGAACCTAAGCCTCAGGAGCCGGCGCTCCGCAATGGGAGAGGCCACAACCGTGAGAGGTGCGCGTACACCCAAATAAGGAAAGACACAGGGCAAGATGATATCCCACCCAGGAACCGGAGGCGCCCTGTTTCTGGGAGAAAAGTCAACTTCCTATCCGAGCCCTGCACGAAATGACTAGAATCCTGGAAGCACAAGTGTTTGGGCACAAGCTTCCAGGCTGCCCGAGTGGAATGGTCAACACTGGGGAGAAAAAGGCCTGTGCCCTCAGGCCCCCATTTCGAGGTTGACGGGAAGCATCAGTACCTATTGTTTCGAAAAATTCAAAAGAGACACATGGTACTCAGGGGGCCCTTCCCTAAAGCAGCTTCTCCATACAGCGTGTTCTGCGTTGTAGGGCGTGGCCTAAAGGAAAGAATGCCGTGGGTCAGCCTAGGGGCCCGTGCACCTTCCAAAAGCCGGCTGTGTTCCACGAAGAACTGATCTTTAGTTGCAGTGGAACCCAACCCGAGTTTCTCCTTGAGGTAGGGTGACTGCAGGTAACAAGACCTAGAAGGAATGCTAAGCAGAGTGTCTCTCTCAGTATCGCTCTGACAGGGCAATGAGGCCGACCGGCATTGAATGCTGGAAGTGCTACAACCGTGTTACTGAATCCGTCTGTGACCGGAGGCAGTCTAGCTCTCCGACGCACGAGTTCAATATGTTGCCCTACGCTCAGCTACGGAGGGGTGCAGCTAAGGATCTTCGCGACTGGATGAGGCTCACCAGGCCACTAGGAGCCTGCAGTGACTCAGCGTTCTTAGACAGAATCGTGTGCGGACGCGAGGCTCCTAGGAGGCCTTTACAGCTTACTGCCTTTAAAGTAAAGCAGAGCTGCGACGTGGGTCTCATAGAAGCTGCCGCACGCCTCCCCTTCTGCATGGCAGAGCAGGGCCACCCGTCGAGGCGAGTGTTCATGCTGAGTTTCCCTTTCGCTATAAAGCAGGGCAGGGGAAGCTCCCAGCCAGGAAGTCGTAGTACCCTATTTCTTTGGAGGCAACTCAGTTTCTACTCAGTGCCACGCCTGCCCTGACTAGTAAGCCGGCAAACGCACTATTCCCCGGAAGCGTCAAGGGCTCACGCAGGGCGCTTTCCAGCGGGGAAAACAAGGCTTGTGACATCAGGCCCCCCATTCGAGGTTGACGCACTGCGTAAGGACCTGTTATGCTGCCGAAGTCAGAAGAGACACAAGCTACCCACTGACCCCTTCCCGAAATCAGCTTTTGTAGGCAGGGTGTTCGGCTTGTAGGGAACTGCCTAAATTTTCGAAAGCCCCAGATCGGCCTAGGGGCCTGGGCATCTTCCAAAAGCCTGCTGTGTTCCACGAAGAACTGTGCGTCAGTTGCAGTGGAACCCAGCCTGACTTTTTCCTTGGGTAAGGTGACTGCAGGTTTGAGGTCCGAGAAGGAGCGCTAAGCAGAGTGTTTTTCGAGGTAGAGCTCAGGTAAGGCAAGGGGAGCCAACTTCCTTGTCATGTTGCGCTGGATACAACCTTGTTTCAGAAGCTCTTGGAGAGCTGAGGAAATCTGCCTCTCCCAAGGAAGAGGGCAGTGTGTTGCCCTACACTCGGCATAAACAGGCGTACACCTAAGGGCCTTCGGGGCTGGATGAGGCTCAAGCGGGCCCCAGGAGCCTGGCGGTACTCAGTGTTCTTGCACTGACTCGGGTGCTGACACGACGTTCTTAGGACTCCTTAAAGGGGTACTACCGAAAACTTAAAGCAGAACAGCAAGGAATGCCTCAGGAAGAGTGCTGCACGCCTTCCAATCGGCACGGCCCACCAGGGCGATTTTCGAGTCTCGTGGGGACACTGAGTTTCCCTTTCGCCCTAGAGCAGGGCAGGAAAGCTTCCTCAGGAACTGGAAGCAGCCTGCTTCTTTCGAGAAAGCTCCTTTGCCTCTCGCAGGCATGCCCGCAGGGACTAAACTCCCGGCAGCAAGAGTGTTTTTGACCTGCTGGACTGGCTAGGAACGTCTCTCTGAAGCTGTGGCAGAGCTGAGGATCTCCAGCTCTCCCAGGGAAGAGTGCAGTGTGTTGCGCTTCGCTCAGGAAACACAGGGGTGCGCTGAAGGACCTACGGGGCTGGGTGCTGCTCCACAGGCCCACTGGAGCCCGGCTCCCTGAGTGTTCCTGTAAGGAAACTGGTGCTAACGTGCTAGGAGTCCGGAAAGGCCTACCCTCGTGAAACTAAAGTAGCACAGCCCAAATGCCTCATGGAAGCTGCTGCCCACCAATCTTTCTGCACGGAAACCCAGGGCCGTAGTGAAAAGCCAGTGTTTGCGTTTCGGGTTCCCTTTAGCTCTAAAGCAGGGTCAGGCTTTCTTTGTGGAACTGTAGTTGAAAGTCAGCCTGCCGATGCAGGAGACACGGGTTCGTACCCCGATCCGGGAAGGTCCCACCCGCTGCCCTAGTGCCGCACCCGGGAGCCTTAGCCGCTGAACCTAAGCCTCAGGAGCCGGCGCTCCGCAATGGGAGAGGCCACAACCGTGAGAGGTGCGCGTACACCCAAATAAGGAAAGACACAGGGCAAGATGATATCCCACCCAGGAACCGGAGGCGCCCTGTTTCTGGGAGAAAAGTCAACTTCCTATCCGAGCCCTGCACGAAATGACTAGAATCCTGGAAGCACAAGTGTTTGGGCACAAGCTTCCAGGCTGCCCGAGTGGAATGGTCAACACTGGGGAGAAAAAGGCCTGTGCCCTCAGGCCCCCATTTCGAGGTTGACGGGAAGCATCAGTACCTATTGTTTCGAAAAATTCAAAAGAGACACATGGTACTCAGGGGGCCCTTCCCTAAAGCAGCTTCTCCATACAGCGTGTTCTGCGTTGTAGGGCGTGGCCTAAAGGAAAGAATGCCGTGGGTCAGCCTAGGGGCCCGTGCACCTTCCAAAAGCCGGCTGTGTTCCACGAAGAACTGATCTTTAGTTGCAGTGGAACCCAACCCGAGTTTCTCCTTGAGGTAGGGTGACTGCAGGTAACAAGACCTAGAAGGAATGCTAAGCAGAGTGTCTCTCTCAGTATCGCTCTGACAGGGCAATGAGGCCGACCGGCATTGAATGCTGGAAGTGCTACAACCGTGTTACTGAATCCGTCTGTGACCGGAGGCAGTCTAGCTCTCCGACGCACGAGTTCAATATGTTGCCCTACGCTCAGCTACGGAGGGGTGCAGCTAAGGATCTTCGCGACTGGATGAGGCTCACCAGGCCACTAGGAGCCTGCAGTGACTCAGCGTTCTTAGACAGAATCGTGTGCGGACGCGAGGCTCCTAGGAGGCCTTTACAGCTTACTGCCTTTAAAGTAAAGCAGAGCTGCGACGTGGGTCTCATAGAAGCTGCCGCACGCCTCCCCTTCTGCATGGCAGAGCAGGGCCACCCGTCGAGGCGAGTGTTCATGCTGAGTTTCCCTTTCGCTATAAAGCAGGGCAGGGGAAGCTCCCAGCCAGGAAGTCGTAGTACCCTATTTCTTTGGAGGCAACTCAGTTTCTACTCAGTGCCACGCCTGCCCTGACTAGTAAGCCGGCAAACGCACTATTCCCCGGAAGCGTCAAGGGCTCACGCAGGGCGCTTTCCAGCGGGGAAAACAAGGCTTGTGACATCAGGCCCCCCATTCGAGGTTGACGCACTGCGTAAGGACCTGTTATGCTGCCGAAGTCAGAAGAGACACAAGCTACCCACTGACCCCTTCCCGAAATCAGCTTTTGTAGGCAGGGTGTTCGGCTTGTAGGGAACTGCCTAAATTTTCGAAAGCCCCAGATCGGCCTAGGGGCCTGGGCATCTTCCAAAAGCCTGCTGTGTTCCACGAAGAACTGTGCGTCAGTTGCAGTGGAACCCAGCCTGACCTTTTCCTTGGGTAAGGTGACTGCAGGTTTGAGGTCCGAGAAGGAGCGCTAAGCAGAGTGTTTTTCGAGGTAGAGCTCAGGTAAGGCAAGGGGAGCCAACTTCCTTGTCATGTTGCGCTGGATACAACCTTGTTTCAGAAGCTCTTGGAGAGCTGAGGAAATCTGCCTCTCCCAAGGAAGAGGGCAGTGTGTTGCCCTACACTCGGCATAAACAGGCGTACACCTAAGGGCCTTCGGGGCTGGATGAGGCTCAAGCGGGCCCCAGGAGCCTGGCGGTACTCAGTGTTCTTGCACTGACTCGGGTGCTGACACGACGTTCTTAGGACTCCTTAAAGGGGTACTACCGAAAACTTAAAGCAGAACAGCAAGGAATGCCTCAGGAAGAGTGCTGCACGCCTTCCAATCGGCACGGCCCACCAGGGCGATTTTCGAGTCTCGTGGGGACACTGAGTTTCCCTTTCGCCCTAGAGCAGGGCAGGAAAGCTTCCTCAGGAACTGGAAGCAGCCTGCTTCTTTCGAGAAAGCTCCTTTGCCTCTCGCAGGCATGCCCGCAGGGACTAAGCTCCCGGCAGCAAGAGTGTTTTTGACCTGCTGGACTGGCTAGGAACGTCTCTCTGAAGCTGTGGCAGAGCTGAGGATCTCCAGCTCTCCCAGGGAAGAGTGCAGTGTGTTGCGCTTCGCTCAGGAAACACAGGGGTGCGCTGAAGGACCTACGGGGCTGGGTGCTGCTCCACAGGCCCACTGGAGCCCGGCTCCCTGAGTGTTCCTGTAAGGAAACTGGTGCTAACGTGCTAGGAGTCCGGAAAGGCCTACCCTCGTGAAACTAAAGTAGCACAGCCCAAATGCCTCATGGAAGCTGCTGCCCACCAATCTTTCTGCACGGAAACCCAGGGCCGTAGTGAAAAGCCAGTGTTTGCGTTTCGGGTTCCCTTTAGCTCTAAAGCAGGGTCAGGCTTTCTTTGTGGAACTGTAGTTGAAAGTCAGCCTGCCGATGCAGGAGACACGGGTTCGTACCCCGATCCGGGAAGGTCCCACCCGCTGCCCTAGTGCCGCACCCGGGAGCCTTAGCCGCTGAACCTAAGCCTCAGGAGCCGGCGCTCCGCAATGGGAGAGGCCACAACCGTGAGAGGTGCGCGTACACCCAAATAAGGAAAGACACAGGGCAAGATGATATCCCACCCAGGAACCGGAGGCGCCCTGTTTCTGGGAGAAAAGTCAACTTCCTATCCGAGCCCTGCACGAAATGACTAGAATCCTGGAAGCACAAGTGTTTGGGCACAAGCTTCCAGGCTGCCCGAGTGGAATGGTCAACACTGGGGAGAAAAAGGCCTGTGCCCTCAGGCCCCCATTTCGAGGTTGACGGGAAGCATCAGTACCTATTGTTTCGAAAAATTCAAAAGAGACACATGGTACTCAGGGGGCCCTTCCCTAAAGCAGCTTCTCCATACAGCGTGTTCTGCGTTGTAGGGCGTGGCCTAAAGGAAAGAATGCCGTGGGTCAGCCTAGGGGCCCGTGCACCTTCCAAAAGCCGGCTGTGTTCCACGAAGAACTGATCTTTAGTTGCAGTGGAACCCAACCCGAGTTTCTCCTTGAGGTAGGGTGACTGCAGGTAACAAGACCTAGAAGGAATGCTAAGCAGAGTGTCTCTCTCAGTATCGCTCTGACAGGGCAATGAGGCCGACCGGCATTGAATGCTGGAAGTGCTACAACCGTGTTACTGAATCCGTCTGTGACCGGAGGCAGTCTAGCTCTCCGACGCACGAGTTCAATATGTTGCCCTACGCTCAGCTACGGAGGGGTGCAGCTAAGGATCTTCGCGACTGGATGAGGCTCACCAGGCCACTAGGAGCCTGCAGTGACTCAGCGTTCTTAGACAGAATCGTGTGCGGACGCGAGGCTCCTAGGAGGCCTTTACAGCTTACTGCCTTTAAAGTAAAGCAGAGCTGCGACGTGGGTCTCATAGAAGCTGCCGCACGCCTCCCCTTCTGCATGGCAGAGCAGGGCCACCCGTCGAGGCGAGTGTTCATGCTGAGTTTCCCTTTCGCTATAAAGCAGGGCAGGGGAAGCTCCCAGCCAGGAAGTCGTAGTACCCTATTTCTTTGGAGGCAACTCAGTTTCTACTCAGTGCCACGCCTGCCCTGACTAGTAAGCCGGCAAACGCACTATTCCCCGGAAGCGTCAAGGGCTCACGCAGGGCGCTTTCCAGCGGGGAAAACAAGGCTTGTGACATCAGGCCCCCCATTCGAGGTTGACGCACTGCGTAAGGACCTGTTATGCTGCCGAAGTCAGAAGAGACACAAGCTACCCACTGACCCCTTCCCGAAATCAGCTTTTGTAGGCAGGGTGTTCGGCTTGTAGGGAACTGCCTAAATTTTCGAAAGCCCCAGATCGGCCTAGGGGCCTGGGCATCTTCCAAAAGCCTGCTGTGTTCCACGAAGAACTGTGCGTCAGTTGCAGTGGAACCCAGCCTGACCTTTTCCTTGGGTAAGGTGACTGCAGGTTTGAGGTCCGAGAAGGAGCGCTAAGCAGAGTGTTTTTCGAGGTAGAGCTCAGGTAAGGCAAGGGGAGCCAACTTCCTTGTCATGTTGCGCTGGATACAACCTTGTTTCAGAAGCTCTTGGAGAGCTGAGGAAATCTGCCTCTCCCAAGGAAGAGGGCAGTGTGTTGCCCTACACTCGGCATAAACAGGCGTACACCTAAGGGCCTTCGGGGCTGGATGAGGCTCAAGCGGGCCCCAGGAGCCTGGCGGTACTCAGTGTTCTTGCACTGACTCGGGTGCTGACACGACGTTCTTAGGACTCCTTAAAGGGGTACTACCGAAAACTTAAAGCAGAACAGCAAGGAATGCCTCAGGAAGAGTGCTGCACGCCTTCCAATCGGCACGGCCCACCAGGGCGATTTTCGAGTCTCGTGGGGACACTGAGTTTCCCTTTCGCCCTAGAGCAGGGCAGGAAAGCTTCCTCAGGAACTGGAAGCAGCCTGCTTCTTTCGAGAAAGCTCCTTTGCCTCTCGCAGGCATGCCCGCAGGGACTAAGCTCCCGGCAGCAAGAGTGTTTTTGACCTGCTGGACTGGCTAGGAACGTCTCTCTGAAGCTGTGGCAGAGCTGAGGATCTCCAGCTCTCCCAGGGAAGAGTGCAGTGTGTTGCGCTTCGCTCAGGAAACACAGGGGTGCGCTGAAGGCCCTACGGGGCTGGGTGCTGCTCCACAGGCCCACTGGAGCCCGGCTCCCTGAGTGTTCCTGTAAGGAAACTGGTGCTAACGTGCTAGGAGTCCGGAAAGGCCTACCCTCGTGAAACTAAAGTAGCACAGCCCAAATGCCTCATGGAAGCTGCTGCCCACCAATCTTTCTGCACGGAAACCCAGGGCCGTAGTGAAAAGCCAGTGTTTGCGTTTCGGGTTCCCTTTAGCTCTAAAGCAGGGTCAGGCTTTCTTTGTGGAACTGTAGTTGAAAGTCAGCCTGCCGATGCAGGAGACACGGGTTCGTACCCCGATCCGGGAAGGTCCCACCCGCTGCCCTAGTGCCGCACCCGGGAGCCTTAGCCGCTGAACCTAAGCCTCAGGAGCCGGCGCTCCGCAATGGGAGAGGCCACAACCGTGAGAGGTGCGCGTACACCCAAATAAGGAAAGACACAGGGCAAGATGATATCCCACCCAGGAACCGGAGGCGCCCTGTTTCTGGGAGAAAAGTCAACTTCCTATCCGAGCCCTGCACGAAATGACTAGAATCCTGGAAGCACAAGTGTTTGGGCACAAGCTTCCAGGCTGCCCGAGTGGAATGGTCAACACTGGGGAGAAAAAGGCCTGTGCCCTCAGGCCCCCATTTCGAGGTTGACGGGAAGCATCAGTACCTATTGTTTCGAAAAATTCAAAAGAGACACATGGTACTCAGGGGGCCCTTCCCTAAAGCAGCTTCTCCATACAGCGTGTTCTGCGTTGTAGGGCGTGGCCTAAAGGAAAGAATGCCGTGGGTCAGCCTAGGGGCCCGTGCACCTTCCAAAAGCCGGCTGTGTTCCACGAAGAACTGATCTTTAGTTGCAGTGGAACCCAACCCGAGTTTCTCCTTGAGGTAGGGTGACTGCAGGTAACAAGACCTAGAAGGAATGCTAAGCAGAGTGTCTCTCTCAGTATCGCTCTGACAGGGCAATGAGGCCGACCGGCATTGAATGCTGGAAGTGCTACAACCGTGTTACTGAATCCGTCTGTGACCGGAGGCAGTCTAGCTCTCCGACGCACGAGTTCAATATGTTGCCCTACGCTCAGCTACGGAGGGGTGCAGCTAAGGATCTTCGCGACTGGATGAGGCTCACCAGGCCACTAGGAGCCTGCAGTGACTCAGCGTTCTTAGACAGAATCGTGTGCGGACGCGAGGCTCCTAGGAGGCCTTTACAGCTTACTGCCTTTAAAGTAAAGCAGAGCTGCGACGTGGGTCTCATAGAAGCTGCCGCACGCCTCCCCTTCTGCATGGCAGAGCAGGGCCACCCGTCGAGGCGAGTGTTCATGCTGAGTTTCCCTTTCGCTATAAAGCAGGGCAGGGGAAGCTCCCAGCCAGGAAGTCGTAGTACCCTATTTCTTTGGAGGCAACTCAGTTTCTACTCAGTGCCACGCCTGCCCTGACTAGTAAGCCGGCAAACGCACTATTCCCCGGAAGCGTCAAGGGCTCACGCAGGGCGCTTTCCAGCGGGGAAAACAAGGCTTGTGACATCAGGCCCCCCATTCGAGGTTGACGCACTGCGTAAGGACCTGTTATGCTGCCGAAGTCAGAAGAGACACAAGCTACCCACTGACCCCTTCCCGAAATCAGCTTTTGTAGGCAGGGTGTTCGGCTTGTAGGGAACTGCCTAAATTTTCGAAAGCCCCAGATCGGCCTAGGGGCCTGGGCATCTTCCAAAAGCCTGCTGTGTTCCACGAAGAACTGTGCGTCAGTTGCAGTGGAACCCAGCCTGACTTTTTCCTTGGGTAAGGTGACTGCAGGTTTGAGGTCCGAGAAGGAGCGCTAAGCAGAGTGTTTTTCGAGGTAGAGCTCAGGTAAGGCAAGGGGAGCCAACTTCCTTGTCATGTTGCGCTGGATACAACCTTGTTTCAGAAGCTCTTGGAGAGCTGAGGAAATCTGCCTCTCCCAAGGAAGAGGGCAGTGTGTTGCCCTACACTCGGCATAAACAGGCGTACACCTAAGGGCCTTCGGGGCTGGATGAGGCTCAAGCGGGCCCCAGGAGCCTGGCGGTACTCAGTGTTCTTGCACTGACTCGGGTGCTGACACGACGTTCTTAGGACTCCTTAAAGGGGTACTACCGAAAACTTAAAGCAGAACAGCAAGGAATGCCTCAGGAAGAGTGCTGCACGCCTTCCAATCGGCACGGCCCACCAGGGCGATTTTCGAGTCTCGTGGGGACACTGAGTTTCCCTTTCGCCCTAGAGCAGGGCAGGAAAGCTTCCTCAGGAACTGGAAGCAGCCTGCTTCTTTCGAGAAAGCTCCTTTGCCTCTCGCAGGCATGCCCGCAGGGACTAAGCTCCCGGCAGCAAGAGTGTTTTTGACCTGCTGGACTGGCTAGGAACGTCTCTCTGAAGCTGTGGCAGAGCTGAGGATCTCCAGCTCTCCCAGGGAAGAGTGCAGTGTGTTGCGCTTCGCTCAGGAAACACAGGGGTGCGCTGAAGGCCCTACGGGGCTGGGTGCTGCTCCACAGGCCCACTGGAGCCCGGCTCCCTGAGTGTTCCTGTAAGGAAACTGGTGCTAACGTGCTAGGAGTCCGGAAAGGCCTACCCTCGTGAAACTAAAGTAGCACAGCCCAAATGCCTCATGGAAGCTGCTGCCCACCAATCTTTCTGCACGGAAACCCAGGGCCGTAGTGAAAAGCCAGTGTTTGCGTTTCGGGTTCCCTTTAGCTCTAAAGCAGGGTCAGGCTTTCTTTGTGGAACTGTAGTTGAAAGTCAGCCTGCCGATGCAGGAGACACGGGTTCGTACCCCGATCCGGGAAGGTCCCACCCGCTGCCCTAGTGCCGCACCCGGGAGCCTTAGCCGCTGAACCTAAGCCTCAGGAGCCGGCGCTCCGCAATGGGAGAGGCCACAACCGTGAGAGGTGCGCGTACACCCAAATAAGGAAAGACACAGGGCAAGATGATATCCCACCCAGGAACCGGAGGCGCCCTGTTTCTGGGAGAAAAGTCAACTTCCTATCCGAGCCCTGCACGAAATGACTAGAATCCTGGAAGCACAAGTGTTTGGGCACAAGCTTCCAGGCTGCCCGAGTGGAATGGTCAACACTGGGGAGAAAAAGGCCTGTGCCCTCAGGCCCCCATTTCGAGGTTGACGGGAAGCATCAGTACCTATTGTTTCGAAAAATTCAAAAGAGACACATGGTACTCAGGGGGCCCTTCCCTAAAGCAGCTTCTCCATACAGCGTGTTCTGCGTTGTAGGGCGTGGCCTAAAGGAAAGAATGCCGTGGGTCAGCCTAGGGGCCCGTGCACCTTCCAAAAGCCGGCTGTGTTCCACGAAGAACTGATCTTTAGTTGCAGTGGAACCCAACCCGAGTTTCTCCTTGAGGTAGGGTGACTGCAGGTAACAAGACCTAGAAGGAATGCTAAGCAGAGTGTCTCTCTCAGTATCGCTCTGACAGGGCAATGAGGCCGACCGGCATTGAATGCTGGAAGTGCTACAACCGTGTTACTGAATCCGTCTGTGACCGGAGGCAGTCTAGCTCTCCGACGCACGAGTTCAATATGTTGCCCTACGCTCAGCTACGGAGGGGTGCAGCTAAGGATCTTCGCGACTGGATGAGGCTCACCAGGCCACTAGGAGCCTGCAGTGACTCAGCGTTCTTAGACAGAATCGTGTGCGGACGCGAGGCTCCTAGGAGGCCTTTACAGCTTACTGCCTTTAAAGTAAAGCAGAGCTGCGACGTGGGTCTCATAGAAGCTGCCGCACGCCTCCCCTTCTGCATGGCAGAGCAGGGCCACCCGTCGAGGCGAGTGTTCATGCTGAGTTTCCCTTTCGCTATAAAGCAGGGCAGGGGAAGCTCCCAGCCAGGAAGTCGTAGTACCCTATTTCTTTGGAGGCAACTCAGTTTCTACTCAGTGCCACGCCTGCCCTGACTAGTAAGCCGGCAAACGCACTATTCCCCGGAAGCGTCAAGGGCTCACGCAGGGCGCTTTCCAGCGGGGAAAACAAGGCTTGTGACATCAGGCCCCCCATTCGAGGTTGACGCACTGCGTAAGGACCTGTTATGCTGCCGAAGTCAGAAGAGACACAAGCTACCCACTGACCCCTTCCCGAAATCAGCTTTTGTAGGCAGGGTGTTCGGCTTGTAGGGAACTGCCTAAATTTTCGAAAGCCCCAGATCGGCCTAGGGGCCTGGGCATCTTCCAAAAGCCTGCTGTGTTCCACGAAGAACTGTGCGTCAGTTGCAGTGGAACCCAGCCTGACTTTTTCCTTGGGTAAGGTGACTGCAGGTTTGAGGTCCGAGAAGGAGCGCTAAGCAGAGTGTTTTTCGAGGTAGAGCTCAGGTAAGGCAAGGGGAGCCAACTTCCTTGTCATGTTGCGCTGGATACAACCTTGTTTCAGAAGCTCTTGGAGAGCTGAGGAAATCTGCCTCTCCCAAGGAAGAGGGCAGTGTGTTGCCCTACACTCGGCATAAACAGGCGTACACCTAAGGGCCTTCGGGGCTGGATGAGGCTCAAGCGGGCCCCAGGAGCCTGGCGGTACTCAGTGTTCTTGCACTGACTCGGGTGCTGACACGACGTTCTTAGGACTCCTTAAAGGGGTACTACCGAAAACTTAAAGCAGAACAGCAAGGAATGCCTCAGGAAGAGTGCTGCACGCCTTCCAATCGGCACGGCCCACCAGGGCGATTTTCGAGTCTCGTGGGGACACTGAGTTTCCCTTTCGCCCTAGAGCAGGGCAGGAAAGCTTCCTCAGGAACTGGAAGCAGCCTGCTTCTTTCGAGAAAGCTCCTTTGCCTCTCGCAGGCATGCCCGCAGGGACTAAGCTCCCGGCAGCAAGAGTGTTTTTGACCTGCTGGACTGGCTAGGAACGTCTCTCTGAAGCTGTGGCAGAGCTGAGGATCTCCAGCTCTCCCAGGGAAGAGTGCAGTGTGTTGCGCTTCGCTCAGGAAACACAGGGGTGCGCTGAAGGACCTACGGGGCTGGGTGCTGCTCCACAGGCCCACTGGAGCCCGGCTCCCTGAGTGTTCCTGTAAGGAAACTGGTGCTAACGTGCTAGGAGTCCGGAAAGGCCTACCCTCGTGAAACTAAAGTAGCACAGCCCAAATGCCTCATGGAAGCTGCTGCCCACCAATCTTTCTGCACGGAAACCCAGGGCCGTAGTGAAAAGCCAGTGTTTGCGTTTCGGGTTCCCTTTAGCTCTAAAGCAGGGTCAGGCTTTCTTTGTGGAACTGTAGTTGAAAGTCAGCCTGCCGATGCAGGAGACACGGGTTCGTACCCCGATCCGGGAAGGTCCCACCCGCTGCCCTAGTGCCGCACCCGGGAGCCTTAGCCGCTGAACCTAAGCCTCAGGAGCCGGCGCTCCGCAATGGGAGAGGCCACAACCGTGAGAGGTGCGCGTACACCCAAATAAGGAAAGACACAGGGCAAGATGATATCCCACCCAGGAACCGGAGGCGCCCTGTTTCTGGGAGAAAAGTCAACTTCCTATCCGAGCCCTGCACGAAATGACTAGAATCCTGGAAGCACAAGTGTTTGGGCACAAGCTTCCAGGCTGCCCGAGTGGAATGGTCAACACTGGGGAGAAAAAGGCCTGTGCCCTCAGGCCCCCATTTCGAGGTTGACGGGAAGCATCAGTACCTATTGTTTCGAAAAATTCAAAAGAGACACATGGTACTCAGGGGGCCCTTCCCTAAAGCAGCTTCTCCATACAGCGTGTTCTGCGTTGTAGGGCGTGGCCTAAAGGAAAGAATGCCGTGGGTCAGCCTAGGGGCCCGTGCACCTTCCAAAAGCCGGCTGTGTTCCACGAAGAACTGATCTTTAGTTGCAGTGGAACCCAACCCGAGTTTCTCCTTGAGGTAGGGTGACTGCAGGTAACAAGACCTAGAAGGAATGCTAAGCAGAGTGTCTCTCTCAGTATCGCTCTGACAGGGCAATGAGGCCGACCGGCATTGAATGCTGGAAGTGCTACAACCGTGTTACTGAATCCGTCTGTGACCGGAGGCAGTCTAGCTCTCCGACGCACGAGTTCAATATGTTGCCCTACGCTCAGCTACGGAGGGGTGCAGCTAAGGATCTTCGCGACTGGATGAGGCTCACCAGGCCACTAGGAGCCTGCAGTGACTCAGCGTTCTTAGACAGAATCGTGTGCGGACGCGAGGCTCCTAGGAGGCCTTTACAGCTTACTGCCTTTAAAGTAAAGCAGAGCTGCGACGTGGGTCTCATAGAAGCTGCCGCACGCCTCCCCTTCTGCATGGCAGAGCAGGGCCACCCGTCGAGGCGAGTGTTCATGCTGAGTTTCCCTTTCGCTATAAAGCAGGGCAGGGGAAGCTCCCAGCCAGGAAGTCGTAGTACCCTATTTCTTTCGAGGCAACTCAGTTTCTACTCAGTGCCACGCCTGCCCTGACTAGTAAGCCGGCAAACGCACTATTCCCCGGAAGCGTCAAGGGCTCACGCAGGGCGCTTTCCAGCGGGGAAAACAAGGCTTGTGACATCAGGCCCCCCATTCGAGGTTGACGCACTGCGTAAGGACCTGTTATGCTGCCGAAGTCAGAAGAGACACAAGCTACCCACTGACCCCTTCCCGAAATCAGCTTTTGTAGGCAGGGTGTTCGGCTTGTAGGGAACTGCCTAAATTTTCGAAAGCCCCAGATCGGCCTAGGGGCCTGGGCATCTTCCAAAAGCCTGCTGTGTTCCACGAAGAACTGTGCGTCAGTTGCAGTGGAACCCAGCCTGACCTTTTCCTTGGGTAAGGTGACTGCAGGTTTGAGGTCCGAGAAGGAGCGCTAAGCAGAGTGTTTTTCGAGGTAGAGCTCAGGTAAGGCAAGGGGAGCCAACTTCCTTGTCATGTTGCGCTGGATACAACCTTGTTTCAGAAGCTCTTGGAGAGCTGAGGAAATCTGCCTCTCCCAAGGAAGAGGGCAGTGTGTTGCCCTACACTCGGCATAAACAGGCGTACACCTAAGGGCCTTCGGGGCTGGATGAGGCTCAAGCGGGCCCCAGGAGCCTGGCGGTACTCAGTGTTCTTGCACTGACTCGGGTGCTGACACGACGTTCTTAGGACTCCTTAAAGGGGTACTACCGAAAACTTAAAGCAGAACAGCAAGGAATGCCTCAGGAAGAGTGCTGCACGCCTTCCAATCGGCACGGCCCACCAGGGCGATTTTCGAGTCTCGTGGGGACACTGAGTTTCCCTTTCGCCCTAGAGCAGGGCAGGAAAGCTTCCTCAGGAACTGGAAGCAGCCTGCTTCTTTCGAGAAAGCTCCTTTGCCTCTCGCAGGCATGCCCGCAGGGACTAAGCTCCCGGCAGCAAGAGTGTTTTTGACCTGCTGGACTGGCTAGGAACGTCTCTCTGAAGCTGTGGCAGAGCTGAGGATCTCCAGCTCTCCCAGGGAAGAGTGCAGTGTGTTGCGCTTCGCTCAGGAAACACAGGGGTGCGCTGAAGGACCTACGGGGCTGGGTGCTGCTCCACAGGCCCACTGGAGCCCGGCTCCCTGAGTGTTCCTGTAAGGAAACTGGTGCTAACGTGCTAGGAGTCCGGAAAGGCCTACCCTCGTGAAACTAAAGTAGCACAGCCCAAATGCCTCATGGAAGCTGCTGCCCACCAATCTTTCTGCACGGAAACCCAGGGCCGTAGTGAAAAGCCAGTGTTTGCGTTTCGGGTTCCCTTTAGCTCTAAAGCAGGGTCAGGCTTTCTTTGTGGAACTGTAGTTGAAAGTCAGCCTGCCGATGCAGGAGACACGGGTTCGTACCCCGATCCGGGAAGGTCCCACCCGCTGCCCTAGTGCCGCACCCGGGAGCCTTAGCCGCTGAACCTAAGCCTCAGGAGCCGGCGCTCCGCAATGGGAGAGGCCACAACCGTGAGAGGTGCGCGTACACCCAAATAAGGAAAGACACAGGGCAAGATGATATCCCACCCAGGAACCGGAGGCGCCCTGTTTCTGGGAGAAAAGTCAACTTCCTATCCGAGCCCTGCACGAAATGACTAGAATCCTGGAAGCACAAGTGTTTGGGCACAAGCTTCCAGGCTGCCCGAGTGGAATGGTCAACATTGGGGAGAAAAAGGCCTGTGCCCTCAGGCCCCCATTTCGAGGTTGACGGGAAGCATCAGTACCTATTGTTTCGAAAAATTCAAAAGAGACACATGGTACTCAGGGGGCCCTTCCCTAAAGCAGCTTCTCCATACAGCGTGTTCTGCGTTGTAGGGCGTGGCCTAAAGGAAAGAATGCCGTGGGTCAGCCTAGGGGCCCGTGCACCTTCCAAAAGCCGGCTGTGTTCCACGAAGAACTGATCTTTAGTTGCAGTGGAACCCAACCCGAGTTTCTCCTTGAGGTAGGGTGACTGCAGGTAACAAGACCTAGAAGGAATGCTAAGCAGAGTGTCTCTCTCAGTATCGCTCTGACAGGGCAATGAGGCCGACCGGCATTGAATGCTGGAAGTGCTACAACCGTGTTACTGAATCCGTCTGTGACCGGAGGCAGTCTAGCTCTCCGACGCACGAGTTCAATATGTTGCCCTACGCTCAGCTACGGAGGGGTGCAGCTAAGGATCTTCGCGACTGGATGAGGCTCACCAGGCCACTAGGAGCCTGCAGTGACTCAGCGTTCTTAGACAGAATCGTGTGCGGACGCGAGGCTCCTAGGAGGCCTTTACAGCTTACTGCCTTTAAAGTAAAGCAGAGCTGCGACGTGGGTCTCATAGAAGCTGCCGCACGCCTCCCCTTCTGCATGGCAGAGCAGGGCCACCCGTCGAGGCGAGTGTTCATGCTGAGTTTCCCTTTCGCTATAAAGCAGGGCAGGGGAAGCTCCCAGCCAGGAAGTCGTAGTACCCTATTTCTTTGGAGGCAACTCAGTTTCTACTCAGTGCCACGCCTGCCCTGACTAGTAAGCCGGCAAACGCACTATTCCCCGGAAGCGTCAAGGGCTCACGCAGGGCGCTTTCCAGCGGGGAAAACAAGGCTTGTGACATCAGGCCCCCCATTCGAGGTTGACGCACTGCGTAAGGACCTGTTATGCTGCCGAAGTCAGAAGAGACACAAGCTACCCACTGACCCCTTCCCGAAATCAGCTTTTGTAGGCAGGGTGTTCGGCTTGTAGGGAACTGCCTAAATTTTCGAAAGCCCCAGATCGGCCTAGGGGCCTGGGCATCTTCCAAAAGCCTGCTGTGTTCCACGAAGAACTGTGCGTCAGTTGCAGTGGAACCCAGCCTGACTTTTTCCTTGGGTAAGGTGACTGCAGGTTTGAGGTCCGAGAAGGAGCGCTAAGCAGAGTGTTTTTCGAGGTAGAGCTCAGGTAAGGCAAGGGGAGCCAACTTCCTTGTCATGTTGCGCTGGATACAACCTTGTTTCAGAAGCTCTTGGAGAGCTGAGGAAATCTGCCTCTCCCAAGGAAGAGGGCAGTGTGTTGCCCTACACTCGGCATAAACAGGCGTACACCTAAGGGCCTTCGGGGCTGGATGAGGCTCAAGCGGGCCCCAGGAGCCTGGCGGTACTCAGTGTTCTTGCACTGACTCGGGTGCTGACACGACGTTCTTAGGACTCCTTAAAGGGGTACTACCGAAAACTTAAAGCAGAACAGCAAGGAATGCCTCAGGAAGAGTGCTGCACGCCTTCCAATCGGCACGGCCCACCAGGGCGATTTTCGAGTCTCGTGGGGACACTGAGTTTCCCTTTCGCCCTAGAGCAGGGCAGGAAAGCTTCCTCAGGAACTGGAAGCAGCCTGCTTCTTTCGAGAAAGCTCCTTTGCCTCTCGCAGGCATGCCCGCAGGGACTAAACTCCCGGCAGCAAGAGTGTTTTTGACCTGCTGGACTGGCTAGGAACGTCTCTCTGAAGCTGTGGCAGAGCTGAGGATCTCCAGCTCTCCCAGGGAAGAGTGCAGTGTGTTGCGCTTCGCTCAGGAAACACAGGGGTGCGCTGAAGGACCTACGGGGCTGGGTGCTGCTCCACAGGCCCACTGGAGCCCGGCTCCCTGAGTGTTCCTGTAAGGAAACTGGTGCTAACGTGCTAGGAGTCCGGAAAGGCCTACCCTCGTGAAACTAAAGTAGCACAGCCCAAATGCCTCATGGAAGCTGCTGCCCACCAATCTTTCTGCACGGAAACCCAGGGCCGTAGTGAAAAGCCAGTGTTTGCGTTTCGGGTTCCCTTTAGCTCTAAAGCAGGGTCAGGCTTTCTTTGTGGAACTGTAGTTGAAAGTCAGCCTGCCGATGCAGGAGACACGGGTTCGTACCCCGATCCGGGAAGGTCCCACCCGCTGCCCTAGTGCCGCACCCGGGAGCCTTAGCCGCTGAACCTAAGCCTCAGGAGCCGGCGCTCCGCAATGGGAGAGGCCACAACCGTGAGAGGTGCGCGTACACCCAAATAAGGAAAGACACAGGGCAAGATGATATCCCACCCAGGAACCGGAGGCGCCCTGTTTCTGGGAGAAAAGTCAACTTCCTATCCGAGCCCTGCACGAAATGACTAGAATCCTGGAAGCACAAGTGTTTGGGCACAAGCTTCCAGGCTGCCCGAGTGGAATGGTCAACATTGGGGAGAAAAAGGCCTGTGCCCTCAGGCCCCCATTTCGAGGTTGACGGGAAGCATCAGTACCTATTGTTTCGAAAAATTCAAAAGAGACACATGGTACTCAGGGGGCCCTTCCCTAAAGCAGCTTCTCCATACAGCGTGTTCTGCGTTGTAGGGCGTGGCCTAAAGGAAAGAATGCCGTGGGTCAGCCTAGGGGCCCGTGCACCTTCCAAAAGCCGGCTGTGTTCCACGAAGAACTGATCTTTAGTTGCAGTGGAACCCAACCCGAGTTTCTCCTTGAGGTAGGGTGACTGCAGGTAACAAGACCTAGAAGGAATGCTAAGCAGAGTGTCTCTCTCAGTATCGCTCTGACAGGGCAATGAGGCCGACCGGCATTGAATGCTGGAAGTGCTACAACCGTGTTACTGAATCCGTCTGTGACCGGAGGCAGTCTAGCTCTCCGACGCACGAGTTCAATATGTTGCCCTACGCTCAGCTACGGAGGGGTGCAGCTAAGGATCTTCGCGACTGGATGAGGCTCACCAGGCCACTAGGAGCCTGCAGTGACTCAGCGTTCTTAGACAGAATCGTGTGCGGACGCGAGGCTCCTAGGAGGCCTTTACAGCTTACTGCCTTTAAAGTAAAGCAGAGCTGCGATGTGGGTCTCATAGAAGCTGCCGCACGCCTCCCCTTCTGCATGGCAGAGCAGGGCCACCCGTCGAGGCGAGTGTTCATGCTGAGTTTCCCTTTCGCTATAAAGCAGGGCAGGGGAAGCTCCCAGCCAGGAAGTCGTAGTACCCTATTTCTTTGGAGGCAACTCAGTTTCTACTCAGTGCCACGCCTGCCCTGACTAGTAAGCCGGCAAACGCACTATTCCCCGGAAGCGTCAAGGGCTCACGCAGGGCGCTTTCCAGCGGGGAAAACAAGGCTTGTGACATCAGGCCCCCCATTCGAGGTTGACGCACTGCGTAAGGACCTGTTATGCTGCCGAAGTCAGAAGAGACACAAGCTACCCACTGACCCCTTCCCGAAATCAGCTTTTGTAGGCAGGGTGTTCGGCTTGTAGGGAACTGCCTAAATTTTCGAAAGCCCCAGATCGGCCTAGGGGCCTGGGCATCTTCCAAAAGCCTGCTGTGTTCCACGAAGAACTGTGCGTCAGTTGCAGTGGAACCCAGCCTGACTTTTTCCTTGGGTAAGGTGACTGCAGGTTTGAGGTCCGAGAAGGAGCGCTAAGCAGAGTGTTTTTCGAGGTAGAGCTCAGGTAAGGCAAGGGGAGCCAACTTCCTTGTCATGTTGCGCTGGATACAACCTTGTTTCAGAAGCTCTTGGAGAGCTGAGGAAATCTGCCTCTCCCAAGGAAGAGGGCAGTGTGTTGCCCTACACTCGGCATAAACAGGCGTACACCTAAGGGCCTTCGGGGCTGGATGAGGCTCAAGCGGGCCCCAGGAGCCTGGCGGTACTCAGTGTTCTTGCACTGACTCGGGTGCTGACACGACGTTCTTAGGACTCCTTAAAGGGGTACTACCGAAAACTTAAAGCAGAACAGCAAGGAATGCCTCAGGAAGAGTGCTGCACGCCTTCCAATCGGCACGGCCCACCAGGGCGATTTTCGAGTCTCGTGGGGACACTGAGTTTCCCTTTCGCCCTAGAGCAGGGCAGGAAAGCTTCCTCAGGAACTGGAAGCAGCCTGCTTCTTTCGAGAAAGCTCCTTTGCCTCTCGCAGGCATGCCCGCAGGGACTAAGCTCCCGGCAGCAAGAGTGTTTTTGACCTGCTGGACTGGCTAGGAACGTCTCTCTGAAGCTGTGGCAGAGCTGAGGATCTCCAGCTCTCCCAGGGAAGAGTGCAGTGTGTTGCGCTTCGCTCAGGAAACACAGGGGTGCGCTGAAGGACCTACGGGGCTGGGTGCTGCTCCACAGGCCCACTGGAGCCCGGCTCCCTGAGTGTTCCTGTAAGGAAACTGGTGCTAACGTGCTAGGAGTCCGGAAAGGCCTACCCTCGTGAAACTAAAGTAGCACAGCCCAAATGCCTCATGGAAGCTGCTGCCCACCAATCTTTCTGCACGGAAACCCAGGGCCGTAGTGAAAAGCCAGTGTTTGCGTTTCGGGTTCCCTTTAGCTCTAAAGCAGGGTCAGGCTTTCTTTGTGGAACTGTAGTTGAAAGTCAGCCTGCCGATGCAGGAGACACGGGTTCGTACCCCGATCCGGGAAGGTCCCACCCGCTGCCCTAGTGCCGCACCCGGGAGCCTTAGCCGCTGAACCTAAGCCTCAGGAGCCGGCGCTCCGCAATGGGAGAGGCCACAACCGTGAGAGGTGCGCGTACACCCAAATAAGGAAAGACACAGGGCAAGATGATATCCCACCCAGGAACCGGAGGCGCCCTGTTTCTGGGAGAAAAGTCAACTTCCTATCCGAGCCCTGCACGAAATGACTAGAATCCTGGAAGCACAAGTGTTTGGGCACAAGCTTCCAGGCTGCCCGAGTGGAATGGTCAACATTGGGGAGAAAAAGGCCTGTGCCCTCAGGCCCCCATTTCGAGGTTGACGGGAAGCATCAGTACCTATTGTTTCGAAAAATTCAAAAGAGACACATGGTACTCAGGGGGCCCTTCCCTAAAGCAGCTTCTCCATACAGCGTGTTCTGCGTTGTAGGGCGTGGCCTAAAGGAAAGAATGCCGTGGGTCAGCCTAGGGGCCCGTGCACCTTCCAAAAGCCGGCTGTGTTCCACGAAGAACTGATCTTTAGTTGCAGTGGAACCCAACCCGAGTTTCTCCTTGAGGTAGGGTGACTGCAGGTAACAAGACCTAGAAGGAATGCTAAGCAGAGTGTCTCTCTCAGTATCGCTCTGACAGGGCAATGAGGCCGACCGGCATTGAATGCTGGAAGTGCTACAACCGTGTTACTGAATCCGTCTGTGACCGGAGGCAGTCTAGCTCTCCGACGCACGAGTTCAATATGTTGCCCTACGCTCAGCTACGGAGGGGTGCAGCTAAGGATCTTCGCGACTGGATGAGGCTCACCAGGCCACTAGGAGCCTGCAGTGACTCAGCGTTCTTAGACAGAATCGTGTGCGGACGCGAGGCTCCTAGGAGGCCTTTACAGCTTACTGCCTTTAAAGTAAAGCAGAGCTGCGACGTGGGTCTCATAGAAGCTGCCGCACGCCTCCCCTTCTGCATGGCAGAGCAGGGCCACCCGTCGAGGCGAGTGTTCATGCTGAGTTTCCCTTTCGCTATAAAGCAGGGCAGGGGAAGCTCCCAGCCAGGAAGTCGTAGTACCCTATTTCTTTGGAGGCAACTCAGTTTCTACTCAGTGCCACGCCTGCCCTGACTAGTAAGCCGGCAAACGCACTATTCCCCGGAAGCGTCAAGGGCTCACGCAGGGCGCTTTCCAGCGGGGAAAACAAGGCTTGTGACATCAGGCCCCCCATTCGAGGTTGACGCACTGCGTAAGGACCTGTTATGCTGCCGAAGTCAGAAGAGACACAAGCTACCCACTGACCCCTTCCCGAAATCAGCTTTTGTAGGCAGGGTGTTCGGCTTGTAGGGAACTGCCTAAATTTTCGAAAGCCCCAGATCGGCCTAGGGGCCTGGGCATCTTCCAAAAGCCTGCTGTGTTCCACGAAGAACTGTGCGTCAGTTGCAGTGGAACCCAGCCTGACCTTTTCCTTGGGTAAGGTGACTGCAGGTTTGAGGTCCGAGAAGGAGCGCTAAGCAGAGTGTTTTTCGAGGTAGAGCTCAGGTAAGGCAAGGGGAGCCAACTTCCTTGTCATGTTGCGCTGGATACAACCTTGTTTCAGAAGCTCTTGGAGAGCTGAGGAAATCTGCCTCTCCCAAGGAAGAGGGCAGTGTGTTGCCCTACACTCGGCATAAACAGGCGTACACCTAAGGGCCTTCGGGGCTGGATGAGGCTCAAGCGGGCCCCAGGAGCCTGGCGGTACTCAGTGTTCTTGCACTGACTCGGGTGCTGACACGACGTTCTTAGGACTCCTTAAAGGGGTACTACCGAAAACTTAAAGCAGAACAGCAAGGAATGCCTCAGGAAGAGTGCTGCACGCCTTCCAATCGGCACGGCCCACCAGGGCGATTTTCGAGTCTCGTGGGGACACTGAGTTTCCCTTTCGCCCTAGAGCAGGGCAGGAAAGCTTCCTCAGGAACTGGAAGCAGCCTGCTTCTTTCGAGAAAGCTCCTTTGCCTCTCGCAGGCATGCCCGCAGGGACTAAGCTCCCGGCAGCAAGAGTGTTTTTGACCTGCTGGACTGGCTAGGAACGTCTCTCTGAAGCTGTGGCAGAGCTGAGGATCTCCAGCTCTCCCAGGGAAGAGTGCAGTGTGTTGCGCTTCGCTCAGGAAACACAGGGGTGCGCTGAAGGACCTACGGGGCTGGGTGCTGCTCCACAGGCCCACTGGAGCCCGGCTCCCTGAGTGTTCCTGTAAGGAAACTGGTGCTAACGTGCTAGGAGTCCGGAAAGGCCTACCCTCGTGAAACTAAAGTAGCACAGCCCAAATGCCTCATGGAAGCTGCTGCCCACCAATCTTTCTGCACGGAAACCCAGGGCCGTAGTGAAAAGCCAGTGTTTGCGTTTCGGGTTCCCTTTAGCTCTAAAGCAGGGTCAGGCTTTCTTTGTGGAACTGTAGTTGAAAGTCAGCCTGCCGATGCAGGAGACACGGGTTCGTACCCCGATCCGGGAAGGTCCCACCCGCTGCCCTAGTGCCGCACCCGGGAGCCTTAGCCGCTGAACCTAAGCCTCAGGAGCCGGCGCTCCGCAATGGGAGAGGCCACAACCGTGAGAGGTGCGCGTACACCCAAATAAGGAAAGACACAGGGCAAGATGATATCCCACCCAGGAACCGGAGGCGCCCTGTTTCTGGGAGAAAAGTCAACTTCCTATCCGAGCCCTGCACGAAATGACTAGAATCCTGGAAGCACAAGTGTTTGGGCACAAGCTTCCAGGCTGCCCGAGTGGAATGGTCAACACTGGGGAGAAAAAGGCCTGTGCCCTCAGGCCCCCATTTCGAGGTTGACGGGAAGCATCAGTACCTATTGTTTCGAAAAATTCAAAAGAGACACATGGTACTCAGGGGGCCCTTCCCTAAAGCAGCTTCTCCATACAGCGTGTTCTGCGTTGTAGGGCGTGGCCTAAAGGAAAGAATGCCGTGGGTCAGCCTAGGGGCCCGTGCACCTTCCAAAAGCCGGCTGTGTTCCACGAAGAACTGATCTTTAGTTGCAGTGGAACCCAACCCGAGTTTCTCCTTGAGGTAGGGTGACTGCAGGTAACAAGACCTAGAAGGAATGCTAAGCAGAGTGTCTCTCTCAGTATCGCTCTGACAGGGCAATGAGGCCGACCGGCATTGAATGCTGGAAGTGCTACAACCGTGTTACTGAATCCGTCTGTGACCGGAGGCAGTCTAGCTCTCCGACGCACGAGTTCAATATGTTGCCCTACGCTCAGCTACGGAGGGGTGCAGCTAAGGATCTTCGCGACTGGATGAGGCTCACCAGGCCACTAGGAGCCTGCAGTGACTCAGCGTTCTTAGACAGAATCGTGTGCGGACGCGAGGCTCCTAGGAGGCCTTTACAGCTTACTGCCTTTAAAGTAAAGCAGAGCTGCGACGTGGGTCTCATAGAAGCTGCCGCACGCCTCCCCTTCTGCATGGCAGAGCAGGGCCACCCGTCGAGGCGAGTGTTCATGCTGAGTTTCCCTTTCGCTATAAAGCAGGGCAGGGGAAGCTCCCAGCCAGGAAGTCGTAGTACCCTATTTCTTTGGAGGCAACTCAGTTTCTACTCAGTGCCACGCCTGCCCTGACTAGTAAGCCGGCAAACGCACTATTCCCCGGAAGCGTCAAGGGCTCACGCAGGGCGCTTTCCAGCGGGGAAAACAAGGCTTGTGACATCAGGCCCCCCATTCGAGGTTGACGCACTGCGTAAGGACCTGTTATGCTGCCGAAGTCAGAAGAGACACAAGCTACCCACTGACCCCTTCCCGAAATCAGCTTTTGTAGGCAGGGTGTTCGGCTTGTAGGGAACTGCCTAAATTTTCGAAAGCCCCAGATCGGCCTAGGGGCCTGGGCATCTTCCAAAAGCCTGCTGTGTTCCACGAAGAACTGTGCGTCAGTTGCAGTGGAACCCAGCCTGACCTTTTCCTTGGGTAAGGTGACTGCAGGTTTGAGGTCCGAGAAGGAGCGCTAAGCAGAGTGTTTTTCGAGGTAGAGCTCAGGTAAGGCAAGGGGAGCCAACTTCCTTGTCATGTTGCGCTGGATACAACCTTGTTTCAGAAGCTCTTGGAGAGCTGAGGAAATCTGCCTCTCCCAAGGAAGAGGGCAGTGTGTTGCCCTACACTCGGCATAAACAGGCGTACACCTAAGGGCCTTCGGGGCTGGATGAGGCTCAAGCGGGCCCCAGGAGCCTGGCGGTACTCAGTGTTCTTGCACTGACTCGGGTGCTGACACGACGTTCTTAGGACTCCTTAAAGGGGTACTACCGAAAACTTAAAGCAGAACAGCAAGGAATGCCTCAGGAAGAGTGCTGCACGCCTTCCAATCGGCACGGCCCACCAGGGCGATTTTCGAGTCTCGTGGGGACACTGAGTTTCCCTTTCGCCCTAGAGCAGGGCAGGAAAGCTTCCTCAGGAACTGGAAGCAGCCTGCTTCTTTCGAGAAAGCTCCTTTGCCTCTCGCAGGCATGCCCGCAGGGACTAAGCTCCCGGCAGCAAGAGTGTTTTTGACCTGCTGGACTGGCTAGGAACGTCTCTCTGAAGCTGTGGCAGAGCTGAGGATCTCCAGCTCTCCCAGGGAAGAGTGCAGTGTGTTGCGCTTCGCTCAGGAAACACAGGGGTGCGCTGAAGGACCTACGGGGCTGGGTGCTGCTCCACAGGCCCACTGGAGCCCGGCTCCCTGAGTGTTCCTGTAAGGAAACTGGTGCTAACGTGCTAGGAGTCCGGAAAGGCCTACCCTCGTGAAACTAAAGTAGCACAGCCCAAATGCCTCATGGAAGCTGCTGCCCACCAATCTTTCTGCACGGAAACCCAGGGCCGTAGTGAAAAGCCAGTGTTTGCGTTTCGGGTTCCCTTTAGCTCTAAAGCAGGGTCAGGCTTTCTTTGTGGAACTGTAGTTGAAAGTCAGCCTGCCGATGCAGGAGACACGGGTTCGTACCCCGATCCGGGAAGGTCCCACCCGCTGCCCTAGTGCCGCACCCGGGAGCCTTAGCCGCTGAACCTAAGCCTCAGGAGCCGGCGCTCCGCAATGGGAGAGGCCACAACCGTGAGAGGTGCGCGTACACCCAAATAAGGAAAGACACAGGGCAAGATGATATCCCACCCAGGAACCGGAGGCGCCCTGTTTCTGGGAGAAAAGTCAACTTCCTATCCGAGCCCTGCACGAAATGACTAGAATCCTGGAAGCACAAGTGTTTGGGCACAAGCTTCCAGGCTGCCCGAGTGGAATGGTCAACACTGGGGAGAAAAAGGCCTGTGCCCTCAGGCCCCCATTTCGAGGTTGACGGGAAGCATCAGTACCTATTGTTTCGAAAAATTCAAAAGAGACACATGGTACTCAGGGGGCCCTTCCCTAAAGCAGCTTCTCCATACAGCGTGTTCTGCGTTGTAGGGCGTGGCCTAAAGGAAAGAATGCCGTGGGTCAGCCTAGGGGCCCGTGCACCTTCCAAAAGCCGGCTGTGTTCCACGAAGAACTGATCTTTAGTTGCAGTGGAACCCAACCCGAGTTTCTCCTTGAGGTAGGGTGACTGCAGGTAACAAGACCTAGAAGGAATGCTAAGCAGAGTGTCTCTCTCAGTATCGCTCTGACAGGGCAATGAGGCCGACCGGCATTGAATGCTGGAAGTGCTACAACCGTGTTACTGAATCCGTCTGTGACCGGAGGCAGTCTAGCTCTCCGACGCACGAGTTCAATATGTTGCCCTACGCTCAGCTACGGAGGGGTGCAGCTAAGGATCTTCGCGACTGGATGAGGCTCACCAGGCCACTAGGAGCCTGCAGTGACTCAGCGTTCTTAGACAGAATCGTGTGCGGACGCGAGGCTCCTAGGAGGCCTTTACAGCTTACTGCCTTTAAAGTAAAGCAGAGCTGCGACGTGGGTCTCATAGAAGCTGCCGCACGCCTCCCCTTCTGCATGGCAGAGCAGGGCCACCCGTCGAGGCGAGTGTTCATGCTGAGTTTCCCTTTCGCTATAAAGCAGGGCAGGGGAAGCTCCCAGCCAGGAAGTCGTAGTACCCTATTTCTTTGGAGGCAACTCAGTTTCTACTCAGTGCCACGCCTGCCCTGACTAGTAAGCCGGCAAACGCACTATTCCCCGGAAGCGTCAAGGGCTCACGCAGGGCGCTTTCCAGCGGGGAAAACAAGGCTTGTGACATCAGGCCCCCCATTCGAGGTTGACGCACTGCGTAAGGACCTGTTATGCTGCCGAAGTCAGAAGAGACACAAGCTACCCACTGACCCCTTCCCGAAATCAGCTTTTGTAGGCAGGGTGTTCGGCTTGTAGGGAACTGCCTAAATTTTCGAAAGCCCCAGATCGGCCTAGGGGCCTGGGCATCTTCCAAAAGCCTGCTGTGTTCCACGAAGAACTGTGCGTCAGTTGCAGTGGAACCCAGCCTGACTTTTTCCTTGGGTAAGGTGACTGCAGGTTTGAGGTCCGAGAAGGAGCGCTAAGCAGAGTGTTTTTCGAGGTAGAGCTCAGGTAAGGCAAGGGGAGCCAACTTCCTTGTCATGTTGCGCTGGATACAACCTTGTTTCAGAAGCTCTTGGAGAGCTGAGGAAATCTGCCTCTCCCAAGGAAGAGGGCAGTGTGTTGCCCTACACTCGGCATAAACAGGCGTACACCTAAGGGCCTTCGGGGCTGGATGAGGCTCAAGCGGGCCCCAGGAGCCTGGCGGTACTCAGTGTTCTTGCACTGACTCGGGTGCTGACACGACGTTCTTAGGACTCCTTAAAGGGGTACTACCGAAAACTTAAAGCAGAACAGCAAGGAATGCCTCAGGAAGAGTGCTGCACGCCTTCCAATCGGCACGGCCCACCAGGGCGATTTTCGAGTCTCGTGGGGACACTGAGTTTCCCTTTCGCCCTAGAGCAGGGCAGGAAAGCTTCCTCAGGAACTGGAAGCAGCCTGCTTCTTTCGAGAAAGCTCCTTTGCCTCTCGCAGGCATGCCCGCAGGGACTAAGCTCCCGGCAGCAAGAGTGTTTTTGACCTGCTGGACTGGCTAGGAACGTCTCTCTGAAGCTGTGGCAGAGCTGAGGATCTCCAGCTCTCCCAGGGAAGAGTGCAGTGTGTTGCGCTTCGCTCAGGAAACACAGGGGTGCGCTGAAGGACCTACGGGGCTGGGTGCTGCTCCACAGGCCCACTGGAGCCCGGCTCCCTGAGTGTTCCTGTAAGGAAACTGGTGCTAACGTGCTAGGAGTCCGGAAAGGCCTACCCTCGTGAAACTAAAGTAGCACAGCCCAAATGCCTCATGGAAGCTGCTGCCCACCAATCTTTCTGCACGGAAACCCAGGGCCGTAGTGAAAAGCCAGTGTTTGCGTTTCGGGTTCCCTTTAGCTCTAAAGCAGGGTCAGGCTTTCTTTGTGGAACTGTAGTTGAAAGTCAGCCTGCCGATGCAGGAGACACGGGTTCGTACCCCGATCCGGGAAGGTCCCACCCGCTGCCCTAGTGCCGCACCCGGGAGCCTTAGCCGCTGAACCTAAGCCTCAGGAGCCGGCGCTCCGCAATGGGAGAGGCCACAACCGTGAGAGGTGCGCGTACACCCAAATAAGGAAAGACACAGGGCAAGATGATATCCCACCCAGGAACCGGAGGCGCCCTGTTTCTGGGAGAAAAGTCAACTTCCTATCCGAGCCCTGCACGAAATGACTAGAATCCTGGAAGCACAAGTGTTTGGGCACAAGCTTCCAGGCTGCCCGAGTGGAATGGTCAACACTGGGGAGAAAAAGGCCTGTGCCCTCAGGCCCCCATTTCGAGGTTGACGGGAAGCATCAGTACCTATTGTTTCGAAAAATTCAAAAGAGACACATGGTACTCAGGGGGCCCTTCCCTAAAGCAGCTTCTCCATACAGCGTGTTCTGCGTTGTAGGGCGTGGCCTAAAGGAAAGAATGCCGTGGGTCAGCCTAGGGGCCCGTGCACCTTCCAAAAGCCGGCTGTGTTCCACGAAGAACTGATCTTTAGTTGCAGTGGAACCCAACCCGAGTTTCTCCTTGAGGTAGGGTGACTGCAGGTAACAAGACCTAGAAGGAATGCTAAGCAGAGTGTCTCTCTCAGTATCGCTCTGACAGGGCAATGAGGCCGACCGGCATTGAATGCTGGAAGTGCTACAACCGTGTTACTGAATCCGTCTGTGACCGGAGGCAGTCTAGCTCTCCGACGCACGAGTTCAATATGTTGCCCTACGCTCAGCTACGGAGGGGTGCAGCTAAGGATCTTCGCGACTGGATGAGGCTCACCAGGCCACTAGGAGCCTGCAGTGACTCAGCGTTCTTAGACAGAATCGTGTGCGGACGCGAGGCTCCTAGGAGGCCTTTACAGCTTACTGCCTTTAAAGTAAAGCAGAGCTGCGACGTGGGTCTCATAGAAGCTGCCGCACGCCTCCCCTTCTGCATGGCAGAGCAGGGCCACCCGTCGAGGCGAGTGTTCATGCTGAGTTTCCCTTTCGCTATAAAGCAGGGCAGGGGAAGCTCCCAGCCAGGAAGTCGTAGTACCCTATTTCTTTGGAGGCAACTCAGTTTCTACTCAGTGCCACGCCTGCCCTGACTAGTAAGCCGGCAAACGCACTATTCCCCGGAAGCGTCAAGGGCTCACGCAGGGCGCTTTCCAGCGGGGAAAACAAGGCTTGTGACATCAGGCCCCCCATTCGAGGTTGACGCACTGCGTAAGGACCTGTTATGCTGCCGAAGTCAGAAGAGACACAAGCTACCCACTGACCCCTTCCCGAAATCAGCTTTTGTAGGCAGGGTGTTCGGCTTGTAGGGAACTGCCTAAATTTTCGAAAGCCCCAGATCGGCCTAGGGGCCTGGGCATCTTCCAAAAGCCTGCTGTGTTCCACGAAGAACTGTGCGTCAGTTGCAGTGGAACCCAGCCTGACTTTTTCCTTGGGTAAGGTGACTGCAGGTTTGAGGTCCGAGAAGGAGCGCTAAGCAGAGTGTTTTTCGAGGTAGAGCTCAGGTAAGGCAAGGGGAGCCAACTTCCTTGTCATGTTGCGCTGGATACAACCTTGTTTCAGAAGCTCTTGGAGAGCTGAGGAAATCTGCCTCTCCCAAGGAAGAGGGCAGTGTGTTGCCCTACACTCGGCATAAACAGGCGTACACCTAAGGGCCTTCGGGGCTGGATGAGGCTCAAGCGGGCCCCAGGAGCCTGGCGGTACTCAGTGTTCTTGCACTGACTCGGGTGCTGACACGACGTTCTTAGGACTCCTTAAAGGGGTACTACCGAAAACTTAAAGCAGAACAGCAAGGAATGCCTCAGGAAGAGTGCTGCACGCCTTCCAATCGGCACGGCCCACCAGGGCGATTTTCGAGTCTCGTGGGGACACTGAGTTTCCCTTTCGCCCTAGAGCAGGGCAGGAAAGCTTCCTCAGGAACTGGAAGCAGCCTGCTTCTTTCGAGAAAGCTCCTTTGCCTCTCGCAGGCATGCCCGCAGGGACTAAGCTCCCGGCAGCAAGAGTGTTTTTGACCTGCTGGACTGGCTAGGAACGTCTCTCTGAAGCTGTGGCAGAGCTGAGGATCTCCAGCTCTCCCAGGGAAGAGTGCAGTGTGTTGCGCTTCGCTCAGGAAACACAGGGGTGCGCTGAAGGACCTACGGGGCTGGGTGCTGCTCCACAGGCCCACTGGAGCCCGGCTCCCTGAGTGTTCCTGTAAGGAAACTGGTGCTAACGTGCTAGGAGTCCGGAAAGGCCTACCCTCGTGAAACTAAAGTAGCACAGCCCAAATGCCTCATGGAAGCTGCTGCCCACCAATCTTTCTGCACGGAAACCCAGGGCCGTAGTGAAAAGCCAGTGTTTGCGTTTCGGGTTCCCTTTAGCTCTAAAGCAGGGTCAGGCTTTCTTTGTGGAACTGTAGTTGAAAGTCAGCCTGCCGATGCAGGAGACACGGGTTCGTACCCCGATCCGGGAAGGTCCCACCCGCTGCCCTAGTGCCGCACCCGGGAGCCTTAGCCGCTGAACCTAAGCCTCAGGAGCCGGCGCTCCGCAATGGGAGAGGCCACAACCGTGAGAGGTGCGCGTACACCCAAATAAGGAAAGACACAGGGCAAGATGATATCCCACCCAGGAACCGGAGGCGCCCTGTTTCTGGGAGAAAAGTCAACTTCCTATCCGAGCCCTGCACGAAATGACTAGAATCCTGGAAGCACAAGTGTTTGGGCACAAGCTTCCAGGCTGCCCGAGTGGAATGGTCAACACTGGGGAGAAAAAGGCCTGTGCCCTCAGGCCCCCATTTCGAGGTTGACGGGAAGCATCAGTACCTATTGTTTCGAAAAATTCAAAAGAGACACATGGTACTCAGGGGGCCCTTCCCTAAAGCAGCTTCTCCATACAGCGTGTTCTGCGTTGTAGGGCGTGGCCTAAAGGAAAGAATGCCGTGGGTCAGCCTAGGGGCCCGTGCACCTTCCAAAAGCCGGCTGTGTTCCACGAAGAACTGATCTTTAGTTGCAGTGGAACCCAACCCGAGTTTCTCCTTGAGGTAGGGTGACTGCAGGTAACAAGACCTAGAAGGAATGCTAAGCAGAGTGTCTCTCTCAGTATCGCTCTGACAGGGCAATGAGGCCGACCGGCATTGAATGCTGGAAGTGCTACAACCGTGTTACTGAATCCGTCTGTGACCGGAGGCAGTCTAGCTCTCCGACGCACGAGTTCAATATGTTGCCCTACGCTCAGCTACGGAGGGGTGCAGCTAAGGATCTTCGCGACTGGATGAGGCTCACCAGGCCACTAGGAGCCTGCAGTGACTCAGCGTTCTTAGACAGAATCGTGTGCGGACGCGAGGCTCCTAGGAGGCCTTTACAGCTTACTGCCTTTAAAGTAAAGCAGAGCTGCGACGTGGGTCTCATAGAAGCTGCCGCACGCCTCCCCTTCTGCATGGCAGAGCAGGGCCACCCGTCGAGGCGAGTGTTCATGCTGAGTTTCCCTTTCGCTATAAAGCAGGGCAGGGGAAGCTCCCAGCCAGGAAGTCGTAGTACCCTATTTCTTTGGAGGCAACTCAGTTTCTACTCAGTGCCACGCCTGCCCTGACTAGTAAGCCGGCAAACGCACTATTCCCCGGAAGCGTCAAGGGCTCACGCAGGGCGCTTTCCAGCGGGGAAAACAAGGCTTGTGACATCAGGCCCCCCATTCGAGGTTGACGCACTGCGTAAGGACCTGTTATGCTGCCGAAGTCAGAAGAGACACAA
Organism: Mesoplodon mirus; assembly: GCF_964341445.2. Lineage (NCBI taxonomy): Eukaryota > Metazoa > Chordata > Mammalia > Artiodactyla > Ziphiidae > Mesoplodon > Mesoplodon mirus. Next base: position 130,855 of record NW_028295448.1, read on the forward strand.
GCTACCCACTGACCCCTTCCCGAAATCAGCTTTTGTAGGCAGGGTGTTCGGCTTGTAGGGAACTGCCTAAATTTTCGAAAGCCCCAGATCGGCCTAGGGGCCTGGGCATCTTCCAAAAGCCTGCTGTGTTCCACGAAGAACTGTGCGTCAGTTGCAGTGGAACCCAGCCTGACCTTTTCCTTGGGTAAGGTGACTGCAGGTTTGAGGTCCGAGAAGGAGCGCTAAGCAGAGTGTTTTTCGAGGTAGAGCTCAGGTAAGGCAAGGGGAGCCAACTTCCTTGTCATGTTGCGCTGGATACAACCTTGTTTCAGAAGCTCTTGGAGAGCTGAGGAAATCTGCCTCTCCCAAGGAAGAGGGCAGTGTGTTGCCCTACACTCGGCATAAACAGGCGTACACCTAAGGGCCTTCGGGGCTGGATGAGGCTCAAGCGGGCCCCAGGAGCCTGGCGGTACTCAGTGTTCTTGCACTGACTCGGGTGCTGACACGACGTTCTTAGGACTCCTTAAAGGGGTACTACCGAAAACTTAAAGCAGAACAGCAAGGAATGCCTCAGGAAGAGTGCTGCACGCCTTCCAATCGGCACGGCCCACCAGGGCGATTTTCGAGTCTCGTGGGGACACTGAGTTTCCCTTTCGCCCTAGAGCAGGGCAGGAAAGCTTCCTCAGGAACTGGAAGCAGCCTGCTTCTTTCGAGAAAGCTCCTTTGCCTCTCGCAGGCATGCCCGCAGGGACTAAGCTCCCGGCAGCAAGAGTGTTTTTGACCTGCTGGACTGGCTAGGAACGTCTCTCTGAAGCTGTGGCAGAGCTGAGGATCTCCAGCTCTCCCAGGGAAGAGTGCAGTGTGTTGCGCTTCGCTCAGGAAACACAGGGGTGCGCTGAAGGCCCTACGGGGCTGGGTGCTGCTCCACAGGCCCACTGGAGCCCGGCTCCCTGAGTGTTCCTGTAAGGAAACTGGTGCTAACGTGCTAGGAGTCCGGAAAGGCCTACCCTCGTGAAACTAAAGTAGCACAGCCCAAATGCCTCATGGAAGCTGCTGCCCACCAATCTTTCTGCACGGAAACCCAGGGCCGTAGTGAAAAGCCAGTGTTTGCGTTTCGGGTTCCCTTTAGCTCTAAAGCAGGGTCAGGCTTTCTTTGTGGAACTGTAGTTGAAAGTCAGCCTGCCGATGCAGGAGACACGGGTTCGTACCCCGATCCGGGAAGGTCCCACCCGCTGCCCTAGTGCCGCACCCGGGAGCCTTAGCCGCTGAACCTAAGCCTCAGGAGCCGGCGCTCCGCAATGGGAGAGGCCACAACCGTGAGAGGTGCGCGTACACCCAAATAAGGAAAGACACAGGGCAAGATGATATCCCACCCAGGAACCGGAGGCGCCCTGTTTCTGGGAGAAAAGTCAACTTCCTATCCGAGCCCTGCACGAAATGACTAGAATCCTGGAAGCACAAGTGTTTGGGCACAAGCTTCCAGGCTGCCCGAGTGGAATGGTCAACACTGGGGAGAAAAAGGCCTGTGCCCTCAGGCCCCCATTTCGAGGTTGACGGGAAGCATCAGTACCTATTGTTTCGAAAAATTCAAAAGAGACACATGGTACTCAGGGGGCCCTTCCCTAAAGCAGCTTCTCCATACAGCGTGTTCTGCGTTGTAGGGCGTGGCCTAAAGGAAAGAATGCCGTGGGTCAGCCTAGGGGCCCGTGCACCTTCCAAAAGCCGGCTGTGTTCCACGAAGAACTGATCTTTAGTTGCAGTGGAACCCAACCCGAGTTTCTCCTTGAGGTAGGGTGACTGCAGGTAACAAGACCTAGAAGGAATGCTAAGCAGAGTGTCTCTCTCAGTATCGCTCTGACAGGGCAATGAGGCCGACCGGCATTGAATGCTGGAAGTGCTACAACCGTGTTACTGAATCCGTCTGTGACCGGAGGCAGTCTAGCTCTCCGACGCACGAGTTCAATATGTTGCCCTACGCTCAGCTACGGAGGGGTGCAGCTAAGGATCTTCGCGACTGGATGAGGCTCACCAGGCCACTAGGAGCCTGCAGTGACTCAGCGTTCTTAGACAGAATCGTGTGCGGACGCGAGGCTCCTAGGAGGCCTTTACAGCTTACTGCCTTTAAAGTAAAGCAGAGCTGCGACGTGGGTCTCATAGAAGCTGCCGCACGCCTCCCCTTCTGCATGGCAGAGCAGGGCCACCCGTCGAGGCGAGTGTTCATGCTGAGTTTCCCTTTCGCTATAAAGCAGGGCAGGGGAAGCTCCCAGCCAGGAAGTCGTAGTACCCTATTTCTTTGGAGGCAACTCAGTTTCTACTCAGTGCCACGCCTGCCCTGACTAGTAAGCCGGCAAACGCACTATTCCCCGGAAGCGTCAAGGGCTCACGCAGGGCGCTTTCCAGCGGGGAAAACAAGGCTTGTGACATCAGGCCCCCCATTCGAGGTTGACGCACTGCGTAAGGACCTGTTATGCTGCCGAAGTCAGAAGAGACACAAGCTACCCACTGACCCCTTCCCGAAATCAGCTTTTGTAGGCAGGGTGTTCGGCTTGTAGGGAACTGCCTAAATTTTCGAAAGCCCCAGATCGGCCTAGGGGCCTGGGCATCTTCCAAAAGCCTGCTGTGTTCCACGAAGAACTGTGCGTCAGTTGCAGTGGAACCCAGCCTGACTTTTTCCTTGGGTAAGGTGACTGCAGGTTTGAGGTCCGAGAAGGAGCGCTAAGCAGAGTGTTTTTCGAGGTAGAGCTCAGGTAAGGCAAGGGGAGCCAACTTCCTTGTCATGTTGCGCTGGATACAACCTTGTTTCAGAAGCTCTTGGAGAGCTGAGGAAATCTGCCTCTCCCAAGGAAGAGGGCAGTGTGTTGCCCTACACTCGGCATAAACAGGCGTACACCTAAGGGCCTTCGGGGCTGGATGAGGCTCAAGCGGGCCCCAGGAGCCTGGCGGTACTCAGTGTTCTTGCACTGACTCGGGTGCTGACACGACGTTCTTAGGACTCCTTAAAGGGGTACTACCGAAAACTTAAAGCAGAACAGCAAGGAATGCCTCAGGAAGAGTGCTGCACGCCTTCCAATCGGCACGGCCCACCAGGGCGATTTTCGAGTCTCGTGGGGACACTGAGTTTCCCTTTCGCCCTAGAGCAGGGCAGGAAAGCTTCCTCAGGAACTGGAAGCAGCCTGCTTCTTTCGAGAAAGCTCCTTTGCCTCTCGCAGGCATGCCCGCAGGGACTAAGCTCCCGGCAGCAAGAGTGTTTTTGACCTGCTGGACTGGCTAGGAACGTCTCTCTGAAGCTGTGGCAGAGCTGAGGATCTCCAGCTCTCCCAGGGAAGAGTGCAGTGTGTTGCGCTTCGCTCAGGAAACACAGGGGTGCGCTGAAGGCCCTACGGGGCTGGGTGCTGCTCCACAGGCCCACTGGAGCCCGGCTCCCTGAGTGTTCCTGTAAGGAAACTGGTGCTAACGTGCTAGGAGTCCGGAAAGGCCTACCCTCGTGAAACTAAAGTAGCACAGCCCAAATGCCTCATGGAAGCTGCTGCCCACCAATCTTTCTGCACGGAAACCCAGGGCCGTAGTGAAAAGCCAGTGTTTGCGTTTCGGGTTCCCTTTAGCTCTAAAGCAGGGTCAGGCTTTCTTTGTGGAACTGTAGTTGAAAGTCAGCCTGCCGATGCAGGAGACACGGGTTCGTACCCCGATCCGGGAAGGTCCCACCCGCTGCCCTAGTGCCGCACCCGGGAGCCTTAGCCGCTGAACCTAAGCCTCAGGAGCCGGCGCTCCGCAATGGGAGAGGCCACAACCGTGAGAGGTGCGCGTACACCCAAATAAGGAAAGACACAGGGCAAGATGATATCCCACCCAGGAACCGGAGGCGCCCTGTTTCTGGGAGAAAAGTCAACTTCCTATCCGAGCCCTGCACGAAATGACTAGAATCCTGGAAGCACAAGTGTTTGGGCACAAGCTTCCAGGCTGCCCGAGTGGAATGGTCAACACTGGGGAGAAAAAGGCCTGTGCCCTCAGGCCCCCATTTCGAGGTTGACGGGAAGCATCAGTACCTATTGTTTCGAAAAATTCAAAAGAGACACATGGTACTCAGGGGGCCCTTCCCTAAAGCAGCTTCTCCATACAGCGTGTTCTGCGTTGTAGGGCGTGGCCTAAAGGAAAGAATGCCGTGGGTCAGCCTAGGGGCCCGTGCACCTTCCAAAAGCCGGCTGTGTTCCACGAAGAACTGATCTTTAGTTGCAGTGGAACCCAACCCGAGTTTCTCCTTGAGGTAGGGTGACTGCAGGTAACAAGACCTAGAAGGAATGCTAAGCAGAGTGTCTCTCTCAGTATCGCTCTGACAGGGCAATGAGGCCGACCGGCATTGAATGCTGGAAGTGCTACAACCGTGTTACTGAATCCGTCTGTGACCGGAGGCAGTCTAGCTCTCCGACGCACGAGTTCAATATGTTGCCCTACGCTCAGCTACGGAGGGGTGCAGCTAAGGATCTTCGCGACTGGATGAGGCTCACCAGGCCACTAGGAGCCTGCAGTGACTCAGCGTTCTTAGACAGAATCGTGTGCGGACGCGAGGCTCCTAGGAGGCCTTTACAGCTTACTGCCTTTAAAGTAAAGCAGAGCTGCGACGTGGGTCTCATAGAAGCTGCCGCACGCCTCCCCTTCTGCATGGCAGAGCAGGGCCACCCGTCGAGGCGAGTGTTCATGCTGAGTTTCCCTTTCGCTATAAAGCAGGGCAGGGGAAGCTCCCAGCCAGGAAGTCGTAGTACCCTATTTCTTTGGAGGCAACTCAGTTTCTACTCAGTGCCACGCCTGCCCTGACTAGTAAGCCGGCAAACGCACTATTCCCCGGAAGCGTCAAGGGCTCACGCAGGGCGCTTTCCAGCGGGGAAAACAAGGCTTGTGACATCAGGCCCCCCATTCGAGGTTGACGCACTGCGTAAGGACCTGTTATGCTGCCGAAGTCAGAAGAGACACAAGCTACCCACTGACCCCTTCCCGAAATCAGCTTTTGTAGGCAGGGTGTTCGGCTTGTAGGGAACTGCCTAAATTTTCGAAAGCCCCAGATCGGCCTAGGGGCCTGGGCATCTTCCAAAAGCCTGCTGTGTTCCACGAAGAACTGTGCGTCAGTTGCAGTGGAACCCAGCCTGACTTTTTCCTTGGGTAAGGTGACTGCAGGTTTGAGGTCCGAGAAGGAGCGCTAAGCAGAGTGTTTTTCGAGGTAGAGCTCAGGTAAGGCAAGGGGAGCCAACTTCCTTGTCATGTTGCGCTGGATACAACCTTGTTTCAGAAGCTCTTGGAGAGCTGAGGAAATCTGCCTCTCCCAAGGAAGAGGGCAGTGTGTTGCCCTACACTCGGCATAAACAGGCGTACACCTAAGGGCCTTCGGGGCTGGATGAGGCTCAAGCGGGCCCCAGGAGCCTGGCGGTACTCAGTGTTCTTGCACTGACTCGGGTGCTGACACGACGTTCTTAGGACTCCTTAAAGGGGTACTACCGAAAACTTAAAGCAGAACAGCAAGGAATGCCTCAGGAAGAGTGCTGCACGCCTTCCAATCGGCACGGCCCACCAGGGCGATTTTCGAGTCTCGTGGGGACACTGAGTTTCCCTTTCGCCCTAGAGCAGGGCAGGAAAGCTTCCTCAGGAACTGGAAGCAGCCTGCTTCTTTCGAGAAAGCTCCTTTGCCTCTCGCAGGCATGCCCGCAGGGACTAAGCTCCCGGCAGCAAGAGTGTTTTTGACCTGCTGGACTGGCTAGGAACGTCTCTCTGAAGCTGTGGCAGAGCTGAGGATCTCCAGCTCTCCCAGGGAAGAGTGCAGTGTGTTGCGCTTCGCTCAGGAAACACAGGGGTGCGCTGAAGGACCTACGGGGCTGGGTGCTGCTCCACAGGCCCACTGGAGCCCGGCTCCCTGAGTGTTCCTGTAAGGAAACTGGTGCTAACGTGCTAGGAGTCCGGAAAGGCCTACCCTCGTGAAACTAAAGTAGCACAGCCCAAATGCCTCATGGAAGCTGCTGCCCACCAATCTTTCTGCACGGAAACCCAGGGCCGTAGTGAAAAGCCAGTGTTTGCGTTTCGGGTTCCCTTTAGCTCTAAAGCAGGGTCAGGCTTTCTTTGTGGAACTGTAGTTGAAAGTCAGCCTGCCGATGCAGGAGACACGGGTTCGTACCCCGATCCGGGAAGGTCCCACCCGCTGCCCTAGTGCCGCACCCGGGAGCCTTAGCCGCTGAACCTAAGCCTCAGGAGCCGGCGCTCCGCAATGGGAGAGGCCACAACCGTGAGAGGTGCGCGTACACCCAAATAAGGAAAGACACAGGGCAAGATGATATCCCACCCAGGAACCGGAGGCGCCCTGTTTCTGGGAGAAAAGTCAACTTCCTATCCGAGCCCTGCACGAAATGACTAGAATCCTGGAAGCACAAGTGTTTGGGCACAAGCTTCCAGGCTGCCCGAGTGGAATGGTCAACACTGGGGAGAAAAAGGCCTGTGCCCTCAGGCCCCCATTTCGAGGTTGACGGGAAGCATCAGTACCTATTGTTTCGAAAAATTCAAAAGAGACACATGGTACTCAGGGGGCCCTTCCCTAAAGCAGCTTCTCCATACAGCGTGTTCTGCGTTGTAGGGCGTGGCCTAAAGGAAAGAATGCCGTGGGTCAGCCTAGGGGCCCGTGCACCTTCCAAAAGCCGGCTGTGTTCCACGAAGAACTGATCTTTAGTTGCAGTGGAACCCAACCCGAGTTTCTCCTTGAGGTAGGGTGACTGCAGGTAACAAGACCTAGAAGGAATGCTAAGCAGAGTGTCTCTCTCAGTATCGCTCTGACAGGGCAATGAGGCCGACCGGCATTGAATGCTGGAAGTGCTACAACCGTGTTACTGAATCCGTCTGTGACCGGAGGCAGTCTAGCTCTCCGACGCACGAGTTCAATATGTTGCCCTACGCTCAGCTACGGAGGGGTGCAGCTAAGGATCTTCGCGACTGGATGAGGCTCACCAGGCCACTAGGAGCCTGCAGTGACTCAGCGTTCTTAGACAGAATCGTGTGCGGACGCGAGGCTCCTAGGAGGCCTTTACAGCTTACTGCCTTTAAAGTAAAGCAGAGCTGCGACGTGGGTCTCATAGAAGCTGCCGCACGCCTCCCCTTCTGCATGGCAGAGCAGGGCCACCCGTCGAGGCGAGTGTTCATGCTGAGTTTCCCTTTCGCTATAAAGCAGGGCAGGGGAAGCTCCCAGCCAGGAAGTCGTAGTACCCTATTTCTTTGGAGGCAACTCAGTTTCTACTCAGTGCCACGCCTGCCCTGACTAGTAAGCCGGCAAACGCACTATTCCCCGGAAGCGTCAAGGGCTCACGCAGGGCGCTTTCCAGCGGGGAAAACAAGGCTTGTGACATCAGGCCCCCCATTCGAGGTTGACGCACTGCGTAAGGACCTGTTATGCTGCCGAAGTCAGAAGAGACACAAGCTACCCACTGACCCCTTCCCGAAATCAGCTTTTGTAGGCAGGGTGTTCGGCTTGTAGGGAACTGCCTAAATTTTCGAAAGCCCCAGATCGGCCTAGGGGCCTGGGCATCTTCCAAAAGCCTGCTGTGTTCCACGAAGAACTGTGCGTCAGTTGCAGTGGAACCCAGCCTGACTTTTTCCTTGGGTAAGGTGACTGCAGGTTTGAGGTCCGAGAAGGAGCGCTAAGCAGAGTGTTTTTCGAGGTAGAGCTCAGGTAAGGCAAGGGGAGCCAACTTCCTTGTCATGTTGCGCTGGATACAACCTTGTTTCAGAAGCTCTTGGAGAGCTGAGGAAATCTGCCTCTCCCAAGGAAGAGGGCAGTGTGTTGCCCTACACTCGGCATAAACAGGCGTACACCTAAGGGCCTTCGGGGCTGGATGAGGCTCAAGCGGGCCCCAGGAGCCTGGCGGTACTCAGTGTTCTTGCACTGACTCGGGTGCTGACACGACGTTCTTAGGACTCCTTAAAGGGGTACTACCGAAAACTTAAAGCAGAACAGCAAGGAATGCCTCAGGAAGAGTGCTGCACGCCTTCCAATCGGCACGGCCCACCAGGGCGATTTTCGAGTCTCGTGGGGACACTGAGTTTCCCTTTCGCCCTAGAGCAGGGCAGGAAAGCTTCCTCAGGAACTGGAAGCAGCCTGCTTCTTTCGAGAAAGCTCCTTTGCCTCTCGCAGGCATGCCCGCAGGGACTACACTCCCGGCAGCAAGAGTGTTTCTGACCTGCTGGACTGGCTAGGAACGTCTCTCTGAAGCTGTGGCAGAGCTGAGGATCTCCAGCTCTCCCAGGGAAGAGTGCAGTGTGTTGCGCTTCGCTCAGGAAACACAGGGGTGCGCTGAAGGACCTACGGGGCTGGGTGCTGCTCCACAGGCCCACTGGAGCCCGGCTCCCTGAGTGTTCCTGTAAGGAAACTGGTGCTAACGTGCTAGGAGTCCGGAAAGGCCTACCCTCGTGAAACTAAAGTAGCACAGCCCAAATGCCTCATGGAAGCTGCTGCCCACCAATCTTTCTGCACGGAAACCCAGGGCCGTAGTGAAAAGCCAGTGTTTGCGTTTCGGGTTCCCTTTAGCTCTAAAGCAGGGTCAGGCTTTCTTTGTGGAACTGTAGTTGAAAGTCAGCCTGCCGATGCAGGAGACACGGGTTCGTACCCCGATCCGGGAAGGTCCCACCCGCTGCCCTAGTGCCGCACCCGGGAGCCTTAGCCGCTGAACCTAAGCCTCAGGAGCCGGCGCTCCGCAATGGGAGAGGCCACAACCGTGAGAGGTGCGCGTACACCCAAATAAGGAAAGACACAGGGCAAGATGATATCCCACCCAGGAACCGGAGGCGCCCTGTTTCTGGGAGAAAAGTCAACTTCCTATCCGAGCCCTGCACGAAATGACTAGAATCCTGGAAGCACAAGTGTTTGGGCACAAGCTTCCAGGCTGCCCGAGTGGAATGGTCAACACTGGGGAGAAAAAGGCCTGTGCCCTCAGGCCCCCATTTCGAGGTTGACGGGAAGCATCAGTACCTATTGTTTCGAAAAATTCAAAAGAGACACATGGTACTCAGGGGGCCCTTCCCTAAAGCAGCTTCTCCATACAGCGTGTTCTGCGTTGTAGGGCGTGGCCTAAAGGAAAGAATGCCGTGGGTCAGCCTAGGGGCCCGTGCACCTTCCAAAAGCCGGCTGTGTTCCACGAAGAACTGATCTTTAGTTGCAGTGGAACCCAACCCGAGTTTCTCCTTGAGGTAGGGTGACTGCAGGTAACAAGACCTAGAAGGAATGCTAAGCAGAGTGTCTCTCTCAGTATCGCTCTGACAGGGCAATGAGGCCGACCGGCATTGAATGCTGGAAGTGCTACAACCGTGTTACTGAATCCGTCTGTGACCGGAGGCAGTCTAGCTCTCCGACGCACGAGTTCAATATGTTGCCCTACGCTCAGCTACGGAGGGGTGCAGCTAAGGATCTTCGCGACTGGATGAGGCTCACCAGGCCACTAGGAGCCTGCAGTGACTCAGCGTTCTTAGACAGAATCGTGTGCGGACGCGAGGCTCCTAGGAGGCCTTTACAGCTTACTGCCTTTAAAGTAAAGCAGAGCTGCGACGTGGGTCTCATAGAAGCTGCCGCACGCCTCCCCTTCTGCATGGCAGAGCAGGGCCACCCGTCGAGGCGAGTGTTCATGCTGAGTTTCCCTTTCGCTATAAAGCAGGGCAGGGGAAGCTCCCAGCCAGGAAGTCGTAGTACCCTATTTCTTTGGAGGCAACTCAGTTTCTACTCAGTGCCACGCCTGCCCTGACTAGTAAGCCGGCAAACGCACTATTCCCCGGAAGCGTCAAGGGCTCACGCAGGGCGCTTTCCAGCGGGGAAAACAAGGCTTGTGACATCAGGCCCCCCATTCGAGGTTGACGCACTGCGTAAGGACCTGTTATGCTGCCGAAGTCAGAAGAGACACAAGCTACCCACTGACCCCTTCCCGAAATCAGCTTTTGTAGGCAGGGTGTTCGGCTTGTAGGGAACTGCCTAAATTTTCGAAAGCCCCAGATCGGCCTAGGGGCCTGGGCATCTTCCAAAAGCCTGCTGTGTTCCACGAAGAACTGTGCGTCAGTTGCAGTGGAACCCAGCCTGACTTTTTCCTTGGGTAAGGTGACTGCAGGTTTGAGGTCCGAGAAGGAGCGCTAAGCAGAGTGTTTTTCGAGGTAGAGCTCAGGTAAGGCAAGGGGAGCCAACTTCCTTGTCATGTTGCGCTGGATACAACCTTGTTTCAGAAGCTCTTGGAGAGCTGAGGAAATCTGCCTCTCCCAAGGAAGAGGGCAGTGTGTTGCCCTACACTCGGCATAAACAGGCGTACACCTAAGGGCCTTCGGGGCTGGATGAGGCTCAAGCGGGCCCCAGGAGCCTGGCGGTACTCAGTGTTCTTGCACTGACTCGGGTGCTGACACGACGTTCTTAGGACTCCTTAAAGGGGTACTACCGAAAACTTAAAGCAGAACAGCAAGGAATGCCTCAGGAAGAGTGCTGCACGCCTTCCAATCGGCACGGCCCACCAGGGCGATTTTCGAGTCTCGTGGGGACACTGAGTTTCCCTTTCGCCCTAGAGCAGGGCAGGAAAGCTTCCTCAGGAACTGGAAGCAGCCTGCTTCTTTCGAGAAAGCTCCTTTGCCTCTCGCAGGCATGCCCGCAGGGACTAAACTCCCGGCAGCAAGAGTGTTTTTGACCTGCTGGACTGGCTAGGAACGTCTCTCTGAAGCTGTGGCAGAGCTGAGGATCTCCAGCTCTCCCAGGGAAGAGTGCAGTGTGTTGCGCTTCGCTCAGGAAACACAGGGGTGCGCTGAAGGACCTACGGGGCTGGGTGCTGCTCCACAGGCCCACTGGAGCCCGGCTCCCTGAGTGTTCCTGTAAGGAAACTGGTGCTAACGTGCTAGGAGTCCGGAAAGGCCTACCCTCGTGAAACTAAAGTAGCACAGCCCAAATGCCTCATGGAAGCTGCTGCCCACCAATCTTTCTGCACGGAAACCCAGGGCCGTAGTGAAAAGCCAGTGTTTGCGTTTCGGGTTCCCTTTAGCTCTAAAGCAGGGTCAGGCTTTCTTTGTGGAACTGTAGTTGAAAGTCAGCCTGCCGATGCAGGAGACACGGGTTCGTACCCCGATCCGGGAAGGTCCCACCCGCTGCCCTAGTGCCGCACCCGGGAGCCTTAGCCGCTGAACCTAAGCCTCAGGAGCCGGCGCTCCGCAATGGGAGAGGCCACAACCGTGAGAGGTGCGCGTACACCCAAATAAGGAAAGACACAGGGCAAGATGATATCCCACCCAGGAACCGGAGGCGCCCTGTTTCTGGGAGAAAAGTCAACTTCCTATCCGAGCCCTGCACGAAATGACTAGAATCCTGGAAGCACAAGTGTTTGGGCACAAGCTTCCAGGCTGCCCGAGTGGAATGGTCAACACTGGGGAGAAAAAGGCCTGTGCCCTCAGGCCCCCATTTCGAGGTTGACGGGAAGCATCAGTACCTATTGTTTCGAAAAATTCAAAAGAGACACATGGTACTCAGGGGGCCCTTCCCTAAAGCAGCTTCTCCATACAGCGTGTTCTGCGTTGTAGGGCGTGGCCTAAAGGAAAGAATGCCGTGGGTCAGCCTAGGGGCCCGTGCACCTTCCAAAAGCCGGCTGTGTTCCACGAAGAACTGATCTTTAGTTGCAGTGGAACCCAACCCGAGTTTCTCCTTGAGGTAGGGTGACTGCAGGTAACAAGACCTAGAAGGAATGCTAAGCAGAGTGTCTCTCTCAGTATCGCTCTGACAGGGCAATGAGGCCGACCGGCATTGAATGCTGGAAGTGCTACAACCGTGTTACTGAATCCGTCTGTGACCGGAGGCAGTCTAGCTCTCCGACGCACGAGTTCAATATGTTGCCCTACGCTCAGCTACGGAGGGGTGCAGCTAAGGATCTTCGCGACTGGATGAGGCTCACCAGGCCACTAGGAGCCTGCAGTGACTCAGCGTTCTTAGACAGAATCGTGTGCGGACGCGAGGCTCCTAGGAGGCCTTTACAGCTTACTGCCTTTAAAGTAAAGCAGAGCTGCGACGTGGGTCTCATAGAAGCTGCCGCACGCCTCCCCTTCTGCATGGCAGAGCAGGGCCACCCGTCGAGGCGAGTGTTCATGCTGAGTTTCCCTTTCGCTATAAAGCAGGGCAGGGGAAGCTCCCAGCCAGGAAGTCGTAGTACCCTATTTCTTTGGAGGCAACTCAGTTTCTACTCAGTGCCACGCCTGCCCTGACTAGTAAGCCGGCAAACGCACTATTCCCCGGAAGCGTCAAGGGCTCACGCAGGGCGCTTTCCAGCGGGGAAAACAAGGCTTGTGACATCAGGCCCCCCATTCGAGGTTGACGCACTGCGTAAGGACCTGTTATGCTGCCGAAGTCAGAAGAGACACAAGCTACCCACTGACCCCTTCCCGAAATCAGCTTTTGTAGGCAGGGTGTTCGGCTTGTAGGGAACTGCCTAAATTTTCGAAAGCCCCAGATCGGCCTAGGGGCCTGGGCATCTTCCAAAAGCCTGCTGTGTTCCACGAAGAACTGTGCGTCAGTTGCAGTGGAACCCAGCCTGACTTTTTCCTTGGGTAAGGTGACTGCAGGTTTGAGGTCCGAGAAGGAGCGCTAAGCAGAGTGTTTTTCGAGGTAGAGCTCAGGTAAGGCAAGGGGAGCCAACTTCCTTGTCATGTTGCGCTGGATACAACCTTGTTTCAGAAGCTCTTGGAGAGCTGAGGAAATCTGCCTCTCCCAAGGAAGAGGGCAGTGTGTTGCCCTACACTCGGCATAAACAGGCGTACACCTAAGGGCCTTCGGGGCTGGATGAGGCTCAAGCGGGCCCCAGGAGCCTGGCGGTACTCAGTGTTCTTGCACTGACTCGGGTGCTGACACGACGTTCTTAGGACTCCTTAAAGGGGTACTACCGAAAACTTAAAGCAGAACAGCAAGGAATGCCTCAGGAAGAGTGCTGCACGCCTTCCAATCGGCACGGCCCACCAGGGCGATTTTCGAGTCTCGTGGGGACACTGAGTTTCCCTTTCGCCCTAGAGCAGGGCAGGAAAGCTTCCTCAGGAACTGGAAGCAGCCTGCTTCTTTCGAGAAAGCTCCTTTGCCTCTCGCAGGCATGCCCGCAGGGACTAAGCTCCCGGCAGCAAGAGTGTTTTTGACCTGCTGGACTGGCTAGGAACGTCTCTCTGAAGCTGTGGCAGAGCTGAGGATCTCCAGCTCTCCCAGGGAAGAGTGCAGTGTGTTGCGCTTCGCTCAGGAAACACAGGGGTGCGCTGAAGGACCTACGGGGCTGGGTGCTGCTCCACAGGCCCACTGGAGCCCGGCTCCCTGAGTGTTCCTGTAAGGAAACTGGTGCTAACGTGCTAGGAGTCCGGAAAGGCCTACCCTCGTGAAACTAAAGTAGCACAGCCCAAATGCCTCATGGAAGCTGCTGCCCACCAATCTTTCTGCACGGAAACCCAGGGCCGTAGTGAAAAGCCAGTGTTTGCGTTTCGGGTTCCCTTTAGCTCTAAAGCAGGGTCAGGCTTTCTTTGTGGAACTGTAGTTGAAAGTCAGCCTGCCGATGCAGGAGACACGGGTTCGTACCCCGATCCGGGAAGGTCCCACCCGCTGCCCTAGTGCCGCACCCGGGAGCCTTAGCCGCTGAACCTAAGCCTCAGGAGCCGGCGCTCCGCAATGGGAGAGGCCACAACCGTGAGAGGTGCGCGTACACCCAAATAAGGAAAGACACAGGGCAAGATGATATCCCACCCAGGAACCGGAGGCGCCCTGTTTCTGGGAGAAAAGTCAACTTCCTATCCGAGCCCTGCACGAAATGACTAGAATCCTGGAAGCACAAGTGTTTGGGCACAAGCTTCCAGGCTGCCCGAGTGGAATGGTCAACACTGGGGAGAAAAAGGCCTGTGCCCTCAGGCCCCCATTTCGAGGTTGACGGGAAGCATCAGTACCTATTGTTTCGAAAAATTCAAAAGAGACACATGGTACTCAGGGGGCCCTTCCCTAAAGCAGCTTCTCCATACAGCGTGTTCTGCGTTGTAGGGCGTGGCCTAAAGGAAAGAATGCCGTGGGTCAGCCTAGGGGCCCGTGCACCTTCCAAAAGCCGGCTGTGTTCCACGAAGAACTGATCTTTAGTTGCAGTGGAACCCAACCCGAGTTTCTCCTTGAGGTAGGGTGACTGCAGGTAACAAGACCTAGAAGGAATGCTAAGCAGAGTGTCTCTCTCAGTATCGCTCTGACAGGGCAATGAGGCCGACCGGCATTGAATGCTGGAAGTGCTACAACCGTGTTACTGAATCCGTCTGTGACCGGAGGCAGTCTAGCTCTCCGACGCACGAGTTCAATATGTTGCCCTACGCTCAGCTACGGAGGGGTGCAGCTAAGGATCTTCGCGACTGGATGAGGCTCACCAGGCCACTAGGAGCCTGCAGTGACTCAGCGTTCTTAGACAGAATCGTGTGCGGACGCGAGGCTCCTAGGAGGCCTTTACAGCTTACTGCCTTTAAAGTAAAGCAGAGCTGCGACGTGGGTCTCATAGAAGCTGCCGCACGCCTCCCCTTCTGCATGGCAGAGCAGGGCCACCCGTCGAGGCGAGTGTTCATGCTGAGTTTCCCTTTCGCTATAAAGCAGGGCAGGGGAAGCTCCCAGCCAGGAAGTCGTAGTACCCTATTTCTTTGGAGGCAACTCAGTTTCTACTCAGTGCCACGCCTGCCCTGACTAGTAAGCCGGCAAACGCACTATTCCCCGGAAGCGTCAAGGGCTCACGCAGGGCGCTTTCCAGCGGGGAAAACAAGGCTTGTGACATCAGGCCCCCCATTCGAGGTTGACGCACTGCGTAAGGACCTGTTATGCTGCCGAAGTCAGAAGAGACACAAGCTACCCACTGACCCCTTCCCGAAATCAGCTTTTGTAGGCAGGGTGTTCGGCTTGTAGGGAACTGCCTAAATTTTCGAAAGCCCCAGATCGGCCTAGGGGCCTGGGCATCTTCCAAAAGCCTGCTGTGTTCCACGAAGAACTGTGCGTCAGTTGCAGTGGAACCCAGCCTGACTTTTTCCTTGGGTAAGGTGACTGCAGGTTTGAGGTCCGAGAAGGAGCGCTAAGCAGAGTGTTTTTCGAGGTAGAGCTCAGGTAAGGCAAGGGGAGCCAACTTCCTTGTCATGTTGCGCTGGATACAACCTTGTTTCAGAAGCTCTTGGAGAGCTGAGGAAATCTGCCTCTCCCAAGGAAGAGGGCAGTGTGTTGCCCTACACTCGGCATAAACAGGCGTACACCTAAGGGCCTTCGGGGCTGGATGAGGCTCAAGCGGGCCCCAGGAGCCTGGCGGTACTCAGTGTTCTTGCACTGACTCGGGTGCTGACACGACGTTCTTAGGACTCCTTAAAGGGGTACTACCGAAAACTTAAAGCAGAACAGCAAGGAATGCCTCAGGAAGAGTGCTGCACGCCTTCCAATCGGCACGGCCCACCAGGGCGATTTTCGAGTCTCGTGGGGACACTGAGTTTCCCTTTCGCCCTAGAGCAGGGCAGGAAAGCTTCCTCAGGAACTGGAAGCAGCCTGCTTCTTTCGAGAAAGCTCCTTTGCCTCTCGCAGGCATGCCCGCAGGGACTAAGCTCCCGGCAGCAAGAGTGTTTTTGACCTGCTGGACTGGCTAGGAACGTCTCTCTGAAGCTGTGGCAGAGCTGAGGATCTCCAGCTCTCCCAGGGAAGAGTGCAGTGTGTTGCGCTTCGCTCAGGAAACACAGGGGTGCGCTGAAGGACCTACGGGGCTGGGTGCTGCTCCACAGGCCCACTGGAGCCCGGCTCCCTGAGTGTTCCTGTAAGGAAACTGGTGCTAACGTGCTAGGAGTCCGGAAAGGCCTACCCTCGTGAAACTAAAGTAGCACAGCCCAAATGCCTCATGGAAGCTGCTGCCCACCAATCTTTCTGCACGGAAACCCAGGGCCGTAGTGAAAAGCCAGTGTTTGCGTTTCGGGTTCCCTTTAGCTCTAAAGCAGGGTCAGGCTTTCTTTGTGGAACTGTAGTTGAAAGTCAGCCTGCCGATGCAGGAGACACGGGTTCGTACCCCGATCCGGGAAGGTCCCACCCGCTGCCCTAGTGCCGCACCCGGGAGCCTTAGCCGCTGAACCTAAGCCTCAGGAGCCGGCGCTCCGCAATGGGAGAGGCCACAACCGTGAGAGGTGCGCGTACACCCAAATAAGGAAAGACACAGGGCAAGATGATATCCCACCCAGGAACCGGAGGCGCCCTGTTTCTGGGAGAAAAGTCAACTTCCTATCCGAGCCCTGCACGAAATGACTAGAATCCTGGAAGCACAAGTGTTTGGGCACAAGCTTCCAGGCTGCCCGAGTGGAATGGTCAACACTGGGGAGAAAAAGGCCTGTGCCCTCAGGCCCCCATTTCGAGGTTGACGGGAAGCATCAGTACCTATTGTTTCGAAAAATTCAAAAGAGACACATGGTACTCAGGGGGCCCTTCCCTAAAGCAGCTTCTCCATACAGCGTGTTCTGCGTTGTAGGGCGTGGCCTAAAGGAAAGAATGCCGTGGGTCAGCCTAGGGGCCCGTGCACCTTCCAAAAGCCGGCTGTGTTCCACGAAGAACTGATCTTTAGTTGCAGTGGAACCCAACCCGAGTTTCTCCTTGAGGTAGGGTGACTGCAGGTAACAAGACCTAGAAGGAATGCTAAGCAGAGTGTCTCTCTCAGTATCGCTCTGACAGGGCAATGAGGCCGACCGGCATTGAATGCTGGAAGTGCTACAACCGTGTTACTGAATCCGTCTGTGACCGGAGGCAGTCTAGCTCTCCGACGCACGAGTTCAATATGTTGCCCTACGCTCAGCTACGGAGGGGTGCAGCTAAGGATCTTCGCGACTGGATGAGGCTCACCAGGCCACTAGGAGCCTGCAGTGACTCAGCGTTCTTAGACAGAATCGTGTGCGGACGCGAGGCTCCTAGGAGGCCTTTACAGCTTACTGCCTTTAAAGTAAAGCAGAGCTGCGACGTGGGTCTCATAGAAGCTGCCGCACGCCTCCCCTTCTGCATGGCAGAGCAGGGCCACCCGTCGAGGCGAGTGTTCATGCTGAGTTTCCCTTTCGCTATAAAGCAGGGCAGGGGAAGCTCCCAGCCAGGAAGTCGTAGTACCCTATTTCTTTGGAGGCAACTCAGTTTCTACTCAGTGCCACGCCTGCCCTGACTAGTAAGCCGGCAAACGCACTATTCCCCGGAAGCGTCAAGGGCTCACGCAGGGCGCTTTCCAGCGGGGAAAACAAGGCTTGTGACATCAGGCCCCCCATTCGAGGTTGACGCACTGCGTAAGGACCTGTTATGCTGCCGAAGTCAGAAGAGACACAAGCTACCCACTGACCCCTTCCCGAAATCAGCTTTTGTAGGCAGGGTGTTCGGCTTGTAGGGAACTGCCTAAATTTTCGAAAGCCCCAGATCGGCCTAGGGGCCTGGGCATCTTCCAAAAGCCTGCTGTGTTCCACGAAGAACTGTGCGTCAGTTGCAGTGGAACCCAGCCTGACTTTTTCCTTGGGTAAGGTGACTGCAGGTTTGAGGTCCGAGAAGGAGCGCTAAGCAGAGTGTTTTTCGAGGTAGAGCTCAGGTAAGGCAAGGGGAGCCAACTTCCTTGTCATGTTGCGCTGGATACAACCTTGTTTCAGAAGCTCTTGGAGAGCTGAGGAAATCTGCCTCTCCCAAGGAAGAGGGCAGTGTGTTGCCCTACACTCGGCATAAACAGGCGTACACCTAAGGGCCTTCGGGGCTGGATGAGGCTCAAGCGGGCCCCAGGAGCCTGGCGGTACTCAGTGTTCTTGCACTGACTCGGGTGCTGACACGACGTTCTTAGGACTCCTTAAAGGGGTACTACCGAAAACTTAAAGCAGAACAGCAAGGAATGCCTCAGGAAGAGTGCTGCACGCCTTCCAATCGGCACGGCCCACCAGGGCGATTTTCGAGTCTCGTGGGGACACTGAGTTTCCCTTTCGCCCTAGAGCAGGGCAGGAAAGCTTCCTCAGGAACTGGAAGCAGCCTGCTTCTTTCGAGAAAGCTCCTTTGCCTCTCGCAGGCATGCCCGCAGGGACTAAACTCCCGGCAGCAAGAGTGTTTTTGACCTGCTGGACTGGCTAGGAACGTCTCTCTGAAGCTGTGGCAGAGCTGAGGATCTCCAGCTCTCCCAGGGAAGAGTGCAGTGTGTTGCGCTTCGCTCAGGAAACACAGGGGTGCGCTGAAGGACCTACGGGGCTGGGTGCTGCTCCACAGGCCCACTGGAGCCCGGCTCCCTGAGTGTTCCTGTAAGGAAACTGGTGCTAACGTGCTAGGAGTCCGGAAAGGCCTACCCTCGTGAAACTAAAGTAGCACAGCCCAAATGCCTCATGGAAGCTGCTGCCCACCAATCTTTCTGCACGGAAACCCAGGGCCGTAGTGAAAAGCCAGTGTTTGCGTTTCGGGTTCCCTTTAGCTCTAAAGCAGGGTCAGGCTTTCTTTGTGGAACTGTAGTTGAAAGTCAGCCTGCCGATGCAGGAGACACGGGTTCGTACCCCGATCCGGGAAGGTCCCACCCGCTGCCCTAGTGCCGCACCCGGGAGCCTTAGCCGCTGAACCTAAGCCTCAGGAGCCGGCGCTCCGCAATGGGAGAGGCCACAACCGTGAGAGGTGCGCGTACACCCAAATAAGGAAAGACACAGGGCAAGATGATATCCCACCCAGGAACCGGAGGCGCCCTGTTTCTGGGAGAAAAGTCAACTTCCTATCCGAGCCCTGCACGAAATGACTAGAATCCTGGAAGCACAAGTGTTTGGGCACAAGCTTCCAGGCTGCCCGAGTGGAATGGTCAACACTGGGGAGAAAAAGGCCTGTGCCCTCAGGCCCCCATTTCGAGGTTGACGGGAAGCATCAGTACCTATTGTTTCGAAAAATTCAAAAGAGACACATGGTACTCAGGGGGCCCTTCCCTAAAGCAGCTTCTCCATACAGCGTGTTCTGCGTTGTAGGGCGTGGCCTAAAGGAAAGAATGCCGTGGGTCAGCCTAGGGGCCCGTGCACCTTCCAAAAGCCGGCTGTGTTCCACGAAGAACTGATCTTTAGTTGCAGTGGAACCCAACCCGAGTTTCTCCTTGAGGTAGGGTGACTGCAGGTAACAAGACCTAGAAGGAATGCTAAGCAGAGTGTCTCTCTCAGTATCGCTCTGACAGGGCAATGAGGCCGACCGGCATTGAATGCTGGAAGTGCTACAACCGTGTTACTGAATCCGTCTGTGACCGGAGGCAGTCTAGCTCTCCGACGCACGAGTTCAATATGTTGCCCTACGCTCAGCTACGGAGGGGTGCAGCTAAGGATCTTCGCGACTGGATGAGGCTCACCAGGCCACTAGGAGCCTGCAGTGACTCAGCGTTCTTAGACAGAATCGTGTGCGGACGCGAGGCTCCTAGGAGGCCTTTACAGCTTACTGCCTTTAAAGTAAAGCAGAGCTGCGACGTGGGTCTCATAGAAGCTGCCGCACGCCTCCCCTTCTGCATGGCAGAGCAGGGCCACCCGTCGAGGCGAGTGTTCATGCTGAGTTTCCCTTTCGCTATAAAGCAGGGCAGGGGAAGCTCCCAGCCAGGAAGTCGTAGTACCCTATTTCTTTGGAGGCAACTCAGTTTCTACTCAGTGCCACGCCTGCCCTGACTAGTAAGCCGGCAAACGCACTATTCCCCGGAAGCGTCAAGGGCTCACGCAGGGCGCTTTCCAGCGGGGAAAACAAGGCTTGTGACATCAGGCCCCCCATTCGAGGTTGACGCACTGCGTAAGGACCTGTTATGCTGCCGAAGTCAGAAGAGACACAAGCTACCCACTGACCCCTTCCCGAAATCAGCTTTTGTAGGCAGGGTGTTCGGCTTGTAGGGAACTGCCTAAATTTTCGAAAGCCCCAGATCGGCCTAGGGGCCTGGGCATCTTCCAAAAGCCTGCTGTGTTCCACGAAGAACTGTGCGTCAGTTGCAGTGGAACCCAGCCTGACTTTTTCCTTGGGTAAGGTGACTGCAGGTTTGAGGTCCGAGAAGGAGCGCTAAGCAGAGTGTTTTTCGAGGTAGAGCTCAGGTAAGGCAAGGGGAGCCAACTTCCTTGTCATGTTGCGCTGGATACAACCTTGTTTCAGAAGCTCTTGGAGAGCTGAGGAAATCTGCCTCTCCCAAGGAAGAGGGCAGTGTGTTGCCCTACACTCGGCATAAACAGGCGTACACCTAAGGGCCTTCGGGGCTGGATGAGGCTCAAGCGGGCCCCAGGAGCCTGGCGGTACTCAGTGTTCTTGCACTGACTCGGGTGCTGACACGACGTTCTTAGGACTCCTTAAAGGGGTACTACCGAAAACTTAAAGCAGAACAGCAAGGAATGCCTCAGGAAGAGTGCTGCACGCCTTCCAATCGGCACGGCCCACCAGGGCGATTTTCGAGTCTCGTGGGGACACTGAGTTTCCCTTTCGCCCTAGAGCAGGGCAGGAAAGCTTCCTCAGGAACTGGAAGCAGCCTGCTTCTTTCGAGAAAGCTCCTTTGCCTCTCGCAGGCATGCCCGCAGGGACTAAGCTCCCGGCAGCAAGAGTGTTTTTGACCTGCTGGACTGGCTAGGAACGTCTCTCTGAAGCTGTGGCAGAGCTGAGGATCTCCAGCTCTCCCAGGGAAGAGTGCAGTGTGTTGCGCTTCGCTCAGGAAACACAGGGGTGCGCTGAAGGACCTACGGGGCTGGGTGCTGCTCCACAGGCCCACTGGAGCCCGGCTCCCTGAGTGTTCCTGTAAGGAAACTGGTGCTAACGTGCTAGGAGTCCGGAAAGGCCTACCCTCGTGAAACTAAAGTAGCACAGCCCAAATGCCTCATGGAAGCTGCTGCCCACCAATCTTTCTGCACGGAAACCCAGGGCCGTAGTGAAAAGCCAGTGTTTGCGTTTCGGGTTCCCTTTAGCTCTAAAGCAGGGTCAGGCTTTCTTTGTGGAACTGTAGTTGAAAGTCAGCCTGCCGATGCAGGAGACACGGGTTCGTACCCCGATCCGGGAAGGTCCCACCCGCTGCCCTAGTGCCGCACCCGGGAGCCTTAGCCGCTGAACCTAAGCCTCAGGAGCCGGCGCTCCGCAATGGGAGAGGCCACAACCGTGAGAGGTGCGCGTACACCCAAATAAGGAAAGACACAGGGCAAGATGATATCCCACCCAGGAACCGGAGGCGCCCTGTTTCTGGGAGAAAAGTCAACTTCCTATCCGAGCCCTGCACGAAATGACTAGAATCCTGGAAGCACAAGTGTTTGGGCACAAGCTTCCAGGCTGCCCGAGTGGAATGGTCAACACTGGGGAGAAAAAGGCCTGTGCCCTCAGGCCCCCATTTCGAGGTTGACGGGAAGCATCAGTACCTATTGTTTCGAAAAATTCAAAAGAGACACATGGTACTCAGGGGGCCCTTCCCTAAAGCAGCTTCTCCATACAGCGTGTTCTGCGTTGTAGGGCGTGGCCTAAAGGAAAGAATGCCGTGGGTCAGCCTAGGGGCCCGTGCACCTTCCAAAAGCCGGCTGTGTTCCACGAAGAACTGATCTTTAGTTGCAGTGGAACCCAACCCGAGTTTCTCCTTGAGGTAGGGTGACTGCAGGTAACAAGACCTAGAAGGAATGCTAAGCAGAGTGTCTCTCTCAGTATCGCTCTGACAGGGCAATGAGGCCGACCGGCATTGAATGCTGGAAGTGCTACAACCGTGTTACTGAATCCGTCTGTGACCGGAGGCAGTCTAGCTCTCCGACGCACGAGTTCAATATGTTGCCCTACGCTCAGCTACGGAGGGGTGCAGCTAAGGATCTTCGCGACTGGATGAGGCTCACCAGGCCACTAGGAGCCTGCAGTGACTCAGCGTTCTTAGACAGAATCGTGTGCGGACGCGAGGCTCCTAGGAGGCCTTTACAGCTTACTGCCTTTAAAGTAAAGCAGAGCTGCGACGTGGGTCTCATAGAAGCTGCCGCACGCCTCCCCTTCTGCATGGCAGAGCAGGGCCACCCGTCGAGGCGAGTGTTCATGCTGAGTTTCCCTTTCGCTATAAAGCAGGGCAGGGGAAGCTCCCAGCCAGGAAGTCGTAGTACCCTATTTCTTTGGAGGCAACTCAGTTTCTACTCAGTGCCACGCCTGCCCTGACTAGTAAGCCGGCAAACGCACTATTCCCCGGAAGCGTCAAGGGCTCACGCAGGGCGCTTTCCAGCGGGGAAAACAAGGCTTGTGACATCAGGCCCCCCATTCGAGGTTGACGCACTGCGTAAGGACCTGTTATGCTGCCGAAGTCAGAAGAGACACAAGCTACCCACTGACCCCTTCCCGAAATCAGCTTTTGTAGGCAGGGTGTTCGGCTTGTAGGGAACTGCCTAAATTTTCGAAAGCCCCAGATCGGCCTAGGGGCCTGGGCATCTTCCAAAAGCCTGCTGTGTTCCACGAAGAACTGTGCGTCAGTTGCAGTGGAACCCAGCCTGACTTTTTCCTTGGGTAAGGTGACTGCAGGTTTGAGGTCCGAGAAGGAGCGCTAAGCAGAGTGTTTTTCGAGGTAGAGCTCAGGTAAGGCAAGGGGAGCCAACTTCCTTGTCATGTTGCGCTGGATACAACCTTGTTTCAGAAGCTCTTGGAGAGCTGAGGAAATCTGCCTCTCCCAAGGAAGAGGGCAGTGTGTTGCCCTACACTCGGCATAAACAGGCGTACACCTAAGGGCCTTCGGGGCTGGATGAGGCTCAAGCGGGCCCCAGGAGCCTGGCGGTACTCAGTGTTCTTGCACTGACTCGGGTGCTGACACGACGTTCTTAGGACTCCTTAAAGGGGTACTACCGAAAACTTAAAGCAGAACAGCAAGGAATGCCTCAGGAAGAGTGCTGCACGCCTTCCAATCGGCACGGCCCACCAGGGCGATTTTCGAGTCTCGTGGGGACACTGAGTTTCCCTTTCGCCCTAGAGCAGGGCAGGAAAGCTTCCTCAGGAACTGGAAGCAGCCTGCTTCTTTCGAGAAAGCTCCTTTGCCTCTCGCAGGCATGCCCGCAGGGACTAAGCTCCCGGCAGCAAGAGTGTTTTTGACCTGCTGGACTGGCTAGGAACGTCTCTCTGAAGCTGTGGCAGAGCTGAGGATCTCCAGCTCTCCCAGGGAAGAGTGCAGTGTGTTGCGCTTCGCTCAGGAAACACAGGGGTGCGCTGAAGGACCTACGGGGCTGGGTGCTGCTCCACAGGCCCACTGGAGCCCGGCTCCCTGAGTGTTCCTGTAAGGAAACTGGTGCTAACGTGCTAGGAGTCCGGAAAGGCCTACCCTCGTGAAACTAAAGTAGCACAGCCCAAATGCCTCATGGAAGCTGCTGCCCACCAATCTTTCTGCACGGAAACCCAGGGCCGTAGTGAAAAGCCAGTGTTTGCGTTTCGGGTTCCCTTTAGCTCTAAAGCAGGGTCAGGCTTTCTTTGTGGAACTGTAGTTGAAAGTCAGCCTGCCGATGCAGGAGACACGGGTTCGTACCCCGATCCGGGAAGGTCCCACCCGCTGCCCTAGTGCCGCACCCGGGAGCCTTAGCCGCTGAACCTAAGCCTCAGGAGCCGGCGCTCCGCAATGGGAGAGGCCACAACCGTGAGAGGTGCGCGTACACCCAAATAAGGAAAGACACAGGGCAAGATGATATCCCACCCAGGAACCGGAGGCGCCCTGTTTCTGGGAGAAAAGTCAACTTCCTATCCGAGCCCTGCACGAAATGACTAGAATCCTGGAAGCACAAGTGTTTGGGCACAAGCTTCCAGGCTGCCCGAGTGGAATGGTCAACACTGGGGAGAAAAAGGCCTGTGCCCTCAGGCCCCCATTTCGAGGTTGACGGGAAGCATCAGTACCTATTGTTTCGAAAAATTCAAAAGAGACACATGGTACTCAGGGGGCCCTTCCCTAAAGCAGCTTCTCCATACAGCGTGTTCTGCGTTGTAGGGCGTGGCCTAAAGGAAAGAATGCCGTGGGTCAGCCTAGGGGCCCGTGCACCTTCCAAAAGCCGGCTGTGTTCCACGAAGAACTGATCTTTAGTTGCAGTGGAACCCAACCCGAGTTTCTCCTTGAGGTAGGGTGACTGCAGGTAACAAGACCTAGAAGGAATGCTAAGCAGAGTGTCTCTCTCAGTATCGCTCTGACAGGGCAATGAGGCCGACCGGCATTGAATGCTGGAAGTGCTACAACCGTGTTACTGAATCCGTCTGTGACCGGAGGCAGTCTAGCTCTCCGACGCACGAGTTCAATATGTTGCCCTACGCTCAGCTACGGAGGGGTGCAGCTAAGGATCTTCGCGACTGGATGAGGCTCACCAGGCCACTAGGAGCCTGCAGTGACTCAGCGTTCTTAGACAGAATCGTGTGCGGACGCGAGGCTCCTAGGAGGCCTTTACAGCTTACTGCCTTTAAAGTAAAGCAGAGCTGCGACGTGGGTCTCATAGAAGCTGCCGCACGCCTCCCCTTCTGCATGGCAGAGCAGGGCCACCCGTCGAGGCGAGTGTTCATGCTGAGTTTCCCTTTCGCTATAAAGCAGGGCAGGGGAAGCTCCCAGCCAGGAAGTCGTAGTACCCTATTTCTTTGGAGGCAACTCAGTTTCTACTCAGTGCCACGCCTGCCCTGACTAGTAAGCCGGCAAACGCACTATTCCCCGGAAGCGTCAAGGGCTCACGCAGGGCGCTTTCCAGCGGGGAAAACAAGGCTTGTGACATCAGGCCCCCCATTCGAGGTTGACGCACTGCGTAAGGACCTGTTATGCTGCCGAAGTCAGAAGAGACACAAGCTACCCACTGACCCCTTCCCGAAATCAGCTTTTGTAGGCAGGGTGTTCGGCTTGTAGGGAACTGCCTAAATTTTCGAAAGCCCCAGATCGGCCTAGGGGCCTGGGCATCTTCCAAAAGCCTGCTGTGTTCCACGAAGAACTGTGCGTCAGTTGCAGTGGAACCCAGCCTGACCTTTTCCTTGGGTAAGGTGACTGCAGGTTTGAGGTCCGAGAAGGAGCGCTAAGCAGAGTGTTTTTCGAGGTAGAGCTCAGGTAAGGCAAGGGGAGCCAACTTCCTTGTCATGTTGCGCTGGATACAACCTTGTTTCAGAAGCTCTTGGAGAGCTGAGGAAATCTGCCTCTCCCAAGGAAGAGGGCAGTGTGTTGCCCTACACTCGGCATAAACAGGCGTACACCTAAGGGCCTTCGGGGCTGGATGAGGCTCAAGCGGGCCCCAGGAGCCTGGCGGTACTCAGTGTTCTTGCACTGACTCGGGTGCTGACACGACGTTCTTAGGACTCCTTAAAGGGGTACTACCGAAAACTTAAAGCAGAACAGCAAGGAATGCCTCAGGAAGAGTGCTGCACGCCTTCCAATCGGCACGGCCCACCAGGGCGATTTTCGAGTCTCGTGGGGACACTGAGTTTCCCTTTCGCCCTAGAGCAGGGCAGGAAAGCTTCCTCAGGAACTGGAAGCAGCCTGCTTCTTTCGAGAAAGCTCCTTTGCCTCTCGCAGGCATGCCCGCAGGGACTAAGCTCCCGGCAGCAAGAGTGTTTTTGACCTGCTGGACTGGCTAGGAACGTCTCTCTGAAGCTGTGGCAGAGCTGAGGATCTCCAGCTCTCCCAGGGAAGAGTGCAGTGTGTTGCGCTTCGCTCAGGAAACACAGGGGTGCGCTGAAGGACCTACGGGGCTGGGTGCTGCTCCACAGGCCCACTGGAGCCCGGCTCCCTGAGTGTTCCTGTAAGGAAACTGGTGCTAACGTGCTAGGAGTCCGGAAAGGCCTACCCTCGTGAAACTAAAGTAGCACAGCCCAAATGCCTCATGGAAGCTGCTGCCCACCAATCTTTCTGCACGGAAACCCAGGGCCGTAGTGAAAAGCCAGTGTTTGCGTTTCGGGTTCCCTTTAGCTCTAAAGCAGGGTCAGGCTTTCTTTGTGGAACTGTAGTTGAAAGTCAGCCTGCCGATGCAGGAGACACGGGTTCGTACCCCGATCCGGGAAGGTCCCACCCGCTGCCCTAGTGCCGCACCCGGGAGCCTTAGCCGCTGAACCTAAGCCTCAGGAGCCGGCGCTCCGCAATGGGAGAGGCCACAACCGTGAGAGGTGCGCGTACACCCAAATAAGGAAAGACACAGGGCAAGATGATATCCCACCCAGGAACCGGAGGCGCCCTGTTTCTGGGAGAAAAGTCAACTTCCTATCCGAGCCCTGCACGAAATGACTAGAATCCTGGAAGCACAAGTGTTTGGGCACAAGCTTCCAGGCTGCCCGAGTGGAATGGTCAACACTGGGGAGAAAAAGGCCTGTGCCCTCAGGCCCCCATTTCGAGGTTGACGGGAAGCATCAGTACCTATTGTTTCGAAAAATTCAAAAGAGACACATGGTACTCAGGGGGCCCTTCCCTAAAGCAGCTTCTCCATACAGCGTGTTCTGCGTTGTAGGGCGTGGCCTAAAGGAAAGAATGCCGTGGGTCAGCCTAGGGGCCCGTGCACCTTCCAAAAGCCGGCTGTGTTCCACGAAGAACTGATCTTTAGTTGCAGTGGAACCCAACCCGAGTTTCTCCTTGAGGTAGGGTGACTGCAGGTAACAAGACCTAGAAGGAATGCTAAGCAGAGTGTCTCTCTCAGTATCGCTCTGACAGGGCAATGAGGCCGACCGGCATTGAATGCTGGAAGTGCTACAACCGTGTTACTGAATCCGTCTGTGACCGGAGGCAGTCTAGCTCTCCGACGCACGAGTTCAATATGTTGCCCTACGCTCAGCTACGGAGGGGTGCAGCTAAGGATCTTCGCGACTGGATGAGGCTCACCAGGCCACTAGGAGCCTGCAGTGACTCAGCGTTCTTAGACAGAATCGTGTGCGGACGCGAGGCTCCTAGGAGGCCTTTACAGCTTACTGCCTTTAAAGTAAAGCAGAGCTGCGACGTGGGTCTCATAGAAGCTGCCGCACGCCTCCCCTTCTGCATGGCAGAGCAGGGCCACCCGTCGAGGCGAGTGTTCATGCTGAGTTTCCCTTTCGCTATAAAGCAGGGCAGGGGAAGCTCCCAGCCAGGAAGTCGTAGTACCCTATTTCTTTGGAGGCAACTCAGTTTCTACTCAGTGCCACGCCTGCCCTGACTAGTAAGCCGGCAAACGCACTATTCCCCGGAAGCGTCAAGGGCTCACGCAGGGCGCTTTCCAGCGGGGAAAACAAGGCTTGTGACATCAGGCCCCCCATTCGAGGTTGACGCACTGCGTAAGGACCTGTTATGCTGCCGAAGTCAGAAGAGACACAAGCTACCCACTGACCCCTTCCCGAAATCAGCTTTTGTAGGCAGGGTGTTCGGCTTGTAGGGAACTGCCTAAATTTTCGAAAGCCCCAGATCGGCCTAGGGGCCTGGGCATCTTCCAAAAGCCTGCTGTGTTCCACGAAGAACTGTGCGTCAGTTGCAGTGGAACCCAGCCTGACTTTTTCCTTGGGTAAGGTGACTGCAGGTTTGAGGTCCGAGAAGGAGCGCTAAGCAGAGTGTTTTTCGAGGTAGAGCTCAGGTAAGGCAAGGGGAGCCAACTTCCTTGTCATGTTGCGCTGGATACAACCTTGTTTCAGAAGCTCTTGGAGAGCTGAGGAAATCTGCCTCTCCCAAGGAAGAGGGCAGTGTGTTGCCCTACACTCGGCATAAACAGGCGTACACCTAAGGGCCTTCGGGGCTGGATGAGGCTCAAGCGGGCCCCAGGAGCCTGGCGGTACTCAGTGTTCTTGCACTGACTCGGGTGCTGACACGACGTTCTTAGGACTCCTTAAAGGGGTACTACCGAAAACTTAAAGCAGAACAGCAAGGAATGCCTCAGGAAGAGTGCTGCACGCCTTCCAATCGGCACGGCCCACCAGGGCGATTTTCGAGTCTCGTGGGGACACTGAGTTTCCCTTTCGCCCTAGAGCAGGGCAGGAAAGCTTCCTCAGGAACTGGAAGCAGCCTGCTTCTTTCGAGAAAGCTCCTTTGCCTCTCGCAGGCATGCCCGCAGGGACTAAACTCCCGGCAGCAAGAGTGTTTTTGACCTGCTGGACTGGCTAGGAACGTCTCTCTGAAGCTGTGGCAGAGCTGAGGATCTCCAGCTCTCCCAGGGAAGAGTGCAGTGTGTTGCGCTTCGCTCAGGAAACACAGGGGTGCGCTGAAGGACCTACGGGGCTGGGTGCTGCTCCACAGGCCCACTGGAGCCCGGCTCCCTGAGTGTTCCTGTAAGGAAACTGGTGCTAACGTGCTAGGAGTCCGGAAAGGCCTACCCTCGTGAAACTAAAGTAGCACAGCCCAAATGCCTCATGGAAGCTGCTGCCCACCAATCTTTCTGCACGGAAACCCAGGGCCGTAGTGAAAAGCCAGTGTTTGCGTTTCGGGTTCCCTTTAGCTCTAAAGCAGGGTCAGGCTTTCTTTGTGGAACTGTAGTTGAAAGTCAGCCTGCCGATGCAGGAGACACGGGTTCGTACCCCGATCCGGGAAGGTCCCACCCGCTGCCCTAGTGCCGCACCCGGGAGCCTTAGCCGCTGAACCTAAGCCTCAGGAGCCGGCGCTCCGCAATGGGAGAGGCCACAACCGTGAGAGGTGCGCGTACA
Organism: Mesoplodon mirus; assembly: GCF_964341445.2. NCBI lineage: Eukaryota > Metazoa > Chordata > Mammalia > Artiodactyla > Ziphiidae > Mesoplodon > Mesoplodon mirus. Next base: position 159,371 of record NW_028295448.1, read on the forward strand.
CCCAAATAAGGAAAGACACAGGGCAAGATGATATCCCACCCAGGAACCGGAGGCGCCCTGTTTCTGGGAGAAAAGTCAACTTCCTATCCGAGCCCTGCACGAAATGACTAGAATCCTGGAAGCACAAGTGTTTGGGCACAAGCTTCCAGGCTGCCCGAGTGGAATGGTCAACACTGGGGAGAAAAAGGCCTGTGCCCTCAGGCCCCCATTTCGAGGTTGACGGGAAGCATCAGTACCTATTGTTTCGAAAAATTCAAAAGAGACACATGGTACTCAGGGGGCCCTTCCCTAAAGCAGCTTCTCCATACAGCGTGTTCTGCGTTGTAGGGCGTGGCCTAAAGGAAAGAATGCCGTGGGTCAGCCTAGGGGCCCGTGCACCTTCCAAAAGCCGGCTGTGTTCCACGAAGAACTGATCTTTAGTTGCAGTGGAACCCAACCCGAGTTTCTCCTTGAGGTAGGGTGACTGCAGGTAACAAGACCTAGAAGGAATGCTAAGCAGAGTGTCTCTCTCAGTATCGCTCTGACAGGGCAATGAGGCCGACCGGCATTGAATGCTGGAAGTGCTACAACCGTGTTACTGAATCCGTCTGTGACCGGAGGCAGTCTAGCTCTCCGACGCACGAGTTCAATATGTTGCCCTACGCTCAGCTACGGAGGGGTGCAGCTAAGGATCTTCGCGACTGGATGAGGCTCACCAGGCCACTAGGAGCCTGCAGTGACTCAGCGTTCTTAGACAGAATCGTGTGCGGACGCGAGGCTCCTAGGAGGCCTTTACAGCTTACTGCCTTTAAAGTAAAGCAGAGCTGCGACGTGGGTCTCATAGAAGCTGCCGCACGCCTCCCCTTCTGCATGGCAGAGCAGGGCCACCCGTCGAGGCGAGTGTTCATGCTGAGTTTCCCTTTCGCTATAAAGCAGGGCAGGGGAAGCTCCCAGCCAGGAAGTCGTAGTACCCTATTTCTTTGGAGGCAACTCAGTTTCTACTCAGTGCCACGCCTGCCCTGACTAGTAAGCCGGCAAACGCACTATTCCCCGGAAGCGTCAAGGGCTCACGCAGGGCGCTTTCCAGCGGGGAAAACAAGGCTTGTGACATCAGGCCCCCCATTCGAGGTTGACGCACTGCGTAAGGACCTGTTATGCTGCCGAAGTCAGAAGAGACACAAGCTACCCACTGACCCCTTCCCGAAATCAGCTTTTGTAGGCAGGGTGTTCGGCTTGTAGGGAACTGCCTAAATTTTCGAAAGCCCCAGATCGGCCTAGGGGCCTGGGCATCTTCCAAAAGCCTGCTGTGTTCCACGAAGAACTGTGCGTCAGTTGCAGTGGAACCCAGCCTGACTTTTTCCTTGGGTAAGGTGACTGCAGGTTTGAGGTCCGAGAAGGAGCGCTAAGCAGAGTGTTTTTCGAGGTAGAGCTCAGGTAAGGCAAGGGGAGCCAACTTCCTTGTCATGTTGCGCTGGATACAACCTTGTTTCAGAAGCTCTTGGAGAGCTGAGGAAATCTGCCTCTCCCAAGGAAGAGGGCAGTGTGTTGCCCTACACTCGGCATAAACAGGCGTACACCTAAGGGCCTTCGGGGCTGGATGAGGCTCAAGCGGGCCCCAGGAGCCTGGCGGTACTCAGTGTTCTTGCACTGACTCGGGTGCTGACACGACGTTCTTAGGACTCCTTAAAGGGGTACTACCGAAAACTTAAAGCAGAACAGCAAGGAATGCCTCAGGAAGAGTGCTGCACGCCTTCCAATCGGCACGGCCCACCAGGGCGATTTTCGAGTCTCGTGGGGACACTGAGTTTCCCTTTCGCCCTAGAGCAGGGCAGGAAAGCTTCCTCAGGAACTGGAAGCAGCCTGCTTCTTTCGAGAAAGCTCCTTTGCCTCTCGCAGGCATGCCCGCAGGGACTAAGCTCCCGGCAGCAAGAGTGTTTTTGACCTGCTGGACTGGCTAGGAACGTCTCTCTGAAGCTGTGGCAGAGCTGAGGATCTCCAGCTCTCCCAGGGAAGAGTGCAGTGTGTTGCGCTTCGCTCAGGAAACACAGGGGTGCGCTGAAGGACCTACGGGGCTGGGTGCTGCTCCACAGGCCCACTGGAGCCCGGCTCCCTGAGTGTTCCTGTAAGGAAACTGGTGCTAACGTGCTAGGAGTCCGGAAAGGCCTACCCTCGTGAAACTAAAGTAGCACAGCCCAAATGCCTCATGGAAGCTGCTGCCCACCAATCTTTCTGCACGGAAACCCAGGGCCGTAGTGAAAAGCCAGTGTTTGCGTTTCGGGTTCCCTTTAGCTCTAAAGCAGGGTCAGGCTTTCTTTGTGGAACTGTAGTTGAAAGTCAGCCTGCCGATGCAGGAGACACGGGTTCGTACCCCGATCCGGGAAGGTCCCACCCGCTGCCCTAGTGCCGCACCCGGGAGCCTTAGCCGCTGAACCTAAGCCTCAGGAGCCGGCGCTCCGCAATGGGAGAGGCCACAACCGTGAGAGGTGCGCGTACACCCAAATAAGGAAAGACACAGGGCAAGATGATATCCCACCCAGGAACCGGAGGCGCCCTGTTTCTGGGAGAAAAGTCAACTTCCTATCCGAGCCCTGCACGAAATGACTAGAATCCTGGAAGCACAAGTGTTTGGGCACAAGCTTCCAGGCTGCCCGAGTGGAATGGTCAACACTGGGGAGAAAAAGGCCTGTGCCCTCAGGCCCCCATTTCGAGGTTGACGGGAAGCATCAGTACCTATTGTTTCGAAAAATTCAAAAGAGACACATGGTACTCAGGGGGCCCTTCCCTAAAGCAGCTTCTCCATACAGCGTGTTCTGCGTTGTAGGGCGTGGCCTAAAGGAAAGAATGCCGTGGGTCAGCCTAGGGGCCCGTGCACCTTCCAAAAGCCGGCTGTGTTCCACGAAGAACTGATCTTTAGTTGCAGTGGAACCCAACCCGAGTTTCTCCTTGAGGTAGGGTGACTGCAGGTAACAAGACCTAGAAGGAATGCTAAGCAGAGTGTCTCTCTCAGTATCGCTCTGACAGGGCAATGAGGCCGACCGGCATTGAATGCTGGAAGTGCTACAACCGTGTTACTGAATCCGTCTGTGACCGGAGGCAGTCTAGCTCTCCGACGCACGAGTTCAATATGTTGCCCTACGCTCAGCTACGGAGGGGTGCAGCTAAGGATCTTCGCGACTGGATGAGGCTCACCAGGCCACTAGGAGCCTGCAGTGACTCAGCGTTCTTAGACAGAATCGTGTGCGGACGCGAGGCTCCTAGGAGGCCTTTACAGCTTACTGCCTTTAAAGTAAAGCAGAGCTGCGACGTGGGTCTCATAGAAGCTGCCGCACGCCTCCCCTTCTGCATGGCAGAGCAGGGCCACCCGTCGAGGCGAGTGTTCATGCTGAGTTTCCCTTTCGCTATAAAGCAGGGCAGGGGAAGCTCCCAGCCAGGAAGTCGTAGTACCCTATTTCTTTGGAGGCAACTCAGTTTCTACTCAGTGCCACGCCTGCCCTGACTAGTAAGCCGGCAAACGCACTATTCCCCGGAAGCGTCAAGGGCTCACGCAGGGCGCTTTCCAGCGGGGAAAACAAGGCTTGTGACATCAGGCCCCCCATTCGAGGTTGACGCACTGCGTAAGGACCTGTTATGCTGCCGAAGTCAGAAGAGACACAAGCTACCCACTGACCCCTTCCCGAAATCAGCTTTTGTAGGCAGGGTGTTCGGCTTGTAGGGAACTGCCTAAATTTTCGAAAGCCCCAGATCGGCCTAGGGGCCTGGGCATCTTCCAAAAGCCTGCTGTGTTCCACGAAGAACTGTGCGTCAGTTGCAGTGGAACCCAGCCTGACTTTTTCCTTGGGTAAGGTGACTGCAGGTTTGAGGTCCGAGAAGGAGCGCTAAGCAGAGTGTTTTTCGAGGTAGAGCTCAGGTAAGGCAAGGGGAGCCAACTTCCTTGTCATGTTGCGCTGGATACAACCTTGTTTCAGAAGCTCTTGGAGAGCTGAGGAAATCTGCCTCTCCCAAGGAAGAGGGCAGTGTGTTGCCCTACACTCGGCATAAACAGGCGTACACCTAAGGGCCTTCGGGGCTGGATGAGGCTCAAGCGGGCCCCAGGAGCCTGGCGGTACTCAGTGTTCTTGCACTGACTCGGGTGCTGACACGACGTTCTTAGGACTCCTTAAAGGGGTACTACCGAAAACTTAAAGCAGAACAGCAAGGAATGCCTCAGGAAGAGTGCTGCACGCCTTCCAATCGGCACGGCCCACCAGGGCGATTTTCGAGTCTCGTGGGGACACTGAGTTTCCCTTTCGCCCTAGAGCAGGGCAGGAAAGCTTCCTCAGGAACTGGAAGCAGCCTGCTTCTTTCGAGAAAGCTCCTTTGCCTCTCGCAGGCATGCCCGCAGGGACTAAGCTCCCGGCAGCAAGAGTGTTTTTGACCTGCTGGACTGGCTAGGAACGTCTCTCTGAAGCTGTGGCAGAGCTGAGGATCTCCAGCTCTCCCAGGGAAGAGTGCAGTGTGTTGCGCTTCGCTCAGGAAACACAGGGGTGCGCTGAAGGACCTACGGGGCTGGGTGCTGCTCCACAGGCCCACTGGAGCCCGGCTCCCTGAGTGTTCCTGTAAGGAAACTGGTGCTAACGTGCTAGGAGTCCGGAAAGGCCTACCCTCGTGAAACTAAAGTAGCACAGCCCAAATGCCTCATGGAAGCTGCTGCCCACCAATCTTTCTGCACGGAAACCCAGGGCCGTAGTGAAAAGCCAGTGTTTGCGTTTCGGGTTCCCTTTAGCTCTAAAGCAGGGTCAGGCTTTCTTTGTGGAACTGTAGTTGAAAGTCAGCCTGCCGATGCAGGAGACACGGGTTCGTACCCCGATCCGGGAAGGTCCCACCCGCTGCCCTAGTGCCGCACCCGGGAGCCTTAGCCGCTGAACCTAAGCCTCAGGAGCCGGCGCTCCGCAATGGGAGAGGCCACAACCGTGAGAGGTGCGCGTACACCCAAATAAGGAAAGACACAGGGCAAGATGATATCCCACCCAGGAACCGGAGGCGCCCTGTTTCTGGGAGAAAAGTCAACTTCCTATCCGAGCCCTGCACGAAATGACTAGAATCCTGGAAGCACAAGTGTTTGGGCACAAGCTTCCAGGCTGCCCGAGTGGAATGGTCAACACTGGGGAGAAAAAGGCCTGTGCCCTCAGGCCCCCATTTCGAGGTTGACGGGAAGCATCAGTACCTATTGTTTCGAAAAATTCAAAAGAGACACATGGTACTCAGGGGGCCCTTCCCTAAAGCAGCTTCTCCATACAGCGTGTTCTGCGTTGTAGGGCGTGGCCTAAAGGAAAGAATGCCGTGGGTCAGCCTAGGGGCCCGTGCACCTTCCAAAAGCCGGCTGTGTTCCACGAAGAACTGATCTTTAGTTGCAGTGGAACCCAACCCGAGTTTCTCCTTGAGGTAGGGTGACTGCAGGTAACAAGACCTAGAAGGAATGCTAAGCAGAGTGTCTCTCTCAGTATCGCTCTGACAGGGCAATGAGGCCGACCGGCATTGAATGCTGGAAGTGCTACAACCGTGTTACTGAATCCGTCTGTGACCGGAGGCAGTCTAGCTCTCCGACGCACGAGTTCAATATGTTGCCCTACGCTCAGCTACGGAGGGGTGCAGCTAAGGATCTTCGCGACTGGATGAGGCTCACCAGGCCACTAGGAGCCTGCAGTGACTCAGCGTTCTTAGACAGAATCGTGTGCGGACGCGAGGCTCCTAGGAGGCCTTTACAGCTTACTGCCTTTAAAGTAAAGCAGAGCTGCGACGTGGGTCTCATAGAAGCTGCCGCACGCCTCCCCTTCTGCATGGCAGAGCAGGGCCACCCGTCGAGGCGAGTGTTCATGCTGAGTTTCCCTTTCGCTATAAAGCAGGGCAGGGGAAGCTCCCAGCCAGGAAGTCGTAGTACCCTATTTCTTTGGAGGCAACTCAGTTTCTACTCAGTGCCACGCCTGCCCTGACTAGTAAGCCGGCAAACGCACTATTCCCCGGAAGCGTCAAGGGCTCACGCAGGGCGCTTTCCAGCGGGGAAAACAAGGCTTGTGACATCAGGCCCCCCATTCGAGGTTGACGCACTGCGTAAGGACCTGTTATGCTGCCGAAGTCAGAAGAGACACAAGCTACCCACTGACCCCTTCCCGAAATCAGCTTTTGTAGGCAGGGTGTTCGGCTTGTAGGGAACTGCCTAAATTTTCGAAAGCCCCAGATCGGCCTAGGGGCCTGGGCATCTTCCAAAAGCCTGCTGTGTTCCACGAAGAACTGTGCGTCAGTTGCAGTGGAACCCAGCCTGACTTTTTCCTTGGGTAAGGTGACTGCAGGTTTGAGGTCCGAGAAGGAGCGCTAAGCAGAGTGTTTTTCGAGGTAGAGCTCAGGTAAGGCAAGGGGAGCCAACTTCCTTGTCATGTTGCGCTGGATACAACCTTGTTTCAGAAGCTCTTGGAGAGCTGAGGAAATCTGCCTCTCCCAAGGAAGAGGGCAGTGTGTTGCCCTACACTCGGCATAAACAGGCGTACACCTAAGGGCCTTCGGGGCTGGATGAGGCTCAAGCGGGCCCCAGGAGCCTGGCGGTACTCAGTGTTCTTGCACTGACTCGGGTGCTGACACGACGTTCTTAGGACTCCTTAAAGGGGTACTACCGAAAACTTAAAGCAGAACAGCAAGGAATGCCTCAGGAAGAGTGCTGCACGCCTTCCAATCGGCACGGCCCACCAGGGCGATTTTCGAGTCTCGTGGGGACACTGAGTTTCCCTTTCGCCCTAGAGCAGGGCAGGAAAGCTTCCTCAGGAACTGGAAGCAGCCTGCTTCTTTCGAGAAAGCTCCTTTGCCTCTCGCAGGCATGCCCGCAGGGACTAAACTCCCGGCAGCAAGAGTGTTTTTGACCTGCTGGACTGGCTAGGAACGTCTCTCTGAAGCTGTGGCAGAGCTGAGGATCTCCAGCTCTCCCAGGGAAGAGTGCAGTGTGTTGCGCTTCGCTCAGGAAACACAGGGGTGCGCTGAAGGACCTACGGGGCTGGGTGCTGCTCCACAGGCCCACTGGAGCCCGGCTCCCTGAGTGTTCCTGTAAGGAAACTGGTGCTAACGTGCTAGGAGTCCGGAAAGGCCTACCCTCGTGAAACTAAAGTAGCACAGCCCAAATGCCTCATGGAAGCTGCTGCCCACCAATCTTTCTGCACGGAAACCCAGGGCCGTAGTGAAAAGCCAGTGTTTGCGTTTCGGGTTCCCTTTAGCTCTAAAGCAGGGTCAGGCTTTCTTTGTGGAACTGTAGTTGAAAGTCAGCCTGCCGATGCAGGAGACACGGGTTCGTACCCCGATCCGGGAAGGTCCCACCCGCTGCCCTAGTGCCGCACCCGGGAGCCTTAGCCGCTGAACCTAAGCCTCAGGAGCCGGCGCTCCGCAATGGGAGAGGCCACAACCGTGAGAGGTGCGCGTACACCCAAATAAGGAAAGACACAGGGCAAGATGATATCCCACCCAGGAACCGGAGGCGCCCTGTTTCTGGGAGAAAAGTCAACTTCCTATCCGAGCCCTGCACGAAATGACTAGAATCCTGGAAGCACAAGTGTTTGGGCACAAGCTTCCAGGCTGCCCGAGTGGAATGGTCAACACTGGGGAGAAAAAGGCCTGTGCCCTCAGGCCCCCATTTCGAGGTTGACGGGAAGCATCAGTACCTATTGTTTCGAAAAATTCAAAAGAGACACATGGTACTCAGGGGGCCCTTCCCTAAAGCAGCTTCTCCATACAGCGTGTTCTGCGTTGTAGGGCGTGGCCTAAAGGAAAGAATGCCGTGGGTCAGCCTAGGGGCCCGTGCACCTTCCAAAAGCCGGCTGTGTTCCACGAAGAACTGATCTTTAGTTGCAGTGGAACCCAACCCGAGTTTCTCCTTGAGGTAGGGTGACTGCAGGTAACAAGACCTAGAAGGAATGCTAAGCAGAGTGTCTCTCTCAGTATCGCTCTGACAGGGCAATGAGGCCGACCGGCATTGAATGCTGGAAGTGCTACAACCGTGTTACTGAATCCGTCTGTGACCGGAGGCAGTCTAGCTCTCCGACGCACGAGTTCAATATGTTGCCCTACGCTCAGCTACGGAGGGGTGCAGCTAAGGATCTTCGCGACTGGATGAGGCTCACCAGGCCACTAGGAGCCTGCAGTGACTCAGCGTTCTTAGACAGAATCGTGTGCGGACGCGAGGCTCCTAGGAGGCCTTTACAGCTTACTGCCTTTAAAGTAAAGCAGAGCTGCGACGTGGGTCTCATAGAAGCTGCCGCACGCCTCCCCTTCTGCATGGCAGAGCAGGGCCACCCGTCGAGGCGAGTGTTCATGCTGAGTTTCCCTTTCGCTATAAAGCAGGGCAGGGGAAGCTCCCAGCCAGGAAGTCGTAGTACCCTATTTCTTTGGAGGCAACTCAGTTTCTACTCAGTGCCACGCCTGCCCTGACTAGTAAGCCGGCAAACGCACTATTCCCCGGAAGCGTCAAGGGCTCACGCAGGGCGCTTTCCAGCGGGGAAAACAAGGCTTGTGACATCAGGCCCCCCATTCGAGGTTGACGCACTGCGTAAGGACCTGTTATGCTGCCGAAGTCAGAAGAGACACAAGCTACCCACTGACCCCTTCCCGAAATCAGCTTTTGTAGGCAGGGTGTTCGGCTTGTAGGGAACTGCCTAAATTTTCGAAAGCCCCAGATCGGCCTAGGGGCCTGGGCATCTTCCAAAAGCCTGCTGTGTTCCACGAAGAACTGTGCGTCAGTTGCAGTGGAACCCAGCCTGACTTTTTCCTTGGGTAAGGTGACTGCAGGTTTGAGGTCCGAGAAGGAGCGCTAAGCAGAGTGTTTTTCGAGGTAGAGCTCAGGTAAGGCAAGGGGAGCCAACTTCCTTGTCATGTTGCGCTGGATACAACCTTGTTTCAGAAGCTCTTGGAGAGCTGAGGAAATCTGCCTCTCCCAAGGAAGAGGGCAGTGTGTTGCCCTACACTCGGCATAAACAGGCGTACACCTAAGGGCCTTCGGGGCTGGATGAGGCTCAAGCGGGCCCCAGGAGCCTGGCGGTACTCAGTGTTCTTGCACTGACTCGGGTGCTGACACGACGTTCTTAGGACTCCTTAAAGGGGTACTACCGAAAACTTAAAGCAGAACAGCAAGGAATGCCTCAGGAAGAGTGCTGCACGCCTTCCAATCGGCACGGCCCACCAGGGCGATTTTCGAGTCTCGTGGGGACACTGAGTTTCCCTTTCGCCCTAGAGCAGGGCAGGAAAGCTTCCTCAGGAACTGGAAGCAGCCTGCTTCTTTCGAGAAAGCTCCTTTGCCTCTCGCAGGCATGCCCGCAGGGACTAAGCTCCCGGCAGCAAGAGTGTTTTTGACCTGCTGGACTGGCTAGGAACGTCTCTCTGAAGCTGTGGCAGAGCTGAGGATCTCCAGCTCTCCCAGGGAAGAGTGCAGTGTGTTGCGCTTCGCTCAGGAAACACAGGGGTGCGCTGAAGGACCTACGGGGCTGGGTGCTGCTCCACAGGCCCACTGGAGCCCGGCTCCCTGAGTGTTCCTGTAAGGAAACTGGTGCTAACGTGCTAGGAGTCCGGAAAGGCCTACCCTCGTGAAACTAAAGTAGCACAGCCCAAATGCCTCATGGAAGCTGCTGCCCACCAATCTTTCTGCACGGAAACCCAGGGCCGTAGTGAAAAGCCAGTGTTTGCGTTTCGGGTTCCCTTTAGCTCTAAAGCAGGGTCAGGCTTTCTTTGTGGAACTGTAGTTGAAAGTCAGCCTGCCGATGCAGGAGACACGGGTTCGTACCCCGATCCGGGAAGGTCCCACCCGCTGCCCTAGTGCCGCACCCGGGAGCCTTAGCCGCTGAACCTAAGCCTCAGGAGCCGGCGCTCCGCAATGGGAGAGGCCACAACCGTGAGAGGTGCGCGTACACCCAAATAAGGAAAGACACAGGGCAAGATGATATCCCACCCAGGAACCGGAGGCGCCCTGTTTCTGGGAGAAAAGTCAACTTCCTATCCGAGCCCTGCACGAAATGACTAGAATCCTGGAAGCACAAGTGTTTGGGCACAAGCTTCCAGGCTGCCCGAGTGGAATGGTCAACACTGGGGAGAAAAAGGCCTGTGCCCTCAGGCCCCCATTTCGAGGTTGACGGGAAGCATCAGTACCTATTGTTTCGAAAAATTCAAAAGAGACACATGGTACTCAGGGGGCCCTTCCCTAAAGCAGCTTCTCCATACAGCGTGTTCTGCGTTGTAGGGCGTGGCCTAAAGGAAAGAATGCCGTGGGTCAGCCTAGGGGCCCGTGCACCTTCCAAAAGCCGGCTGTGTTCCACGAAGAACTGATCTTTAGTTGCAGTGGAACCCAACCCGAGTTTCTCCTTGAGGTAGGGTGACTGCAGGTAACAAGACCTAGAAGGAATGCTAAGCAGAGTGTCTCTCTCAGTATCGCTCTGACAGGGCAATGAGGCCGACCGGCATTGAATGCTGGAAGTGCTACAACCGTGTTACTGAATCCGTCTGTGACCGGAGGCAGTCTAGCTCTCCGACGCACGAGTTCAATATGTTGCCCTACGCTCAGCTACGGAGGGGTGCAGCTAAGGATCTTCGCGACTGGATGAGGCTCACCAGGCCACTAGGAGCCTGCAGTGACTCAGCGTTCTTAGACAGAATCGTGTGCGGACGCGAGGCTCCTAGGAGGCCTTTACAGCTTACTGCCTTTAAAGTAAAGCAGAGCTGCGACGTGGGTCTCATAGAAGCTGCCGCACGCCTCCCCTTCTGCATGGCAGAGCAGGGCCACCCGTCGAGGCGAGTGTTCATGCTGAGTTTCCCTTTCGCTATAAAGCAGGGCAGGGGAAGCTCCCAGCCAGGAAGTCGTAGTACCCTATTTCTTTGGAGGCAACTCAGTTTCTACTCAGTGCCACGCCTGCCCTGACTAGTAAGCCGGCAAACGCACTATTCCCCGGAAGCGTCAAGGGCTCACGCAGGGCGCTTTCCAGCGGGGAAAACAAGGCTTGTGACATCAGGCCCCCCATTCGAGGTTGACGCACTGCGTAAGGACCTGTTATGCTGCCGAAGTCAGAAGAGACACAAGCTACCCACTGACCCCTTCCCGAAATCAGCTTTTGTAGGCAGGGTGTTCGGCTTGTAGGGAACTGCCTAAATTTTCGAAAGCCCCAGATCGGCCTAGGGGCCTGGGCATCTTCCAAAAGCCTGCTGTGTTCCACGAAGAACTGTGCGTCAGTTGCAGTGGAACCCAGCCTGACTTTTTCCTTGGGTAAGGTGACTGCAGGTTTGAGGTCCGAGAAGGAGCGCTAAGCAGAGTGTTTTTCGAGGTAGAGCTCAGGTAAGGCAAGGGGAGCCAACTTCCTTGTCATGTTGCGCTGGATACAACCTTGTTTCAGAAGCTCTTGGAGAGCTGAGGAAATCTGCCTCTCCCAAGGAAGAGGGCAGTGTGTTGCCCTACACTCGGCATAAACAGGCGTACACCTAAGGGCCTTCGGGGCTGGATGAGGCTCAAGCGGGCCCCAGGAGCCTGGCGGTACTCAGTGTTCTTGCACTGACTCGGGTGCTGACACGACGTTCTTAGGACTCCTTAAAGGGGTACTACCGAAAACTTAAAGCAGAACAGCAAGGAATGCCTCAGGAAGAGTGCTGCACGCCTTCCAATCGGCACGGCCCACCAGGGCGATTTTCGAGTCTCGTGGGGACACTGAGTTTCCCTTTCGCCCTAGAGCAGGGCAGGAAAGCTTCCTCAGGAACTGGAAGCAGCCTGCTTCTTTCGAGAAAGCTCCTTTGCCTCTCGCAGGCATGCCCGCAGGGACTAAGCTCCCGGCAGCAAGAGTGTTTTTGACCTGCTGGACTGGCTAGGAACGTCTCTCTGAAGCTGTGGCAGAGCTGAGGATCTCCAGCTCTCCCAGGGAAGAGTGCAGTGTGTTGCGCTTCGCTCAGGAAACACAGGGGTGCGCTGAAGGACCTACGGGGCTGGGTGCTGCTCCACAGGCCCACTGGAGCCCGGCTCCCTGAGTGTTCCTGTAAGGAAACTGGTGCTAACGTGCTAGGAGTCCGGAAAGGCCTACCCTCGTGAAACTAAAGTAGCACAGCCCAAATGCCTCATGGAAGCTGCTGCCCACCAATCTTTCTGCACGGAAACCCAGGGCCGTAGTGAAAAGCCAGTGTTTGCGTTTCGGGTTCCCTTTAGCTCTAAAGCAGGGTCAGGCTTTCTTTGTGGAACTGTAGTTGAAAGTCAGCCTGCCGATGCAGGAGACACGGGTTCGTACCCCGATCCGGGAAGGTCCCACCCGCTGCCCTAGTGCCGCACCCGGGAGCCTTAGCCGCTGAACCTAAGCCTCAGGAGCCGGCGCTCCGCAATGGGAGAGGCCACAACCGTGAGAGGTGCGCGTACACCCAAATAAGGAAAGACACAGGGCAAGATGATATCCCACCCAGGAACCGGAGGCGCCCTGTTTCTGGGAGAAAAGTCAACTTCCTATCCGAGCCCTGCACGAAATGACTAGAATCCTGGAAGCACAAGTGTTTGGGCACAAGCTTCCAGGCTGCCCGAGTGGAATGGTCAACACTGGGGAGAAAAAGGCCTGTGCCCTCAGGCCCCCATTTCGAGGTTGACGGGAAGCATCAGTACCTATTGTTTCGAAAAATTCAAAAGAGACACATGGTACTCAGGGGGCCCTTCCCTAAAGCAGCTTCTCCATACAGCGTGTTCTGCGTTGTAGGGCGTGGCCTAAAGGAAAGAATGCCGTGGGTCAGCCTAGGGGCCCGTGCACCTTCCAAAAGCCGGCTGTGTTCCACGAAGAACTGATCTTTAGTTGCAGTGGAACCCAACCCGAGTTTCTCCTTGAGGTAGGGTGACTGCAGGTAAGAAGACCTAGAAGGAATGCTAAGCAGAGTGTCTCTCTCAGTATCGCTCTGACAGGGCAATGAGGCCGACCGGCATTGAATGCTGGAAGTGCTACAACCGTGTTACTGAATCCGTCTGTGACCGGAGGCAGTCTAGCTCTCCGACGCACGAGTTCAATATGTTGCCCTACGCTCAGCTACGGAGGGGTGCAGCTAAGGATCTTCGCGACTGGATGAGGCTCACCAGGCCACTAGGAGCCTGCAGTGACTCAGCGTTCTTAGACAGAATCGTGTGCGGACGCGAGGCTCCTAGGAGGCCTTTACAGCTTACTGCCTTTAAAGTAAAGCAGAGCTGCGACGTGGGTCTCATAGAAGCTGCCGCACGCCTCCCCTTCTGCATGGCAGAGCAGGGCCACCCGTCGAGGCGAGTGTTCATGCTGAGTTTCCCTTTCGCTATAAAGCAGGGCAGGGGAAGCTCCCAGCCAGGAAGTCGTAGTACCCTATTTCTTTGGAGGCAACTCAGTTTCTACTCAGTGCCACGCCTGCCCTGACTAGTAAGCCGGCAAACGCACTATTCCCCGGAAGCGTCAAGGGCTCACGCAGGGCGCTTTCCAGCGGGGAAAACAAGGCTTGTGACATCAGGCCCCCCATTCGAGGTTGACGCACTGCGTAAGGACCTGTTATGCTGCCGAAGTCAGAAGAGACACAAGCTACCCACTGACCCCTTCCCGAAATCAGCTTTTGTAGGCAGGGTGTTCGGCTTGTAGGGAACTGCCTAAATTTTCGAAAGCCCCAGATCGGCCTAGGGGCCTGGGCATCTTCCAAAAGCCTGCTGTGTTCCACGAAGAACTGTGCGTCAGTTGCAGTGGAACCCAGCCTGACCTTTTCCTTGGGTAAGGTGACTGCAGGTTTGAGGTCCGAGAAGGAGCGCTAAGCAGAGTGTTTTTCGAGGTAGAGCTCAGGTAAGGCAAGGGGAGCCAACTTCCTTGTCATGTTGCGCTGGATACAACCTTGTTTCAGAAGCTCTTGGAGAGCTGAGGAAATCTGCCTCTCCCAAGGAAGAGGGCAGTGTGTTGCCCTACACTCGGCATAAACAGGCGTACACCTAAGGGCCTTCGGGGCTGGATGAGGCTCAAGCGGGCCCCAGGAGCCTGGCGGTACTCAGTGTTCTTGCACTGACTCGGGTGCTGACACGACGTTCTTAGGACTCCTTAAAGGGGTACTACCGAAAACTTAAAGCAGAACAGCAAGGAATGCCTCAGGAAGAGTGCTGCACGCCTTCCAATCGGCACGGCCCACCAGGGCGATTTTCGAGTCTCGTGGGGACACTGAGTTTCCCTTTCGCCCTAGAGCAGGGCAGGAAAGCTTCCTCAGGAACTGGAAGCAGCCTGCTTCTTTCGAGAAAGCTCCTTTGCCTCTCGCAGGCATGCCCGCAGGGACTAAGCTCCCGGCAGCAAGAGTGTTTTTGACCTGCTGGACTGGCTAGGAACGTCTCTCTGAAGCTGTGGCAGAGCTGAGGATCTCCAGCTCTCCCAGGGAAGAGTGCAGTGTGTTGCGCTTCGCTCAGGAAACACAGGGGTGCGCTGAAGGACCTACGGGGCTGGGTGCTGCTCCACAGGCCCACTGGAGCCCGGCTCCCTGAGTGTTCCTGTAAGGAAACTGGTGCTAACGTGCTAGGAGTCCGGAAAGGCCTACCCTCGTGAAACTAAAGTAGCACAGCCCAAATGCCTCATGGAAGCTGCTGCCCACCAATCTTTCTGCACGGAAACCCAGGGCCGTAGTGAAAAGCCAGTGTTTGCGTTTCGGGTTCCCTTTAGCTCTAAAGCAGGGTCAGGCTTTCTTTGTGGAACTGTAGTTGAAAGTCAGCCTGCCGATGCAGGAGACACGGGTTCGTACGCCGATCCGGGAAGGTCCCACCCGCTGCCCTAGTGCCGCACCCGGGAGCCTTAGCCGCTGAACCTAAGCCTCAGGAGCCGGCGCTCCGCAATGGGAGAGGCCACAACCGTGAGAGGTGCGCGTACACCCAAATAAGGAAAGACACAGGGCAAGATGATATCCCACCCAGGAACCGGAGGCGCCCTGTTTCTGGGAGAAAAGTCAACTTCCTATCCGAGCCCTGCACGAAATGACTAGAATCCTGGAAGCACAAGTGTTTGGGCACAAGCTTCCAGGCTGCCCGAGTGGAATGGTCAACACTGGGGAGAAAAAGGCCTGTGCCCTCAGGCCCCCATTTCGAGGTTGACGGGAAGCATCAGTACCTATTGTTTCGAAAAATTCAAAAGAGACACATGGTACTCAGGGGGCCCTTCCCTAAAGCAGCTTCTCCATACAGCGTGTTCTGCGTTGTAGGGCGTGGCCTAAAGGAAAGAATGCCGTGGGTCAGCCTAGGGGCCCGTGCACCTTCCAAAAGCCGGCTGTGTTCCACGAAGAACTGATCTTTAGTTGCAGTGGAACCCAACCCGAGTTTCTCCTTGAGGTAGGGTGACTGCAGGTAAGAAGACCTAGAAGGAATGCTAAGCAGAGTGTCTCTCTCAGTATCGCTCTGACAGGGCAATGAGGCCGACCGGCATTGAATGCTGGAAGTGCTACAACCGTGTTACTGAATCCGTCTGTGACCGGAGGCAGTCTAGCTCTCCGACGCACGAGTTCAATATGTTGCCCTACGCTCAGCTACGGAGGGGTGCAGCTAAGGATCTTCGCGACTGGATGAGGCTCACCAGGCCACTAGGAGCCTGCAGTGACTCAGCGTTCTTAGACAGAATCGTGTGCGGACGCGAGGCTCCTAGGAGGCCTTTACAGCTTACTGCCTTTAAAGTAAAGCAGAGCTGCGACGTGGGTCTCATAGAAGCTGCCGCACGCCTCCCCTTCTGCATGGCAGAGCAGGGCCACCCGTCGAGGCGAGTGTTCATGCTGAGTTTCCCTTTCGCTATAAAGCAGGGCAGGGGAAGCTCCCAGCCAGGAAGTCGTAGTACCCTATTTCTTTGGAGGCAACTCAGTTTCTACTCAGTGCCACGCCTGCCCTGACTAGTAAGCCGGCAAACGCACTATTCCCCGGAAGCGTCAAGGGCTCACGCAGGGCGCTTTCCAGCGGGGAAAACAAGGCTTGTGACATCAGGCCCCCCATTCGAGGTTGACGCACTGCGTAAGGACCTGTTATGCTGCCGAAGTCAGAAGAGACACAAGCTACCCACTGACCCCTTCCCGAAATCAGCTTTTGTAGGCAGGGTGTTCGGCTTGTAGGGAACTGCCTAAATTTTCGAAAGCCCCAGATCGGCCTAGGGGCCTGGGCATCTTCCAAAAGCCTGCTGTGTTCCACGAAGAACTGTGCGTCAGTTGCAGTGGAACCCAGCCTGACTTTTTCCTTGGGTAAGGTGACTGCAGGTTTGAGGTCCGAGAAGGAGCGCTAAGCAGAGTGTTTTTCGAGGTAGAGCTCAGGTAAGGCAAGGGGAGCCAACTTCCTTGTCATGTTGCGCTGGATACAACCTTGTTTCAGAAGCTCTTGGAGAGCTGAGGAAATCTGCCTCTCCCAAGGAAGAGGGCAGTGTGTTGCCCTACACTCGGCATAAACAGGCGTACACCTAAGGGCCTTCGGGGCTGGATGAGGCTCAAGCGGGCCCCAGGAGCCTGGCGGTACTCAGTGTTCTTGCACTGACTCGGGTGCTGACACGACGTTCTTAGGACTCCTTAAAGGGGTACTACCGAAAACTTAAAGCAGAACAGCAAGGAATGCCTCAGGAAGAGTGCTGCACGCCTTCCAATCGGCACGGCCCACCAGGGCGATTTTCGAGTCTCGTGGGGACACTGAGTTTCCCTTTCGCCCTAGAGCAGGGCAGGAAAGCTTCCTCAGGAACTGGAAGCAGCCTGCTTCTTTCGAGAAAGCTCCTTTGCCTCTCGCAGGCATGCCCGCAGGGACTAAGCTCCCGGCAGCAAGAGTGTTTTTGACCTGCTGGACTGGCTAGGAACGTCTCTCTGAAGCTGTGGCAGAGCTGAGGATCTCCAGCTCTCCCAGGGAAGAGTGCAGTGTGTTGCGCTTCGCTCAGGAAACACAGGGGTGCGCTGAAGGACCTACGGGGCTGGGTGCTGCTCCACAGGCCCACTGGAGCCCGGCTCCCTGAGTGTTCCTGTAAGGAAACTGGTGCTAACGTGCTAGGAGTCCGGAAAGGCCTACCCTCGTGAAACTAAAGTAGCACAGCCCAAATGCCTCATGGAAGCTGCTGCCCACCAATCTTTCTGCACGGAAACCCAGGGCCGTAGTGAAAAGCCAGTGTTTGCGTTTCGGGTTCCCTTTAGCTCTAAAGCAGGGTCAGGCTTTCTTTGTGGAACTGTAGTTGAAAGTCAGCCTGCCGATGCAGGAGACACGGGTTCGTACGCCGATCCGGGAAGGTCCCACCCGCTGCCCTAGTGCCGCACCCGGGAGCCTTAGCCGCTGAACCTAAGCCTCAGGAGCCGGCGCTCCGCAATGGGAGAGGCCACAACCGTGAGAGGTGCGCGTACACCCAAATAAGGAAAGACACAGGGCAAGATGATATCCCACCCAGGAACCGGAGGCGCCCTGTTTCTGGGAGAAAAGTCAACTTCCTATCCGAGCCCTGCACGAAATGACTAGAATCCTGGAAGCACAAGTGTTTGGGCACAAGCTTCCAGGCTGCCCGAGTGGAATGGTCAACACTGGGGAGAAAAAGGCCTGTGCCCTCAGGCCCCCATTTCGAGGTTGACGGGAAGCATCAGTACCTATTGTTTCGAAAAATTCAAAAGAGACACATGGTACTCAGGGGGCCCTTCCCTAAAGCAGCTTCTCCATACAGCGTGTTCTGCGTTGTAGGGCGTGGCCTAAAGGAAAGAATGCCGTGGGTCAGCCTAGGGGCCCGTGCACCTTCCAAAAGCCGGCTGTGTTCCACGAAGAACTGATCTTTAGTTGCAGTGGAACCCAACCCGAGTTTCTCCTTGAGGTAGGGTGACTGCAGGTAACAAGACCTAGAAGGAATGCTAAGCAGAGTGTCTCTCTCAGTATCGCTCTGACAGGGCAATGAGGCCGACCGGCATTGAATGCTGGAAGTGCTACAACCGTGTTACTGAATCCGTCTGTGACCGGAGGCAGTCTAGCTCTCCGACGCACGAGTTCAATATGTTGCCCTACGCTCAGCTACGGAGGGGTGCAGCTAAGGATCTTCGCGACTGGATGAGGCTCACCAGGCCACTAGGAGCCTGCAGTGACTCAGCGTTCTTAGACAGAATCGTGTGCGGACGCGAGGCTCCTAGGAGGCCTTTACAGCTTACTGCCTTTAAAGTAAAGCAGAGCTGCGACGTGGGTCTCATAGAAGCTGCCGCACGCCTCCCCTTCTGCATGGCAGAGCAGGGCCACCCGTCGAGGCGAGTGTTCATGCTGAGTTTCCCTTTCGCTATAAAGCAGGGCAGGGGAAGCTCCCAGCCAGGAAGTCGTAGTACCCTATTTCTTTCGAGGCAACTCAGTTTCTACTCAGTGCCACGCCTGCCCTGACTAGTAAGCCGGCAAACGCACTATTCCCCGGAAGCGTCAAGGGCTCACGCAGGGCGCTTTCCAGCGGGGAAAACAAGGCTTGTGACATCAGGCCCCCCATTCGAGGTTGACGCACTGCGTAAGGACCTGTTATGCTGCCGAAGTCAGAAGAGACACAAGCTACCCACTGACCCCTTCCCGAAATCAGCTTTTGTAGGCAGGGTGTTCGGCTTGTAGGGAACTGCCTAAATTTTCGAAAGCCCCAGATCGGCCTAGGGGCCTGGGCATCTTCCAAAAGCCTGCTGTGTTCCACGAAGAACTGTGCGTCAGTTGCAGTGGAACCCAGCCTGACTTTTTCCTTGGGTAAGGTGACTGCAGGTTTGAGGTCCGAGAAGGAGCGCTAAGCAGAGTGTTTTTCGAGGTAGAGCTCAGGTAAGGCAAGGGGAGCCAACTTCCTTGTCATGTTGCGCTGGATACAACCTTGTTTCAGAAGCTCTTGGAGAGCTGAGGAAATCTGCCTCTCCCAAGGAAGAGGGCAGTGTGTTGCCCTACACTCGGCATAAACAGGCGTACACCTAAGGGCCTTCGGGGCTGGATGAGGCTCAAGCGGGCCCCAGGAGCCTGGCGGTACTCAGTGTTCTTGCACTGACTCGGGTGCTGACACGACGTTCTTAGGACTCCTTAAAGGGGTACTACCGAAAACTTAAAGCAGAACAGCAAGGAATGCCTCAGGAAGAGTGCTGCACGCCTTCCAATCGGCACGGCCCACCAGGGCGATTTTCGAGTCTCGTGGGGACACTGAGTTTCCCTTTCGCCCTAGAGCAGGGCAGGAAAGCTTCCTCAGGAACTGGAAGCAGCCTGCTTCTTTCGAGAAAGCTCCTTTGCCTCTCGCAGGCATGCCCGCAGGGACTAAACTCCCGGCAGCAAGAGTGTTTTTGACCTGCTGGACTGGCTAGGAACGTCTCTCTGAAGCTGTGGCAGAGCTGAGGATCTCCAGCTCTCCCAGGGAAGAGTGCAGTGTGTTGCGCTTCGCTCAGGAAACACAGGGGTGCGCTGAAGGACCTACGGGGCTGGGTGCTGCTCCACAGGCCCACTGGAGCCCGGCTCCCTGAGTGTTCCTGTAAGGAAACTGGTGCTAACGTGCTAGGAGTCCGGAAAGGCCTACCCTCGTGAAACTAAAGTAGCACAGCCCAAATGCCTCATGGAAGCTGCTGCCCACCAATCTTTCTGCACGGAAACCCAGGGCCGTAGTGAAAAGCCAGTGTTTGCGTTTCGGGTTCCCTTTAGCTCTAAAGCAGGGTCAGGCTTTCTTTGTGGAACTGTAGTTGAAAGTCAGCCTGCCGATGCAGGAGACACGGGTTCGTACCCCGATCCGGGAAGGTCCCACCCGCTGCCCTAGTGCCGCACCCGGGAGCCTTAGCCGCTGAACCTAAGCCTCAGGAGCCGGCGCTCCGCAATGGGAGAGGCCACAACCGTGAGAGGTGCGCGTACACCCAAATAAGGAAAGACACAGGGCAAGATGATATCCCACCCAGGAACCGGAGGCGCCCTGTTTCTGGGAGAAAAGTCAACTTCCTATCCGAGCCCTGCACGAAATGACTAGAATCCTGGAAGCACAAGTGTTTGGGCACAAGCTTCCAGGCTGCCCGAGTGGAATGGTCAACACTGGGGAGAAAAAGGCCTGTGCCCTCAGGCCCCCATTTCGAGGTTGACGGGAAGCATAAGTACCTATTGTTTCGAAAAATTCAAAAGAGACACATGGTACTCAGGGGGCCCTTCCCTAAAGCAGCTTCTCCATACAGCGTGTTCTGCGTTGTAGGGCGTGGCCTAAAGGAAAGAATGCCGTGGGTCAGCCTAGGGGCCCGTGCACCTTCCAAAAGCCGGCTGTGTTCCACGAAGAACTGATCTTTAGTTGCAGTGGAACCCAACCCGAGTTTCTCCTTGAGGTAGGGTGACTGCAGGTAACAAGACCTAGAAGGAATGCTAAGCAGAGTGTCTCTCTCAGTATCGCTCTGACAGGGCAATGAGGCCGACCGGCATTGAATGCTGGAAGTGCTACAACCGTGTTACTGAATCCGTCTGTGACCGGAGGCAGTCTAGCTCTCCGACGCACGAGTTCAATATGTTGCCCTACGCTCAGCTACGGAGGGGTGCAGCTAAGGATCTTCGCGACTGGATGAGGCTCACCAGGCCACTAGGAGCCTGCAGTGACTCAGCGTTCTTAGACAGAATCGTGTGCGGACGCGAGGCTCCTAGGAGGCCTTTACAGCTTACTGCCTTTAAAGTAAAGCAGAGCTGCGACGTGGGTCTCATAGAAGCTGCCGCACGCCTCCCCTTCTGCATGGCAGAGCAGGGCCACCCGTCGAGGCGAGTGTTCATGCTGAGTTTCCCTTTCGCTATAAAGCAGGGCAGGGGAAGCTCCCAGCCAGGAAGTCGTAGTACCCTATTTCTTTGGAGGCAACTCAGTTTCTACTCAGTGCCACGCCTGCCCTGACTAGTAAGCCGGCAAACGCACTATTCCCCGGAAGCGTCAAGGGCTCACGCAGGGCGCTTTCCAGCGGGGAAAACAAGGCTTGTGACATCAGGCCCCCCATTCGAGGTTGACGCACTGCGTAAGGACCTGTTATGCTGCCGAAGTCAGAAGAGACACAAGCTACCCACTGACCCCTTCCCGAAATCAGCTTTTGTAGGCAGGGTGTTCGGCTTGTAGGGAACTGCCTAAATTTTCGAAAGCCCCAGATCGGCCTAGGGGCCTGGGCATCTTCCAAAAGCCTGCTGTGTTCCACGAAGAACTGTGCGTCAGTTGCAGTGGAACCCAGCCTGACTTTTTCCTTGGGTAAGGTGACTGCAGGTTTGAGGTCCGAGAAGGAGCGCTAAGCAGAGTGTTTTTCGAGGTAGAGCTCAGGTAAGGCAAGGGGAGCCAACTTCCTTGTCATGTTGCGCTGGATACAACCTTGTTTCAGAAGCTCTTGGAGAGCTGAGGAAATCTGCCTCTCCCAAGGAAGAGGGCAGTGTGTTGCCCTACACTCGGCATAAACAGGCGTACACCTAAGGGCCTTCGGGGCTGGATGAGGCTCAAGCGGGCCCCAGGAGCCTGGCGGTACTCAGTGTTCTTGCACTGACTCGGGTGCTGACACGACGTTCTTAGGACTCCTTAAAGGGGTACTACCGAAAACTTAAAGCAGAACAGCAAGGAATGCCTCAGGAAGAGTGCTGCACGCCTTCCAATCGGCACGGCCCACCAGGGCGATTTTCGAGTCTCGTGGGGACACTGAGTTTCCCTTTCGCCCTAGAGCAGGGCAGGAAAGCTTCCTCAGGAACTGGAAGCAGCCTGCTTCTTTCGAGAAAGCTCCTTTGCCTCTCGCAGGCATGCCCGCAGGGACTAAGCTCCCGGCAGCAAGAGTGTTTTTGACCTGCTGGACTGGCTAGGAACGTCTCTCTGAAGCTGTGGCAGAGCTGAGGATCTCCAGCTCTCCCAGGGAAGAGTGCAGTGTGTTGCGCTTCGCTCAGGAAACACAGGGGTGCGCTGAAGGACCTACGGGGCTGGGTGCTGCTCCACAGGCCCACTGGAGCCCGGCTCCCTGAGTGTTCCTGTAAGGAAACTGGTGCTAACGTGCTAGGAGTCCGGAAAGGCCTACCCTCGTGAAACTAAAGTAGCACAGCCCAAATGCCTCATGGAAGCTGCTGCCCACCAATCTTTCTGCACGGAAACCCAGGGCCGTAGTGAAAAGCCAGTGTTTGCGTTTCGGGTTCCCTTTAGCTCTAAAGCAGGGTCAGGCTTTCTTTGTGGAACTGTAGTTGAAAGTCAGCCTGCCGATGCAGGAGACACGGGTTCGTACGCCGATCCGGGAAGGTCCCACCCGCTGCCCTAGTGCCGCACCCGGGAGCCTTAGCCGCTGAACCTAAGCCTCAGGAGCCGGCGCTCCGCAATGGGAGAGGCCACAACCGTGAGAGGTGCGCGTACACCCAAATAAGGAAAGACACAGGGCAAGATGATATCCCACCCAGGAACCGGAGGCGCCCTGTTTCTGGGAGAAAAGTCAACTTCCTATCCGAGCCCTGCACGAAATGACTAGAATCCTGGAAGCACAAGTGTTTGGGCACAAGCTTCCAGGCTGCCCGAGTGGAATGGTCAACACTGGGGAGAAAAAGGCCTGTGCCCTCAGGCCCCCATTTCGAGGTTGACGGGAAGCATAAGTACCTATTGTTTCGAAAAATTCAAAAGAGACACATGGTACTCAGGGGGCCCTTCCCTAAAGCAGCTTCTCCATACAGCGTGTTCTGCGTTGTAGGGCGTGGCCTAAAGGAAAGAATGCCGTGGGTCAGCCTAGGGGCCCGTGCACCTTCCAAAAGCCGGCTGTGTTCCACGAAGAACTGATCTTTAGTTGCAGTGGAACCCAACCCGAGTTTCTCCTTGAGGTAGGGTGACTGCAGGTAACAAGACCTAGAAGGAATGCTAAGCAGAGTGTCTCTCTCAGTATCGCTCTGACAGGGCAATGAGGCCGACCGGCATTGAATGCTGGAAGTGCTACAACCGTGTTACTGAATCCGTCTGTGACCGGAGGCAGTCTAGCTCTCCGACGCACGAGTTCAATATGTTGCCCTACGCTCAGCTACGGAGGGGTGCAGCTAAGGATCTTCGCGACTGGATGAGGCTCACCAGGCCACTAGGAGCCTGCAGTGACTCAGCGTTCTTAGACAGAATCGTGTGCGGACGCGAGGCTCCTAGGAGGCCTTTACAGCTTACTGCCTTTAAAGTAAAGCAGAGCTGCGACGTGGGTCTCATAGAAGCTGCCGCACGCCTCCCCTTCTGCATGGCAGAGCAGGGCCACCCGTCGAGGCGAGTGTTCATGCTGAGTTTCCCTTTCGCTATAAAGCAGGGCAGGGGAAGCTCCCAGCCAGGAAGTCGTAGTACCCTATTTCTTTGGAGGCAACTCAGTTTCTACTCAGTGCCACGCCTGCCCTGACTAGTAAGCCGGCAAACGCACTATTCCCCGGAAGCGTCAAGGGCTCACGCAGGGCGCTTTCCAGCGGGGAAAACAAGGCTTGTGACATCAGGCCCCCCATTCGAGGTTGACGCACTGCGTAAGGACCTGTTATGCTGCCGAAGTCAGAAGAGACACAAGCTACCCACTGACCCCTTCCCGAAATCAGCTTTTGTAGGCAGGGTGTTCGGCTTGTAGGGAACTGCCTAAATTTTCGAAAGCCCCAGATCGGCCTAGGGGCCTGGGCATCTTCCAAAAGCCTGCTGTGTTCCACGAAGAACTGTGCGTCAGTTGCAGTGGAACCCAGCCTGACTTTTTCCTTGGGTAAGGTGACTGCAGGTTTGAGGTCCGAGAAGGAGCGCTAAGCAGAGTGTTTTTCGAGGTAGAGCTCAGGTAAGGCAAGGGGAGCCAACTTCCTTGTCATGTTGCGCTGGATACAACCTTGTTTCAGAAGCTCTTGGAGAGCTGAGGAAATCTGCCTCTCCCAAGGAAGAGGGCAGTGTGTTGCCCTACACTCGGCATAAACAGGCGTACACCTAAGGGCCTTCGGGGCTGGATGAGGCTCAAGCGGGCCCCAGGAGCCTGGCGGTACTCAGTGTTCTTGCACTGACTCGGGTGCTGACACGACGTTCTTAGGACTCCTTAAAGGGGTACTACCGAAAACTTAAAGCAGAACAGCAAGGAATGCCTCAGGAAGAGTGCTGCACGCCTTCCAATCGGCACGGCCCACCAGGGCGATTTTCGAGTCTCGTGGGGACACTGAGTTTCCCTTTCGCCCTAGAGCAGGGCAGGAAAGCTTCCTCAGGAACTGGAAGCAGCCTGCTTCTTTCGAGAAAGCTCCTTTGCCTCTCGCAGGCATGCCCGCAGGGACTAAACTCCCGGCAGCAAGAGTGTTTTTGACCTGCTGGACTGGCTAGGAACGTCTCTCTGAAGCTGTGGCAGAGCTGAGGATCTCCAGCTCTCCCAGGGAAGAGTGCAGTGTGTTGCGCTTCGCTCAGGAAACACAGGGGTGCGCTGAAGGACCTACGGGGCTGGGTGCTGCTCCACAGGCCCACTGGAGCCCGGCTCCCTGAGTGTTCCTGTAAGGAAACTGGTGCTAACGTGCTAGGAGTCCGGAAAGGCCTACCCTCGTGAAACTAAAGTAGCACAGCCCAAATGCCTCATGGAAGCTGCTGCCCACCAATCTTTCTGCACGGAAACCCAGGGCCGTAGTGAAAAGCCAGTGTTTGCGTTTCGGGTTCCCTTTAGCTCTAAAGCAGGGTCAGGCTTTCTTTGTGGAACTGTAGTTGAAAGTCAGCCTGCCGATGCAGGAGACACGGGTTCGTACCCCGATCCGGGAAGGTCCCACCCGCTGCCCTAGTGCCGCACCCGGGAGCCTTAGCCGCTGAACCTAAGCCTCAGGAGCCGGCGCTCCGCAATGGGAGAGGCCACAACCGTGAGAGGTGCGCGTACACCCAAATAAGGAAAGACACAGGGCAAGATGATATCCCACCCAGGAACCGGAGGCGCCCTGTTTCTGGGAGAAAAGTCAACTTCCTATCCGAGCCCTGCACGAAATGACTAGAATCCTGGAAGCACAAGTGTTTGGGCACAAGCTTCCAGGCTGCCCGAGTGGAATGGTCAACATTGGGGAGAAAAAGGCCTGTGCCCTCAGGCCCCCATTTCGAGGTTGACGGGAAGCATCAGTACCTATTGTTTCGAAAAATTCAAAAGAGACACATGGTACTCAGGGGGCCCTTCCCTAAAGCAGCTTCTCCATACAGCGTGTTCTGCGTTGTAGGGCGTGGCCTAAAGGAAAGAATGCCGTGGGTCAGCCTAGGGGCCCGTGCACCTTCCAAAAGCCGGCTGTGTTCCACGAAGAACTGATCTTTAGTTGCAGTGGAACCCAACCCGAGTTTCTCCTTGAGGTAGGGTGACTGCAGGTAACAAGACCTAGAAGGAATGCTAAGCAGAGTGTCTCTCTCAGTATCGCTCTGACAGGGCAATGAGGCCGACCGGCATTGAATGCTGGAAGTGCTACAACCGTGTTACTGAATCCGTCTGTGACCGGAGGCAGTCTAGCTCTCCGACGCACGAGTTCAATATGTTGCCCTACGCTCAGCTACGGAGGGGTGCAGCTAAGGATCTTCGCGACTGGATGAGGCTCACCAGGCCACTAGGAGCCTGCAGTGACTCAGCGTTCTTAGACAGAATCGTGTGCGGACGCGAGGCTCCTAGGAGGCCTTTACAGCTTACTGCCTTTAAAGTAAAGCAGAGCTGCGACGTGGGTCTCATAGAAGCTGCCGCACGCCTCCCCTTCTGCATGGCAGAGCAGGGCCACCCGTCGAGGCGAGTGTTCATGCTGAGTTTCCCTTTCGCTATAAAGCAGGGCAGGGGAAGCTCCCAGCCAGGAAGTCGTAGTACCCTATTTCTTTGGAGGCAACTCAGTTTCTACTCAGTGCCACGCCTGCCCTGACTAGTAAGCCGGCAAACGCACTATTCCCCGGAAGCGTCAAGGGCTCACGCAGGGCGCTTTCCAGCGGGGAAAACAAGGCTTGTGACATCAGGCCCCCCATTCGAGGTTGACGCACTGCGTAAGGACCTGTTATGCTGCCGAAGTCAGAAGAGACACAAGCTACCCACTGACCCCTTCCCGAAATCAGCTTTTGTAGGCAGGGTGTTCGGCTTGTAGGGAACTGCCTAAATTTTCGAAAGCCCCAGATCGGCCTAGGGGCCTGGGCATCTTCCAAAAGCCTGCTGTGTTCCACGAAGAACTGTGCGTCAGTTGCAGTGGAACCCAGCCTGACTTTTTCCTTGGGTAAGGTGACTGCAGGTTTGAGGTCCGAGAAGGAGCGCTAAGCAGAGTGTTTTTCGAGGTAGAGCTCAGGTAAGGCAAGGGGAGCCAACTTCCTTGTCATGTTGCGCTGGATACAACCTTGTTTCAGAAGCTCTTGGAGAGCTGAGGAAATCTGCCTCTCCCAAGGAAGAGGGCAGTGTGTTGCCCTACACTCGGCATAAACAGGCGTACACCTAAGGGCCTTCGGGGCTGGATGAGGCTCAAGCGGGCCCCAGGAGCCTGGCGGTACTCAGTGTTCTTGCACTGACTCGGGTGCTGACACGACGTTCTTAGGACTCCTTAAAGGGGTACTACCGAAAACTTAAAGCAGAACAGCAAGGAATGCCTCAGGAAGAGTGCTGCACGCCTTCCAATCGGCACGGCCCACCAGGGCGATTTTCGAGTCTCGTGGGGACACTGAGTTTCCCTTTCGCCCTAGAGCAGGGCAGGAAAGCTTCCTCAGGAACTGGAAGCAGCCTGCTTCTTTCGAGAAAGCTCCTTTGCCTCTCGCAGGCATGCCCGCAGGGACTAAACTCCCGGCAGCAAGAGTGTTTTTGACCTGCTGGACTGGCTAGGAACGTCTCTCTGAAGCTGTGGCAGAGCTGAGGATCTCCAGCTCTCCCAGGGAAGAGTGCAGTGTGTTGCGCTTCGCTCAGGAAACACAGGGGTGCGCTGAAGGACCTACGGGGCTGGGTGCTGCTCCACAGGCCCACTGGAGCCCGGCTCCCTGAGTGTTCCTGTAAGGAAACTGGTGCTAACGTGCTAGGAGTCCGGAAAGGCCTACCCTCGTGAAACTAAAGTAGCACAGCCCAAATGCCTCATGGAAGCTGCTGCCCACCAATCTTTCTGCACGGAAACCCAGGGCCGTAGTGAAAAGCCAGTGTTTGCGTTTCGGGTTCCCTTTAGCTCTAAAGCAGGGTCAGGCTTTCTTTGTGGAACTGTAGTTGAAAGTCAGCCTGCCGATGCAGGAGACACGGGTTCGTACCCCGATCCGGGAAGGTCCCACCCGCTGCCCTAGTGCCGCACCCGGGAGCCTTAGCCGCTGAACCTAAGCCTCAGGAGCCGGCGCTCCGCAATGGGAGAGGCCACAACCGTGAGAGGTGCGCGTACACCCAAATAAGGAAAGACACAGGGCAAGATGATATCCCACCCAGGAACCGGAGGCGCCCTGTTTCTGGGAGAAAAGTCAACTTCCTATCCGAGCCCTGCACGAAATGACTAGAATCCTGGAAGCACAAGTGTTTGGGCACAAGCTTCCAGGCTGCCCGAGTGGAATGGTCAACACTGGGGAGAAAAAGGCCTGTGCCCTCAGGCCCCCATTTCGAGGTTGACGGGAAGCATCAGTACCTATTGTTTCGAAAAATTCAAAAGAGACACATGGTACTCAGGGGGCCCTTCCCTAAAGCAGCTTCTCCATACAGCGTGTTCTGCGTTGTAGGGCGTGGCCTAAAGGAAAGAATGCCGTGGGTCAGCCTAGGGGCCCGTGCACCTTCCAAAAGCCGGCTGTGTTCCACGAAGAACTGATCTTTAGTTGCAGTGGAACCCAACCCGAGTTTCTCCTTGAGGTAGGGTGACTGCAGGTAACAAGACCTAGAAGGAATGCTAAGCAGAGTGTCTCTCTCAGTATCGCTCTGACAGGGCAATGAGGCCGACCGGCATTGAATGCTGGAAGTGCTACAACCGTGTTACTGAATCCGTCTGTGACCGGAGGCAGTCTAGCTCTCCGACGCACGAGTTCAATATGTTGCCCTACGCTCAGCTACGGAGGGGTGCAGCTAAGGATCTTCGCGAC
Organism: Mesoplodon mirus; assembly: GCF_964341445.2. Classification (NCBI taxonomy): domain Eukaryota; kingdom Metazoa; phylum Chordata; class Mammalia; order Artiodactyla; family Ziphiidae; genus Mesoplodon; species Mesoplodon mirus. Next base: position 187,255 of record NW_028295448.1, read on the forward strand.
TGGATGAGGCTCACCAGGCCACTAGGAGCCTGCAGTGACTCAGCGTTCTTAGACAGAATCGTGTGCGGACGCGAGGCTCCTAGGAGGCCTTTACAGCTTACTGCCTTTAAAGTAAAGCAGAGCTGCGACGTGGGTCTCATAGAAGCTGCCGCACGCCTCCCCTTCTGCATGGCAGAGCAGGGCCACCCGTCGAGGCGAGTGTTCATGCTGAGTTTCCCTTTCGCTATAAAGCAGGGCAGGGGAAGCTCCCAGCCAGGAAGTCGTAGTACCCTATTTCTTTGGAGGCAACTCAGTTTCTACTCAGTGCCACGCCTGCCCTGACTAGTAAGCCGGCAAACGCACTATTCCCCGGAAGCGTCAAGGGCTCACGCAGGGCGCTTTCCAGCGGGGAAAACAAGGCTTGTGACATCAGGCCCCCCATTCGAGGTTGACGCACTGCGTAAGGACCTGTTATGCTGCCGAAGTCAGAAGAGACACAAGCTACCCACTGACCCCTTCCCGAAATCAGCTTTTGTAGGCAGGGTGTTCGGCTTGTAGGGAACTGCCTAAATTTTCGAAAGCCCCAGATCGGCCTAGGGGCCTGGGCATCTTCCAAAAGCCTGCTGTGTTCCACGAAGAACTGTGCGTCAGTTGCAGTGGAACCCAGCCTGACTTTTTCCTTGGGTAAGGTGACTGCAGGTTTGAGGTCCGAGAAGGAGCGCTAAGCAGAGTGTTTTTCGAGGTAGAGCTCAGGTAAGGCAAGGGGAGCCAACTTCCTTGTCATGTTGCGCTGGATACAACCTTGTTTCAGAAGCTCTTGGAGAGCTGAGGAAATCTGCCTCTCCCAAGGAAGAGGGCAGTGTGTTGCCCTACACTCGGCATAAACAGGCGTACACCTAAGGGCCTTCGGGGCTGGATGAGGCTCAAGCGGGCCCCAGGAGCCTGGCGGTACTCAGTGTTCTTGCACTGACTCGGGTGCTGACACGACGTTCTTAGGACTCCTTAAAGGGGTACTACCGAAAACTTAAAGCAGAACAGCAAGGAATGCCTCAGGAAGAGTGCTGCACGCCTTCCAATCGGCACGGCCCACCAGGGCGATTTTCGAGTCTCGTGGGGACACTGAGTTTCCCTTTCGCCCTAGAGCAGGGCAGGAAAGCTTCCTCAGGAACTGGAAGCAGCCTGCTTCTTTCGAGAAAGCTCCTTTGCCTCTCGCAGGCATGCCCGCAGGGACTAAGCTCCCGGCAGCAAGAGTGTTTTTGACCTGCTGGACTGGCTAGGAACGTCTCTCTGAAGCTGTGGCAGAGCTGAGGATCTCCAGCTCTCCCAGGGAAGAGTGCAGTGTGTTGCGCTTCGCTCAGGAAACACAGGGGTGCGCTGAAGGACCTACGGGGCTGGGTGCTGCTCCACAGGCCCACTGGAGCCCGGCTCCCTGAGTGTTCCTGTAAGGAAACTGGTGCTAACGTGCTAGGAGTCCGGAAAGGCCTACCCTCGTGAAACTAAAGTAGCACAGCCCAAATGCCTCATGGAAGCTGCTGCCCACCAATCTTTCTGCACGGAAACCCAGGGCCGTAGTGAAAAGCCAGTGTTTGCGTTTCGGGTTCCCTTTAGCTCTAAAGCAGGGTCAGGCTTTCTTTGTGGAACTGTAGTTGAAAGTCAGCCTGCCGATGCAGGAGACACGGGTTCGTACCCCGATCCGGGAAGGTCCCACCCGCTGCCCTAGTGCCGCACCCGGGAGCCTTAGCCGCTGAACCTAAGCCTCAGGAGCCGGCGCTCCGCAATGGGAGAGGCCACAACCGTGAGAGGTGCGCGTACACCCAAATAAGGAAAGACACAGGGCAAGATGATATCCCACCCAGGAACCGGAGGCGCCCTGTTTCTGGGAGAAAAGTCAACTTCCTATCCGAGCCCTGCACGAAATGACTAGAATCCTGGAAGCACAAGTGTTTGGGCACAAGCTTCCAGGCTGCCCGAGTGGAATGGTCAACACTGGGGAGAAAAAGGCCTGTGCCCTCAGGCCCCCATTTCGAGGTTGACGGGAAGCATAAGTACCTATTGTTTCGAAAAATTCAAAAGAGACACATGGTACTCAGGGGGCCCTTCCCTAAAGCAGCTTCTCCATACAGCGTGTTCTGCGTTGTAGGGCGTGGCCTAAAGGAAAGAATGCCGTGGGTCAGCCTAGGGGCCCGTGCACCTTCCAAAAGCCGGCTGTGTTCCACGAAGAACTGATCTTTAGTTGCAGTGGAACCCAACCCGAGTTTCTCCTTGAGGTAGGGTGACTGCAGGTAACAAGACCTAGAAGGAATGCTAAGCAGAGTGTCTCTCTCAGTATCGCTCTGACAGGGCAATGAGGCCGACCGGCATTGAATGCTGGAAGTGCTACAACCGTGTTACTGAATCCGTCTGTGACCGGAGGCAGTCTAGCTCTCCGACGCACGAGTTCAATATGTTGCCCTACGCTCAGCTACGGAGGGGTGCAGCTAAGGATCTTCGCGACTGGATGAGGCTCACCAGGCCACTAGGAGCCTGCAGTGACTCAGCGTTCTTAGACAGAATCGTGTGCGGACGCGAGGCTCCTAGGAGGCCTTTACAGCTTACTGCCTTTAAAGTAAAGCAGAGCTGCGACGTGGGTCTCATAGAAGCTGCCGCACGCCTCCCCTTCTGCATGGCAGAGCAGGGCCACCCGTCGAGGCGAGTGTTCATGCTGAGTTTCCCTTTCGCTATAAAGCAGGGCAGGGGAAGCTCCCAGCCAGGAAGTCGTAGTACCCTATTTCTTTGGAGGCAACTCAGTTTCTACTCAGTGCCACGCCTGCCCTGACTAGTAAGCCGGCAAACGCACTATTCCCCGGAAGCGTCAAGGGCTCACGCAGGGCGCTTTCCAGCGGGGAAAACAAGGCTTGTGACATCAGGCCCCCCATTCGAGGTTGACGCACTGCGTAAGGACCTGTTATGCTGCCGAAGTCAGAAGAGACACAAGCTACCCACTGACCCCTTCCCGAAATCAGCTTTTGTAGGCAGGGTGTTCGGCTTGTAGGGAACTGCCTAAATTTTCGAAAGCCCCAGATCGGCCTAGGGGCCTGGGCATCTTCCAAAAGCCTGCTGTGTTCCACGAAGAACTGTGCGTCAGTTGCAGTGGAACCCAGCCTGACTTTTTCCTTGGGTAAGGTGACTGCAGGTTTGAGGTCCGAGAAGGAGCGCTAAGCAGAGTGTTTTTCGAGGTAGAGCTCAGGTAAGGCAAGGGGAGCCAACTTCCTTGTCATGTTGCGCTGGATACAACCTTGTTTCAGAAGCTCTTGGAGAGCTGAGGAAATCTGCCTCTCCCAAGGAAGAGGGCAGTGTGTTGCCCTACACTCGGCATAAACAGGCGTACACCTAAGGGCCTTCGGGGCTGGATGAGGCTCAAGCGGGCCCCAGGAGCCTGGCGGTACTCAGTGTTCTTGCACTGACTCGGGTGCTGACACGACGTTCTTAGGACTCCTTAAAGGGGTACTACCGAAAACTTAAAGCAGAACAGCAAGGAATGCCTCAGGAAGAGTGCTGCACGCCTTCCAATCGGCACGGCCCACCAGGGCGATTTTCGAGTCTCGTGGGGACACTGAGTTTCCCTTTCGCCCTAGAGCAGGGCAGGAAAGCTTCCTCAGGAACTGGAAGCAGCCTGCTTCTTTCGAGAAAGCTCCTTTGCCTCTCGCAGGCATGCCCGCAGGGACTAAACTCCCGGCAGCAAGAGTGTTTTTGACCTGCTGGACTGGCTAGGAACGTCTCTCTGAAGCTGTGGCAGAGCTGAGGATCTCCAGCTCTCCCAGGGAAGAGTGCAGTGTGTTGCGCTTCGCTCAGGAAACACAGGGGTGCGCTGAAGGACCTACGGGGCTGGGTGCTGCTCCACAGGCCCACTGGAGCCCGGCTCCCTGAGTGTTCCTGTAAGGAAACTGGTGCTAACGTGCTAGGAGTCCGGAAAGGCCTACCCTCGTGAAACTAAAGTAGCACAGCCCAAATGCCTCATGGAAGCTGCTGCCCACCAATCTTTCTGCACGGAAACCCAGGGCCGTAGTGAAAAGCCAGTGTTTGCGTTTCGGGTTCCCTTTAGCTCTAAAGCAGGGTCAGGCTTTCTTTGTGGAACTGTAGTTGAAAGTCAGCCTGCCGATGCAGGAGACACGGGTTCGTACCCCGATCCGGGAAGGTCCCACCCGCTGCCCTAGTGCCGCACCCGGGAGCCTTAGCCGCTGAACCTAAGCCTCAGGAGCCGGCGCTCCGCAATGGGAGAGGCCACAACCGTGAGAGGTGCGCGTACACCCAAATAAGGAAAGACACAGGGCAAGATGATATCCCACCCAGGAACCGGAGGCGCCCTGTTTCTGGGAGAAAAGTCAACTTCCTATCCGAGCCCTGCACGAAATGACTAGAATCCTGGAAGCACAAGTGTTTGGGCACAAGCTTCCAGGCTGCCCGAGTGGAATGGTCAACACTGGGGAGAAAAAGGCCTGTGCCCTCAGGCCCCCATTTCGAGGTTGACGGGAAGCATCAGTACCTATTGTTTCGAAAAATTCAAAAGAGACACATGGTACTCAGGGGGCCCTTCCCTAAAGCAGCTTCTCCATACAGCGTGTTCTGCGTTGTAGGGCGTGGCCTAAAGGAAAGAATGCCGTGGGTCAGCCTAGGGGCCCGTGCACCTTCCAAAAGCCGGCTGTGTTCCACGAAGAACTGATCTTTAGTTGCAGTGGAACCCAACCCGAGTTTCTCCTTGAGGTAGGGTGACTGCAGGTAACAAGACCTAGAAGGAATGCTAAGCAGAGTGTCTCTCTCAGTATCGCTCTGACAGGGCAATGAGGCCGACCGGCATTGAATGCTGGAAGTGCTACAACCGTGTTACTGAATCCGTCTGTGACCGGAGGCAGTCTAGCTCTCCGACGCACGAGTTCAATATGTTGCCCTACGCTCAGCTACGGAGGGGTGCAGCTAAGGATCTTCGCGACTGGATGAGGCTCACCAGGCCACTAGGAGCCTGCAGTGACTCAGCGTTCTTAGACAGAATCGTGTGCGGACGCGAGGCTCCTAGGAGGCCTTTACAGCTTACTGCCTTTAAAGTAAAGCAGAGCTGCGACGTGGGTCTCATAGAAGCTGCCGCACGCCTCCCCTTCTGCATGGCAGAGCAGGGCCACCCGTCGAGGCGAGTGTTCATGCTGAGTTTCCCTTTCGCTATAAAGCAGGGCAGGGGAAGCTCCCAGCCAGGAAGTCGTAGTACCCTATTTCTTTCGAGGCAACTCAGTTTCTACTCAGTGCCACGCCTGCCCTGACTAGTAAGCCGGCAAACGCACTATTCCCCGGAAGCGTCAAGGGCTCACGCAGGGCGCTTTCCAGCGGGGAAAACAAGGCTTGTGACATCAGGCCCCCCATTCGAGGTTGACGCACTGCGTAAGGACCTGTTATGCTGCCGAAGTCAGAAGAGACACAAGCTACCCACTGACCCCTTCCCGAAATCAGCTTTTGTAGGCAGGGTGTTCGGCTTGTAGGGAACTGCCTAAATTTTCGAAAGCCCCAGATCGGCCTAGGGGCCTGGGCATCTTCCAAAAGCCTGCTGTGTTCCACGAAGAACTGTGCGTCAGTTGCAGTGGAACCCAGCCTGACTTTTTCCTTGGGTAAGGTGACTGCAGGTTTGAGGTCCGAGAAGGAGCGCTAAGCAGAGTGTTTTTCGAGGTAGAGCTCAGGTAAGGCAAGGGGAGCCAACTTCCTTGTCATGTTGCGCTGGATACAACCTTGTTTCAGAAGCTCTTGGAGAGCTGAGGAAATCTGCCTCTCCCAAGGAAGAGGGCAGTGTGTTGCCCTACACTCGGCATAAACAGGCGTACACCTAAGGGCCTTCGGGGCTGGATGAGGCTCAAGCGGGCCCCAGGAGCCTGGCGGTACTCAGTGTTCTTGCACTGACTCGGGTGCTGACACGACGTTCTTAGGACTCCTTAAAGGGGTACTACCGAAAACTTAAAGCAGAACAGCAAGGAATGCCTCAGGAAGAGTGCTGCACGCCTTCCAATCGGCACGGCCCACCAGGGCGATTTTCGAGTCTCGTGGGGACACTGAGTTTCCCTTTCGCCCTAGAGCAGGGCAGGAAAGCTTCCTCAGGAACTGGAAGCAGCCTGCTTCTTTCGAGAAAGCTCCTTTGCCTCTCGCAGGCATGCCCGCAGGGACTAAGCTCCCGGCAGCAAGAGTGTTTTTGACCTGCTGGACTGGCTAGGAACGTCTCTCTGAAGCTGTGGCAGAGCTGAGGATCTCCAGCTCTCCCAGGGAAGAGTGCAGTGTGTTGCGCTTCGCTCAGGAAACACAGGGGTGCGCTGAAGGACCTACGGGGCTGGGTGCTGCTCCACAGGCCCACTGGAGCCCGGCTCCCTGAGTGTTCCTGTAAGGAAACTGGTGCTAACGTGCTAGGAGTCCGGAAAGGCCTACCCTCGTGAAACTAAAGTAGCACAGCCCAAATGCCTCATGGAAGCTGCTGCCCACCAATCTTTCTGCACGGAAACCCAGGGCCGTAGTGAAAAGCCAGTGTTTGCGTTTCGGGTTCCCTTTAGCTCTAAAGCAGGGTCAGGCTTTCTTTGTGGAACTGTAGTTGAAAGTCAGCCTGCCGATGCAGGAGACACGGGTTCGTACCCCGATCCGGGAAGGTCCCACCCGCTGCCCTAGTGCCGCACCCGGGAGCCTTAGCCGCTGAACCTAAGCCTCAGGAGCCGGCGCTCCGCAATGGGAGAGGCCACAACCGTGAGAGGTGCGCGTACACCCAAATAAGGAAAGACACAGGGCAAGATGATATCCCACCCAGGAACCGGAGGCGCCCTGTTTCTGGGAGAAAAGTCAACTTCCTATCCGAGCCCTGCACGAAATGACTAGAATCCTGGAAGCACAAGTGTTTGGGCACAAGCTTCCAGGCTGCCCGAGTGGAATGGTCAACATTGGGGAGAAAAAGGCCTGTGCCCTCAGGCCCCCATTTCGAGGTTGACGGGAAGCATCAGTACCTATTGTTTCGAAAAATTCAAAAGAGACACATGGTACTCAGGGGGCCCTTCCCTAAAGCAGCTTCTCCATACAGCGTGTTCTGCGTTGTAGGGCGTGGCCTAAAGGAAAGAATGCCGTGGGTCAGCCTAGGGGCCCGTGCACCTTCCAAAAGCCGGCTGTGTTCCACGAAGAACTGATCTTTAGTTGCAGTGGAACCCAACCCGAGTTTCTCCTTGAGGTAGGGTGACTGCAGGTAACAAGACCTAGAAGGAATGCTAAGCAGAGTGTCTCTCTCAGTATCGCTCTGACAGGGCAATGAGGCCGACCGGCATTGAATGCTGGAAGTGCTACAACCGTGTTACTGAATCCGTCTGTGACCGGAGGCAGTCTAGCTCTCCGACGCACGAGTTCAATATGTTGCCCTACGCTCAGCTACGGAGGGGTGCAGCTAAGGATCTTCGCGACTGGATGAGGCTCACCAGGCCACTAGGAGCCTGCAGTGACTCAGCGTTCTTAGACAGAATCGTGTGCGGACGCGAGGCTCCTAGGAGGCCTTTACAGCTTACTGCCTTTAAAGTAAAGCAGAGCTGCGACGTGGGTCTCATAGAAGCTGCCGCACGCCTCCCCTTCTGCATGGCAGAGCAGGGCCACCCGTCGAGGCGAGTGTTCATGCTGAGTTTCCCTTTCGCTATAAAGCAGGGCAGGGGAAGCTCCCAGCCAGGAAGTCGTAGTACCCTATTTCTTTGGAGGCAACTCAGTTTCTACTCAGTGCCACGCCTGCCCTGACTAGTAAGCCGGCAAACGCACTATTCCCCGGAAGCGTCAAGGGCTCACGCAGGGCGCTTTCCAGCGGGGAAAACAAGGCTTGTGACATCAGGCCCCCCATTCGAGGTTGACGCACTGCGTAAGGACCTGTTATGCTGCCGAAGTCAGAAGAGACACAAGCTACCCACTGACCCCTTCCCGAAATCAGCTTTTGTAGGCAGGGTGTTCGGCTTGTAGGGAACTGCCTAAATTTTCGAAAGCCCCAGATCGGCCTAGGGGCCTGGGCATCTTCCAAAAGCCTGCTGTGTTCCACGAAGAACTGTGCGTCAGTTGCAGTGGAACCCAGCCTGACTTTTTCCTTGGGTAAGGTGACTGCAGGTTTGAGGTCCGAGAAGGAGCGCTAAGCAGAGTGTTTTTCGAGGTAGAGCTCAGGTAAGGCAAGGGGAGCCAACTTCCTTGTCATGTTGCGCTGGATACAACCTTGTTTCAGAAGCTCTTGGAGAGCTGAGGAAATCTGCCTCTCCCAAGGAAGAGGGCAGTGTGTTGCCCTACACTCGGCATAAACAGGCGTACACCTAAGGGCCTTCGGGGCTGGATGAGGCTCAAGCGGGCCCCAGGAGCCTGGCGGTACTCAGTGTTCTTGCACTGACTCGGGTGCTGACACGACGTTCTTAGGACTCCTTAAAGGGGTACTACCGAAAACTTAAAGCAGAACAGCAAGGAATGCCTCAGGAAGAGTGCTGCACGCCTTCCAATCGGCACGGCCCACCAGGGCGATTTTCGAGTCTCGTGGGGACACTGAGTTTCCCTTTCGCCCTAGAGCAGGGCAGGAAAGCTTCCTCAGGAACTGGAAGCAGCCTGCTTCTTTCGAGAAAGCTCCTTTGCCTCTCGCAGGCATGCCCGCAGGGACTAAACTCCCGGCAGCAAGAGTGTTTTTGACCTGCTGGACTGGCTAGGAACGTCTCTCTGAAGCTGTGGCAGAGCTGAGGATCTCCAGCTCTCCCAGGGAAGAGTGCAGTGTGTTGCGCTTCGCTCAGGAAACACAGGGGTGCGCTGAAGGCCCTACGGGGCTGGGTGCTGCTCCACAGGCCCACTGGAGCCCGGCTCCCTGAGTGTTCCTGTAAGGAAACTGGTGCTAACGTGCTAGGAGTCCGGAAAGGCCTACCCTCGTGAAACTAAAGTAGCACAGCCCAAATGCCTCATGGAAGCTGCTGCCCACCAATCTTTCTGCACGGAAACCCAGGGCCGTAGTGAAAAGCCAGTGTTTGCGTTTCGGGTTCCCTTTAGCTCTAAAGCAGGGTCAGGCTTTCTTTGTGGAACTGTAGTTGAAAGTCAGCCTGCCGATGCAGGAGACACGGGTTCGTACCCCGATCCGGGAAGGTCCCACCCGCTGCCCTAGTGCCGCACCCGGGAGCCTTAGCCGCTGAACCTAAGCCTCAGGAGCCGGCGCTCCGCAATGGGAGAGGCCACAACCGTGAGAGGTGCGCGTACACCCAAATAAGGAAAGACACAGGGCAAGATGATATCCCACCCAGGAACCGGAGGCGCCCTGTTTCTGGGAGAAAAGTCAACTTCCTATCCGAGCCCTGCACGAAATGACTAGAATCCTGGAAGCACAAGTGTTTGGGCACAAGCTTCCAGGCTGCCCGAGTGGAATGGTCAACACTGGGGAGAAAAAGGCCTGTGCCCTCAGGCCCCCATTTCGAGGTTGACGGGAAGCATCAGTACCTATTGTTTCGAAAAATTCAAAAGAGACACATGGTACTCAGGGGGCCCTTCCCTAAAGCAGCTTCTCCATACAGCGTGTTCTGCGTTGTAGGGTGTGGCCTAAAGGAAAGAATGCCGTGGGTCAGCCTAGGGGCCCGTGCACCTTCCAAAAGCCGGCTGTGTTCCACGAAGAACTGATCTTTAGTTGCAGTGGAACCCAACCCGAGTTTCTCCTTGAGGTAGGGTGACTGCAGGTAACAAGACCTAGAAGGAATGCTAAGCAGAGTGTCTCTCTCAGTATCGCTCTGACAGGGCAATGAGGCCGACCGGCATTGAATGCTGGAAGTGCTACAACCGTGTTACTGAATCCGTCTGTGACCGGAGGCAGTCTAGCTCTCCGACGCACGAGTTCAATATGTTGCCCTACGCTCAGCTACGGAGGGGTGCAGCTAAGGATCTTCGCGACTGGATGAGGCTCACCAGGCCACTAGGAGCCTGCAGTGACTCAGCGTTCTTAGACAGAATCGTGTGCGGACGCGAGGCTCCTAGGAGGCCTTTACAGCTTACTGCCTTTAAAGTAAAGCAGAGCTGCGACGTGGGTCTCATAGAAGCTGCCGCACGCCTCCCCTTCTGCATGGCAGAGCAGGGCCACCCGTCGAGGCGAGTGTTCATGCTGAGTTTCCCTTTCGCTATAAAGCAGGGCAGGGGAAGCTCCCAGCCAGGAAGTCGTAGTACCCTATTTCTTTGGAGGCAACTCAGTTTCTACTCAGTGCCACGCCTGCCCTGACTAGTAAGCCGGCAAACGCACTATTCCCCGGAAGCGTCAAGGGCTCACGCAGGGCGCTTTCCAGCGGGGAAAACAAGGCTTGTGACATCAGGCCCCCCATTCGAGGTTGACGCACTGCGTAAGGACCTGTTATGCTGCCGAAGTCAGAAGAGACACAAGCTACCCACTGACCCCTTCCCGAAATCAGCTTTTGTAGGCAGGGTGTTCGGCTTGTAGGGAACTGCCTAAATTTTCGAAAGCCCCAGATCGGCCTAGGGGCCTGGGCATCTTCCAAAAGCCTGCTGTGTTCCACGAAGAACTGTGCGTCAGTTGCAGTGGAACCCAGCCTGACTTTTTCCTTGGGTAAGGTGACTGCAGGTTTGAGGTCCGAGAAGGAGCGCTAAGCAGAGTGTTTTTCGAGGTAGAGCTCAGGTAAGGCAAGGGGAGCCAACTTCCTTGTCATGTTGCGCTGGATACAACCTTGTTTCAGAAGCTCTTGGAGAGCTGAGGAAATCTGCCTCTCCCAAGGAAGAGGGCAGTGTGTTGCCCTACACTCGGCATAAACAGGCGTACACCTAAGGGCCTTCGGGGCTGGATGAGGCTCAAGCGGGCCCCAGGAGCCTGGCGGTACTCAGTGTTCTTGCACTGACTCGGGTGCTGACACGACGTTCTTAGGACTCCTTAAAGGGGTACTACCGAAAACTTAAAGCAGAACAGCAAGGAATGCCTCAGGAAGAGTGCTGCACGCCTTCCAATCGGCACGGCCCACCAGGGCGATTTTCGAGTCTCGTGGGGACACTGAGTTTCCCTTTCGCCCTAGAGCAGGGCAGGAAAGCTTCCTCAGGAACTGGAAGCAGCCTGCTTCTTTCGAGAAAGCTCCTTTGCCTCTCGCAGGCATGCCCGCAGGGACTAAGCTCCCGGCAGCAAGAGTGTTTTTGACCTGCTGGACTGGCTAGGAACGTCTCTCTGAAGCTGTGGCAGAGCTGAGGATCTCCAGCTCTCCCAGGGAAGAGTGCAGTGTGTTGCGCTTCGCTCAGGAAACACAGGGGTGCGCTGAAGGACCTACGGGGCTGGGTGCTGCTCCACAGGCCCACTGGAGCCCGGCTCCCTGAGTGTTCCTGTAAGGAAACTGGTGCTAACGTGCTAGGAGTCCGGAAAGGCCTACCCTCGTGAAACTAAAGTAGCACAGCCCAAATGCCTCATGGAAGCTGCTGCCCACCAATCTTTCTGCACGGAAACCCAGGGCCGTAGTGAAAAGCCAGTGTTTGCGTTTCGGGTTCCCTTTAGCTCTAAAGCAGGGTCAGGCTTTCTTTGTGGAACTGTAGTTGAAAGTCAGCCTGCCGATGCAGGAGACACGGGTTCGTACCCCGATCCGGGAAGGTCCCACCCGCTGCCCTAGTGCCGCACCCGGGAGCCTTAGCCGCTGAACCTAAGCCTCAGGAGCCGGCGCTCCGCAATGGGAGAGGCCACAACCGTGAGAGGTGCGCGTACACCCAAATAAGGAAAGACACAGGGCAAGATGATATCCCACCCAGGAACCGGAGGCGCCCTGTTTCTGGGAGAAAAGTCAACTTCCTATCCGAGCCCTGCACGAAATGACTAGAATCCTGGAAGCACAAGTGTTTGGGCACAAGCTTCCAGGCTGCCCGAGTGGAATGGTCAACATTGGGGAGAAAAAGGCCTGTGCCCTCAGGCCCCCATTTCGAGGTTGACGGGAAGCATCAGTACCTATTGTTTCGAAAAATTCAAAAGAGACACATGGTACTCAGGGGGCCCTTCCCTAAAGCAGCTTCTCCATACAGCGTGTTCTGCGTTGTAGGGCGTGGCCTAAAGGAAAGAATGCCGTGGGTCAGCCTAGGGGCCCGTGCACCTTCCAAAAGCCGGCTGTGTTCCACGAAGAACTGATCTTTAGTTGCAGTGGAACCCAACCCGAGTTTCTCCTTGAGGTAGGGTGACTGCAGGTAACAAGACCTAGAAGGAATGCTAAGCAGAGTGTCTCTCTCAGTATCGCTCTGACAGGGCAATGAGGCCGACCGGCATTGAATGCTGGAAGTGCTACAACCGTGTTACTGAATCCGTCTGTGACCGGAGGCAGTCTAGCTCTCCGACGCACGAGTTCAATATGTTGCCCTACGCTCAGCTACGGAGGGGTGCAGCTAAGGATCTTCGCGACTGGATGAGGCTCACCAGGCCACTAGGAGCCTGCAGTGACTCAGCGTTCTTAGACAGAATCGTGTGCGGACGCGAGGCTCCTAGGAGGCCTTTACAGCTTACTGCCTTTAAAGTAAAGCAGAGCTGCGACGTGGGTCTCATAGAAGCTGCCGCACGCCTCCCCTTCTGCATGGCAGAGCAGGGCCACCCGTCGAGGCGAGTGTTCATGCTGAGTTTCCCTTTCGCTATAAAGCAGGGCAGGGGAAGCTCCCAGCCAGGAAGTCGTAGTACCCTATTTCTTTGGAGGCAACTCAGTTTCTACTCAGTGCCACGCCTGCCCTGACTAGTAAGCCGGCAAACGCACTATTCCCCGGAAGCGTCAAGGGCTCACGCAGGGCGCTTTCCAGCGGGGAAAACAAGGCTTGTGACATCAGGCCCCCCATTCGAGGTTGACGCACTGCGTAAGGACCTGTTATGCTGCCGAAGTCAGAAGAGACACAAGCTACCCACTGACCCCTTCCCGAAATCAGCTTTTGTAGGCAGGGTGTTCGGCTTGTAGGGAACTGCCTAAATTTTCGAAAGCCCCAGATCGGCCTAGGGGCCTGGGCATCTTCCAAAAGCCTGCTGTGTTCCACGAAGAACTGTGCGTCAGTTGCAGTGGAACCCAGCCTGACTTTTTCCTTGGGTAAGGTGACTGCAGGTTTGAGGTCCGAGAAGGAGCGCTAAGCAGAGTGTTTTTCGAGGTAGAGCTCAGGTAAGGCAAGGGGAGCCAACTTCCTTGTCATGTTGCGCTGGATACAACCTTGTTTCAGAAGCTCTTGGAGAGCTGAGGAAATCTGCCTCTCCCAAGGAAGAGGGCAGTGTGTTGCCCTACACTCGGCATAAACAGGCGTACACCTAAGGGCCTTCGGGGCTGGATGAGGCTCAAGCGGGCCCCAGGAGCCTGGCGGTACTCAGTGTTCTTGCACTGACTCGGGTGCTGACACGACGTTCTTAGGACTCCTTAAAGGGGTACTACCGAAAACTTAAAGCAGAACAGCAAGGAATGCCTCAGGAAGAGTGCTGCACGCCTTCCAATCGGCACGGCCCACCAGGGCGATTTTCGAGTCTCGTGGGGACACTGAGTTTCCCTTTCGCCCTAGAGCAGGGCAGGAAAGCTTCCTCAGGAACTGGAAGCAGCCTGCTTCTTTCGAGAAAGCTCCTTTGCCTCTCGCAGGCATGCCCGCAGGGACTAAACTCCCGGCAGCAAGAGTGTTTTTGACCTGCTGGACTGGCTAGGAACGTCTCTCTGAAGCTGTGGCAGAGCTGAGGATCTCCAGCTCTCCCAGGGAAGAGTGCAGTGTGTTGCGCTTCGCTCAGGAAACACAGGGGTGCGCTGAAGGACCTACGGGGCTGGGTGCTGCTCCACAGGCCCACTGGAGCCCGGCTCCCTGAGTGTTCCTGTAAGGAAACTGGTGCTAACGTGCTAGGAGTCCGGAAAGGCCTACCCTCGTGAAACTAAAGTAGCACAGCCCAAATGCCTCATGGAAGCTGCTGCCCACCAATCTTTCTGCACGGAAACCCAGGGCCGTAGTGAAAAGCCAGTGTTTGCGTTTCGGGTTCCCTTTAGCTCTAAAGCAGGGTCAGGCTTTCTTTGTGGAACTGTAGTTGAAAGTCAGCCTGCCGATGCAGGAGACACGGGTTCGTACCCCGATCCGGGAAGGTCCCACCCGCTGCCCTAGTGCCGCACCCGGGAGCCTTAGCCGCTGAACCTAAGCCTCAGGAGCCGGCGCTCCGCAATGGGAGAGGCCACAACCGTGAGAGGTGCGCGTACACCCAAATAAGGAAAGACACAGGGCAAGATGATATCCCACCCAGGAACCGGAGGCGCCCTGTTTCTGGGAGAAAAGTCAACTTCCTATCCGAGCCCTGCACGAAATGACTAGAATCCTGGAAGCACAAGTGTTTGGGCACAAGCTTCCAGGCTGCCCGAGTGGAATGGTCAACATTGGGGAGAAAAAGGCCTGTGCCCTCAGGCCCCCATTTCGAGGTTGACGGGAAGCATCAGTACCTATTGTTTCGAAAAATTCAAAAGAGACACATGGTACTCAGGGGGCCCTTCCCTAAAGCAGCTTCTCCATACAGCGTGTTCTGCGTTGTAGGGCGTGGCCTAAAGGAAAGAATGCCGTGGGTCAGCCTAGGGGCCCGTGCACCTTCCAAAAGCCGGCTGTGTTCCACGAAGAACTGATCTTTAGTTGCAGTGGAACCCAACCCGAGTTTCTCCTTGAGGTAGGGTGACTGCAGGTAACAAGACCTAGAAGGAATGCTAAGCAGAGTGTCTCTCTCAGTATCGCTCTGACAGGGCAATGAGGCCGACCGGCATTGAATGCTGGAAGTGCTACAACCGTGTTACTGAATCCGTCTGTGACCGGAGGCAGTCTAGCTCTCCGACGCACGAGTTCAATATGTTGCCCTACGCTCAGCTACGGAGGGGTGCAGCTAAGGATCTTCGCGACTGGATGAGGCTCACCAGGCCACTAGGAGCCTGCAGTGACTCAGCGTTCTTAGACAGAATCGTGTGCGGACGCGAGGCTCCTAGGAGGCCTTTACAGCTTACTGCCTTTAAAGTAAAGCAGAGCTGCGACGTGGGTCTCATAGAAGCTGCCGCACGCCTCCCCTTCTGCATGGCAGAGCAGGGCCACCCGTCGAGGCGAGTGTTCATGCTGAGTTTCCCTTTCGCTATAAAGCAGGGCAGGGGAAGCTCCCAGCCAGGAAGTCGTAGTACCCTATTTCTTTGGAGGCAACTCAGTTTCTACTCAGTGCCACGCCTGCCCTGACTAGTAAGCCGGCAAACGCACTATTCCCCGGAAGCGTCAAGGGCTCACGCAGGGCGCTTTCCAGCGGGGAAAACAAGGCTTGTGACATCAGGCCCCCCATTCGAGGTTGACGCACTGCGTAAGGACCTGTTATGCTGCCGAAGTCAGAAGAGACACAAGCTACCCACTGACCCCTTCCCGAAATCAGCTTTTGTAGGCAGGGTGTTCGGCTTGTAGGGAACTGCCTAAATTTTCGAAAGCCCCAGATCGGCCTAGGGGCCTGGGCATCTTCCAAAAGCCTGCTGTGTTCCACGAAGAACTGTGCGTCAGTTGCAGTGGAACCCAGCCTGACTTTTTCCTTGGGTAAGGTGACTGCAGGTTTGAGGTCCGAGAAGGAGCGCTAAGCAGAGTGTTTTTCGAGGTAGAGCTCAGGTAAGGCAAGGGGAGCCAACTTCCTTGTCATGTTGCGCTGGATACAACCTTGTTTCAGAAGCTCTTGGAGAGCTGAGGAAATCTGCCTCTCCCAAGGAAGAGGGCAGTGTGTTGCCCTACACTCGGCATAAACAGGCGTACACCTAAGGGCCTTCGGGGCTGGATGAGGCTCAAGCGGGCCCCAGGAGCCTGGCGGTACTCAGTGTTCTTGCACTGACTCGGGTGCTGACACGACGTTCTTAGGACTCCTTAAAGGGGTACTACCGAAAACTTAAAGCAGAACAGCAAGGAATGCCTCAGGAAGAGTGCTGCACGCCTTCCAATCGGCACGGCCCACCAGGGCGATTTTCGAGTCTCGTGGGGACACTGAGTTTCCCTTTCGCCCTAGAGCAGGGCAGGAAAGCTTCCTCAGGAACTGGAAGCAGCCTGCTTCTTTCGAGAAAGCTCCTTTGCCTCTCGCAGGCATGCCCGCAGGGACTAAGCTCCCGGCAGCAAGAGTGTTTTTGACCTGCTGGACTGGCTAGGAACGTCTCTCTGAAGCTGTGGCAGAGCTGAGGATCTCCAGCTCTCCCAGGGAAGAGTGCAGTGTGTTGCGCTTCGCTCAGGAAACACAGGGGTGCGCTGAAGGACCTACGGGGCTGGGTGCTGCTCCACAGGCCCACTGGAGCCCGGCTCCCTGAGTGTTCCTGTAAGGAAACTGCTGCTAACGTGCTAGGAGTCCGGAAAGGCCTACCCTCGTGAAACTAAAGTAGCACAGCCCAAATGCCTCATGGAAGCTGCTGCCCACCAATCTTTCTGCACGGAAACCCAGGGCCGTAGTGAAAAGCCAGTGTTTGCGTTTCGGGTTCCCTTTAGCTCTAAAGCAGGGTCAGGCTTTCTTTGTGGAACTGTAGTTGAAAGTCAGCCTGCCGATGCAGGAGACACGGGTTCGTACCCCGATCCGGGAAGGTCCCACCCGCTGCCCTAGTGCCGCACCCGGGAGCCTTAGCCGCTGAACCTAAGCCTCAGGAGCCGGCGCTCCGCAATGGGAGAGGCCACAACCGTGAGAGGTGCGCGTACACCCAAATAAGGAAAGACACAGGGCAAGATGATATCCCACCCAGGAACCGGAGGCGCCCTGTTTCTGGGAGAAAAGTCAACTTCCTATCCGAGCCCTGCACGAAATGACTAGAATCCTGGAAGCACAAGTGTTTGGGCACAAGCTTCCAGGCTGCCCGAGTGGAATGGTCAACATTGGGGAGAAAAAGGCCTGTGCCCTCAGGCCCCCATTTCGAGGTTGACGGGAAGCATCAGTACCTATTGTTTCGAAAAATTCAAAAGAGACACATGGTACTCAGGGGGCCCTTCCCTAAAGCAGCTTCTCCATACAGCGTGTTCTGCGTTGTAGGGCGTGGCCTAAAGGAAAGAATGCCGTGGGTCAGCCTAGGGGCCCGTGCACCTTCCAAAAGCCGGCTGTGTTCCACGAAGAACTGATCTTTAGTTGCAGTGGAACCCAACCCGAGTTTCTCCTTGAGGTAGGGTGACTGCAGGTAACAAGACCTAGAAGGAATGCTAAGCAGAGTGTCTCTCTCAGTATCGCTCTGACAGGGCAATGAGGCCGACCGGCATTGAATGCTGGAAGTGCTACAACCGTGTTACTGAATCCGTCTGTGACCGGAGGCAGTCTAGCTCTCCGACGCACGAGTTCAATATGTTGCCCTACGCTCAGCTACGGAGGGGTGCAGCTAAGGATCTTCGCGACTGGATGAGGCTCACCAGGCCACTAGGAGCCTGCAGTGACTCAGCGTTCTTAGACAGAATCGTGTGCGGACGCGAGGCTCCTAGGAGGCCTTTACAGCTTACTGCCTTTAAAGTAAAGCAGAGCTGCGACGTGGGTCTCATAGAAGCTGCCGCACGCCTCCCCTTCTGCATGGCAGAGCAGGGCCACCCGTCGAGGCGAGTGTTCATGCTGAGTTTCCCTTTCGCTATAAAGCAGGGCAGGGGAAGCTCCCAGCCAGGAAGTCGTAGTACCCTATTTCTTTGGAGGCAACTCAGTTTCTACTCAGTGCCACGCCTGCCCTGACTAGTAAGCCGGCAAACGCACTATTCCCCGGAAGCGTCAAGGGCTCACGCAGGGCGCTTTCCAGCGGGGAAAACAAGGCTTGTGACATCAGGCCCCCCATTCGAGGTTGACGCACTGCGTAAGGACCTGTTATGCTGCCGAAGTCAGAAGAGACACAAGCTACCCACTGACCCCTTCCCGAAATCAGCTTTTGTAGGCAGGGTGTTCGGCTTGTAGGGAACTGCCTAAATTTTCGAAAGCCCCAGATCGGCCTAGGGGCCTGGGCATCTTCCAAAAGCCTGCTGTGTTCCACGAAGAACTGTGCGTCAGTTGCAGTGGAACCCAGCCTGACTTTTTCCTTGGGTAAGGTGACTGCAGGTTTGAGGTCCGAGAAGGAGCGCTAAGCAGAGTGTTTTTCGAGGTAGAGCTCAGGTAAGGCAAGGGGAGCCAACTTCCTTGTCATGTTGCGCTGGATACAACCTTGTTTCAGAAGCTCTTGGAGAGCTGAGGAAATCTGCCTCTCCCAAGGAAGAGGGCAGTGTGTTGCCCTACACTCGGCATAAACAGGCGTACACCTAAGGGCCTTCGGGGCTGGATGAGGCTCAAGCGGGCCCCAGGAGCCTGGCGGTACTCAGTGTTCTTGCACTGACTCGGGTGCTGACACGACGTTCTTAGGACTCCTTAAAGGGGTACTACCGAAAACTTAAAGCAGAACAGCAAGGAATGCCTCAGGAAGAGTGCTGCACGCCTTCCAATCGGCACGGCCCACCAGGGCGATTTTCGAGTCTCGTGGGGACACTGAGTTTCCCTTTCGCCCTAGAGCAGGGCAGGAAAGCTTCCTCAGGAACTGGAAGCAGCCTGCTTCTTTCGAGAAAGCTCCTTTGCCTCTCGCAGGCATGCCCGCAGGGACTAAACTCCCGGCAGCAAGAGTGTTTTTGACCTGCTGGACTGGCTAGGAACGTCTCTCTGAAGCTGTGGCAGAGCTGAGGATCTCCAGCTCTCCCAGGGAAGAGTGCAGTGTGTTGCGCTTCGCTCAGGAAACACAGGGGTGCGCTGAAGGACCTACGGGGCTGGGTGCTGCTCCACAGGCCCACTGGAGCCCGGCTCCCTGAGTGTTCCTGTAAGGAAACTGGTGCTAACGTGCTAGGAGTCCGGAAAGGCCTACCCTCGTGAAACTAAAGTAGCACAGCCCAAATGCCTCATGGAAGCTGCTGCCCACCAATCTTTCTGCACGGAAACCCAGGGCCGTAGTGAAAAGCCAGTGTTTGCGTTTCGGGTTCCCTTTAGCTCTAAAGCAGGGTCAGGCTTTCTTTGTGGAACTGTAGTTGAAAGTCAGCCTGCCGATGCAGGAGACACGGGTTCGTACCCCGATCCGGGAAGGTCCCACCCGCTGCCCTAGTGCCGCACCCGGGAGCCTTAGCCGCTGAACCTAAGCCTCAGGAGCCGGCGCTCCGCAATGGGAGAGGCCACAACCGTGAGAGGTGCGCGTACACCCAAATAAGGAAAGACACAGGGCAAGATGATATCCCACCCAGGAACCGGAGGCGCCCTGTTTCTGGGAGAAAAGTCAACTTCCTATCCGAGCCCTGCACGAAATGACTAGAATCCTGGAAGCACAAGTGTTTGGGCACAAGCTTCCAGGCTGCCCGAGTGGAATGGTCAACATTGGGGAGAAAAAGGCCTGTGCCCTCAGGCCCCCATTTCGAGGTTGACGGGAAGCATCAGTACCTATTGTTTCGAAAAATTCAAAAGAGACACATGGTACTCAGGGGGCCCTTCCCTAAAGCAGCTTCTCCATACAGCGTGTTCTGCGTTGTAGGGCGTGGCCTAAAGGAAAGAATGCCGTGGGTCAGCCTAGGGGCCCGTGCACCTTCCAAAAGCCGGCTGTGTTCCACGAAGAACTGATCTTTAGTTGCAGTGGAACCCAACCCGAGTTTCTCCTTGAGGTAGGGTGACTGCAGGTAACAAGACCTAGAAGGAATGCTAAGCAGAGTGTCTCTCTCAGTATCGCTCTGACAGGGCAATGAGGCCGACCGGCATTGAATGCTGGAAGTGCTACAACCGTGTTACTGAATCCGTCTGTGACCGGAGGCAGTCTAGCTCTCCGACGCACGAGTTCAATATGTTGCCCTACGCTCAGCTACGGAGGGGTGCAGCTAAGGATCTTCGCGACTGGATGAGGCTCACCAGGCCACTAGGAGCCTGCAGTGACTCAGCGTTCTTAGACAGAATCGTGTGCGGACGCGAGGCTCCTAGGAGGCCTTTACAGCTTACTGCCTTTAAAGTAAAGCAGAGCTGCGACGTGGGTCTCATAGAAGCTGCCGCACGCCTCCCCTTCTGCATGGCAGAGCAGGGCCACCCGTCGAGGCGAGTGTTCATGCTGAGTTTCCCTTTCGCTATAAAGCAGGGCAGGGGAAGCTCCCAGCCAGGAAGTCGTAGTACCCTATTTCTTTGGAGGCAACTCAGTTTCTACTCAGTGCCACGCCTGCCCTGACTAGTAAGCCGGCAAACGCACTATTCCCCGGAAGCGTCAAGGGCTCACGCAGGGCGCTTTCCAGCGGGGAAAACAAGGCTTGTGACATCAGGCCCCCCATTCGAGGTTGACGCACTGCGTAAGGACCTGTTATGCTGCCGAAGTCAGAAGAGACACAAGCTACCCACTGACCCCTTCCCGAAATCAGCTTTTGTAGGCAGGGTGTTCGGCTTGTAGGGAACTGCCTAAATTTTCGAAAGCCCCAGATCGGCCTAGGGGCCTGGGCATCTTCCAAAAGCCTGCTGTGTTCCACGAAGAACTGTGCGTCAGTTGCAGTGGAACCCAGCCTGACTTTTTCCTTGGGTAAGGTGACTGCAGGTTTGAGGTCCGAGAAGGAGCGCTAAGCAGAGTGTTTTTCGAGGTAGAGCTCAGGTAAGGCAAGGGGAGCCAACTTCCTTGTCATGTTGCGCTGGATACAACCTTGTTTCAGAAGCTCTTGGAGAGCTGAGGAAATCTGCCTCTCCCAAGGAAGAGGGCAGTGTGTTGCCCTACACTCGGCATAAACAGGCGTACACCTAAGGGCCTTCGGGGCTGGATGAGGCTCAAGCGGGCCCCAGGAGCCTGGCGGTACTCAGTGTTCTTGCACTGACTCGGGTGCTGACACGACGTTCTTAGGACTCCTTAAAGGGGTACTACCGAAAACTTAAAGCAGAACAGCAAGGAATGCCTCAGGAAGAGTGCTGCACGCCTTCCAATCGGCACGGCCCACCAGGGCGATTTTCGAGTCTCGTGGGGACACTGAGTTTCCCTTTCGCCCTAGAGCAGGGCAGGAAAGCTTCCTCAGGAACTGGAAGCAGCCTGCTTCTTTCGAGAAAGCTCCTTTGCCTCTCGCAGGCATGCCCGCAGGGACTAAGCTCCCGGCAGCAAGAGTGTTTTTGACCTGCTGGACTGGCTAGGAACGTCTCTCTGAAGCTGTGGCAGAGCTGAGGATCTCCAGCTCTCCCAGGGAAGAGTGCAGTGTGTTGCGCTTCGCTCAGGAAACACAGGGGTGCGCTGAAGGACCTACGGGGCTGGGTGCTGCTCCACAGGCCCACTGGAGCCCGGCTCCCTGAGTGTTCCTGTAAGGAAACTGGTGCTAACGTGCTAGGAGTCCGGAAAGGCCTACCCTCGTGAAACTAAAGTAGCACAGCCCAAATGCCTCATGGAAGCTGCTGCCCACCAATCTTTCTGCACGGAAACCCAGGGCCGTAGTGAAAAGCCAGTGTTTGCGTTTCGGGTTCCCTTTAGCTCTAAAGCAGGGTCAGGCTTTCTTTGTGGAACTGTAGTTGAAAGTCAGCCTGCCGATGCAGGAGACACGGGTTCGTACCCCGATCCGGGAAGGTCCCACCCGCTGCCCTAGTGCCGCACCCGGGAGCCTTAGCCGCTGAACCTAAGCCTCAGGAGCCGGCGCTCCGCAATGGGAGAGGCCACAACCGTGAGAGGTGCGCGTACACCCAAATAAGGAAAGACACAGGGCAAGATGATATCCCACCCAGGAACCGGAGGCGCCCTGTTTCTGGGAGAAAAGTCAACTTCCTATCCGAGCCCTGCACGAAATGACTAGAATCCTGGAAGCACAAGTGTTTGGGCACAAGCTTCCAGGCTGCCCGAGTGGAATGGTCAACATTGGGGAGAAAAAGGCCTGTGCCCTCAGGCCCCCATTTCGAGGTTGACGGGAAGCATCAGTACCTATTGTTTCGAAAAATTCAAAAGAGACACATGGTACTCAGGGGGCCCTTCCCTAAAGCAGCTTCTCCATACAGCGTGTTCTGCGTTGTAGGGCGTGGCCTAAAGGAAAGAATGCCGTGGGTCAGCCTAGGGGCCCGTGCACCTTCCAAAAGCCGGCTGTGTTCCACGAAGAACTGATCTTTAGTTGCAGTGGAACCCAACCCGAGTTTCTCCTTGAGGTAGGGTGACTGCAGGTAACAAGACCTAGAAGGAATGCTAAGCAGAGTGTCTCTCTCAGTATCGCTCTGACAGGGCAATGAGGCCGACCGGCATTGAATGCTGGAAGTGCTACAACCGTGTTACTGAATCCGTCTGTGACCGGAGGCAGTCTAGCTCTCCGACGCACGAGTTCAATATGTTGCCCTACGCTCAGCTACGGAGGGGTGCAGCTAAGGATCTTCGCGACTGGATGAGGCTCACCAGGCCACTAGGAGCCTGCAGTGACTCAGCGTTCTTAGACAGAATCGTGTGCGGACGCGAGGCTCCTAGGAGGCCTTTACAGCTTACTGCCTTTAAAGTAAAGCAGAGCTGCGACGTGGGTCTCATAGAAGCTGCCGCACGCCTCCCCTTCTGCATGGCAGAGCAGGGCCACCCGTCGAGGCGAGTGTTCATGCTGAGTTTCCCTTTCGCTATAAAGCAGGGCAGGGGAAGCTCCCAGCCAGGAAGTCGTAGTACCCTATTTCTTTGGAGGCAACTCAGTTTCTACTCAGTGCCACGCCTGCCCTGACTAGTAAGCCGGCAAACGCACTATTCCCCGGAAGCGTCAAGGGCTCACGCAGGGCGCTTTCCAGCGGGGAAAACAAGGCTTGTGACATCAGGCCCCCCATTCGAGGTTGACGCACTGCGTAAGGACCTGTTATGCTGCCGAAGTCAGAAGAGACACAAGCTACCCACTGACCCCTTCCCGAAATCAGCTTTTGTAGGCAGGGTGTTCGGCTTGTAGGGAACTGCCTAAATTTTCGAAAGCCCCAGATCGGCCTAGGGGCCTGGGCATCTTCCAAAAGCCTGCTGTGTTCCACGAAGAACTGTGCGTCAGTTGCAGTGGAACCCAGCCTGACTTTTTCCTTGGGTAAGGTGACTGCAGGTTTGAGGTCCGAGAAGGAGCGCTAAGCAGAGTGTTTTTCGAGGTAGAGCTCAGGTAAGGCAAGGGGAGCCAACTTCCTTGTCATGTTGCGCTGGATACAACCTTGTTTCAGAAGCTCTTGGAGAGCTGAGGAAATCTGCCTCTCCCAAGGAAGAGGGCAGTGTGTTGCCCTACACTCGGCATAAACAGGCGTACACCTAAGGGCCTTCGGGGCTGGATGAGGCTCAAGCGGGCCCCAGGAGCCTGGCGGTACTCAGTGTTCTTGCACTGACTCGGGTGCTGACACGACGTTCTTAGGACTCCTTAAAGGGGTACTACCGAAAACTTAAAGCAGAACAGCAAGGAATGCCTCAGGAAGAGTGCTGCACGCCTTCCAATCGGCACGGCCCACCAGGGCGATTTTCGAGTCTCGTGGGGACACTGAGTTTCCCTTTCGCCCTAGAGCAGGGCAGGAAAGCTTCCTCAGGAACTGGAAGCAGCCTGCTTCTTTCGAGAAAGCTCCTTTGCCTCTCGCAGGCATGCCCGCAGGGACTAAACTCCCGGCAGCAAGAGTGTTTTTGACCTGCTGGACTGGCTAGGAACGTCTCTCTGAAGCTGTGGCAGAGCTGAGGATCTCCAGCTCTCCCAGGGAAGAGTGCAGTGTGTTGCGCTTCGCTCAGGAAACACAGGGGTGCGCTGAAGGACCTACGGGGCTGGGTGCTGCTCCACAGGCCCACTGGAGCCCGGCTCCCTGAGTGTTCCTGTAAGGAAACTGGTGCTAACGTGCTAGGAGTCCGGAAAGGCCTACCCTCGTGAAACTAAAGTAGCACAGCCCAAATGCCTCATGGAAGCTGCTGCCCACCAATCTTTCTGCACGGAAACCCAGGGCCGTAGTGAAAAGCCAGTGTTTGCGTTTCGGGTTCCCTTTAGCTCTAAAGCAGGGTCAGGCTTTCTTTGTGGAACTGTAGTTGAAAGTCAGCCTGCCGATGCAGGAGACACGGGTTCGTACGCCGATCCGGGAAGGTCCCACCCGCTGCCCTAGTGCTGCACCCGGGAGCCTTAGCCGCTGAACCTAAGCCTCAGGAGCCGGCGCTCCGCAATGGGAGAGGCCACAACCGTGAGAGGTGCGCGTACACCCAAATAAGGAAAGACACAGGGCAAGATGATATCCCACCCAGGAACCGGAGGCGCCCTGTTTCTGGGAGAAAAGTCAACTTCCTATCCGAGCCCTGCACGAAATGACTAGAATCCTGGAAGCACAAGTGTTTGGGCACAAGCTTCCAGGCTGCCCGAGTGGAATGGTCAACACTGGGGAGAAAAAGGCCTGTGCCCTCAGGCCCCCATTTCGAGGTTGACGGGAAGCATAAGTACCTATTGTTTCGAAAAATTCAAAAGAGACACATGGTACTCAGGGGGCCCTTCCCTAAAGCAGCTTCTCCATACAGCGTGTTCTGCGTTGTAGGGCGTGGCCTAAAGGAAAGAATGCCGTGGGTCAGCCTAGGGGCCCGTGCACCTTCCAAAAGCCGGCTGTGTTCCACGAAGAACTGATCTTTAGTTGCAGTGGAACCCAACCCGAGTTTCTCCTTGAGGTAGGGTGACTGCAGGTAACAAGACCTAGAAGGAATGCTAAGCAGAGTGTCTCTCTCAGTATCGCTCTGACAGGGCAATGAGGCCGACCGGCATTGAATGCTGGAAGTGCTACAACCGTGTTACTGAATCCGTCTGTGACCGGAGGCAGTCTAGCTCTCCGACGCACGAGTTCAATATGTTGCCCTACGCTCAGCTACGGAGGGGTGCAGCTAAGGATCTTCGCGACTGGATGAGGCTCACCAGGCCACTAGGAGCCTGCAGTGACTCAGCGTTCTTAGACAGAATCGTGTGCGGACGCGAGGCTCCTAGGAGGCCTTTACAGCTTACTGCCTTTAAAGTAAAGCAGAGCTGCGACGTGGGTCTCATAGAAGCTGCCGCACGCCTCCCCTTCTGCATGGCAGAGCAGGGCCACCCGTCGAGGCGAGTGTTCATGCTGAGTTTCCCTTTCGCTATAAAGCAGGGCAGGGGAAGCTCCCAGCCAGGAAGTCGTAGTACCCTATTTCTTTGGAGGCAACTCAGTTTCTACTCAGTGCCACGCCTGCCCTGACTAGTAAGCCGGCAAACGCACTATTCCCCGGAAGCGTCAAGGGCTCACGCAGGGCGCTTTCCAGCGGGGAAAACAAGGCTTGTGACATCAGGCCCCCCATTCGAGGTTGACGCACTGCGTAAGGACCTGTTATGCTGCCGAAGTCAGAAGAGACACAAGCTACCCACTGACCCCTTCCCGAAATCAGCTTTTGTAGGCAGGGTGTTCGGCTTGTAGGGAACTGCCTAAATTTTCGAAAGCCCCAGATCGGCCTAGGGGCCTGGGCATCTTCCAAAAGCCTGCTGTGTTCCACGAAGAACTGTGCGTCAGTTGCAGTGGAACCCAGCCTGACTTTTTCCTTGGGTAAGGTGACTGCAGGTTTGAGGTCCGAGAAGGAGCGCTAAGCAGAGTGTTTTTCGAGGTAGAGCTCAGGTAAGGCAAGGGGAGCCAACTTCCTTGTCATGTTGCGCTGGATACAACCTTGTTTCAGAAGCTCTTGGAGAGCTGAGGAAATCTGCCTCTCCCAAGGAAGAGGGCAGTGTGTTGCCCTACACTCGGCATAAACAGGCGTACACCTAAGGGCCTTCGGGGCTGGATGAGGCTCAAGCGGGCCCCAGGAGCCTGGCGGTACTCAGTGTTCTTGCACTGACTCGGGTGCTGACACGACGTTCTTAGGACTCCTTAAAGGGGTACTACCGAAAACTTAAAGCAGAACAGCAAGGAATGCCTCAGGAAGAGTGCTGCACGCCTTCCAATCGGCACGGCCCACCAGGGCGATTTTCGAGTCTCGTGGGGACACTGAGTTTCCCTTTCGCCCTAGAGCAGGGCAGGAAAGCTTCCTCAGGAACTGGAAGCAGCCTGCTTCTTTCGAGAAAGCTCCTTTGCCTCTCGCAGGCATGCCCGCAGGGACTAAGCTCCCGGCAGCAAGAGTGTTTTTGACCTGCTGGACTGGCTAGGAACGTCTCTCTGAAGCTGTGGCAGAGCTGAGGATCTCCAGCTCTCCCAGGGAAGAGTGCAGTGTGTTGCGCTTCGCTCAGGAAACACAGGGGTGCGCTGAAGGACCTACGGGGCTGGGTGCTGCTCCACAGGCCCACTGGAGCCCGGCTCCCTGAGTGTTCCTGTAAGGAAACTGGTGCTAACGTGCTAGGAGTCCGGAAAGGCCTACCCTCGTGAAACTAAAGTAGCACAGCCCAAATGCCTCATGGAAGCTGCTGCCCACCAATCTTTCTGCACGGAAACCCAGGGCCGTAGTGAAAAGCCAGTGTTTGCGTTTCGGGTTCCCTTTAGCTCTAAAGCAGGGTCAGGCTTTCTTTGTGGAACTGTAGTTGAAAGTCAGCCTGCCGATGCAGGAGACACGGGTTCGTACCCCGATCCGGGAAGGTCCCACCCGCTGCCCTAGTGCCGCACCCGGGAGCCTTAGCCGCTGAACCTAAGCCTCAGGAGCCGGCGCTCCGCAATGGGAGAGGCCACAACCGTGAGAGGTGCGCGTACACCCAAATAAGGAAAGACACAGGGCAAGATGATATCCCACCCAGGAACCGGAGGCGCCCTGTTTCTGGGAGAAAAGTCAACTTCCTATCCGAGCCCTGCACGAAATGACTAGAATCCTGGAAGCACAAGTGTTTGGGCACAAGCTTCCAGGCTGCCCGAGTGGAATGGTCAACACTGGGGAGAAAAAGGCCTGTGCCCTCAGGCCCCCATTTCGAGGTTGACGGGAAGCATCAGTACCTATTGTTTCGAAAAATTCAAAAGAGACACATGGTACTCAGGGGGCCCTTCCCTAAAGCAGCTTCTCCATACAGCGTGTTCTGCGTTGTAGGGCGTGGCCTAAAGGAAAGAATGCCGTGGGTCAGCCTAGGGGCCCGTGCACCTTCCAAAAGCCGGCTGTGTTCCACGAAGAACTGATCTTTAGTTGCAGTGGAACCCAACCCGAGTTTCTCCTTGAGGTAGGGTGACTGCAGGTAACAAGACCTAGAAGGAATGCTAAGCAGAGTGTCTCTCTCAGTATCGCTCTGACAGGGCAATGAGGCCGACCGGCATTGAATGCTGGAAGTGCTACAACCGTGTTACTGAATCCGTCTGTGACCGGAGGCAGTCTAGCTCTCCGACGCACGAGTTCAATATGTTGCCCTACGCTCAGCTACGGAGGGGTGCAGCTAAGGATCTTCGCGACTGGATGAGGCTCACCAGGCCACTAGGAGCCTGCAGTGACTCAGCGTTCTTAGACAGAATCGTGTGCGGACGCGAGGCTCCTAGGAGGCCTTTACAGCTTACTGCCTTTAAAGTAAAGCAGAGCTGCGACGTGGGTCTCATAGAAGCTGCCGCACGCCTCCCCTTCTGCATGGCAGAGCAGGGCCACCCGTCGAGGCGAGTGTTCATGCTGAGTTTCCCTTTCGCTATAAAGCAGGGCAGGGGAAGCTCCCAGCCAGGAAGTCGTAGTACCCTATTTCTTTGGAGGCAACTCAGTTTCTACTCAGTGCCACGCCTGCCCTGACTAGTAAGCCGGCAAACGCACTATTCCCCGGAAGCGTCAAGGGCTCACGCAGGGCGCTTTCCAGCGGGGAAAACAAGGCTTGTGACATCAGGCCCCCCATTCGAGGTTGACGCACTGCGTAAGGACCTGTTATGCTGCCGAAGTCAGAAGAGACACAAGCTACCCACTGACCCCTTCCCGAAATCAGCTTTTGTAGGCAGGGTGTTCGGCTTGTAGGGAACTGCCTAAATTTTCGAAAGCCCCAGATCGGCCTAGGGGCCTGGGCATCTTCCAAAAGCCTGCTGTGTTCCACGAAGAACTGTGCGTCAGTTGCAGTGGAACCCAGCCTGACTTTTTCCTTGGGTAAGGTGACTGCAGGTTTGAGGTCCGAGAAGGAGCGCTAAGCAGAGTGTTTTTCGAGGTAGAGCTCAGGTAAGGCAAGGGGAGCCAACTTCCTTGTCATGTTGCGCTGGATACAACCTTGTTTCAGAAGCTCTTGGAGAGCTGAGGAAATCTGCCTCTCCCAAGGAAGAGGGCAGTGTGTTGCCCTACACTCGGCATAAACAGGCGTACACCTAAGGGCCTTCGGGGCTGGATGAGGCTCAAGCGGGCCCCAGGAGCCTGGCGGTACTCAGTGTTCTTGCACTGACTCGGGTGCTGACACGACGTTCTTAGGACTCCTTAAAGGGGTACTACCGAAAACTTAAAGCAGAACAGCAAGGAATGCCTCAGGAAGAGTGCTGCACGCCTTCCAATCGGCACGGCCCACCAGGGCGATTTTCGAGTCTCGTGGGGACACTGAGTTTCCCTTTCGCCCTAGAGCAGGGCAGGAAAGCTTCCTCAGGAACTGGAAGCAGCCTGCTTCTTTCGAGAAAGCTCATTTGCCTCTCGCAGGCATGCCCGCAGGGACTAAACTCCCGGCAGCAAGAGTGTTTTTGACCTGCTGGACTGGCTAGGAACGTCTCTCTGAAGCTGTGGCAGAGCTGAGGATCTCCAGCTCTCCCAGGGAAGAGTGCAGTGTGTTGCGCTTCGCTCAGGAAACACAGGGGTGCGCTGAAGGACCTACGGGGCTGGGTGCTGCTCCACAGGCCCACTGGAGCCCGGCTCCCTGAGTGTTCCTGTAAGGAAACTGGTGCTAACGTGCTAGGAGTCCGGAAAGGCCTACCCTCGTGAAACTAAAGTAGCACAGCCCAAATGCCTCATGGAAGCTGCTGCCCACCAATCTTTCTGCACGGAAACCCAGGGCCGTAGTGAAAAGCCAGTGTTTGCGTTTCGGGTTCCCTTTAGCTCTAAAGCAGGGTCAGGCTTTCTTTGTGGAACTGTAGTTGAAAGTCAGCCTGCCGATGCAGGAGACACGGGTTCGTACCCCGATCCGGGAAGGTCCCACCCGCTGCCCTAGTGCCGCACCCGGGAGCCTTAGCCGCTGAACCTAAGCCTCAGGAGCCGGCGCTCCGCAATGGGAGAGGCCACAACCGTGAGAGGTGCGCGTACACCCAAATAAGGAAAGACACAGGGCAAGATGATATCCCACCCAGGAACCGGAGGCGCCCTGTTTCTGGGAGAAAAGTCAACTTCCTATCCGAGCCCTGCACGAAATGACTAGAATCCTGGAAGCACAAGTGTTTGGGCACAAGCTTCCAGGCTGCCCGAGTGGAATGGTCAACATTGGGGAGAAAAAGGCCTGTGCCCTCAGGCCCCCATTTCGAGGTTGACGGGAAGCATCAGTACCTATTGTTTCGAAAAATTCAAAAGAGACACATGGTACTCAGGGGGCCCTTCCCTAAAGCAGCTTCTCCATACAGCGTGTTCTGCGTTGTAGGGCGTGGCCTAAAGGAAAGAATGCCGTGGGTCAGCCTAGGGGCCCGTGCACCTTCCAAAAGCCGGCTGTGTTCCACGAAGAACTGATCTTTAGTTGCAGTGGAACCCAACCCGAGTTTCTCCTTGAGGTAGGGTGACTGCAGGTAACAAGACCTAGAAGGAATGCTAAGCAGAGTGTCTCTCTCAGTATCGCTCTGACAGGGCAATGAGGCCGACCGGCATTGAATGCTGGAAGTGCTACAACCGTGTTACTGAATCCGTCTGTGACCGGAGGCAGTCTAGCTCTCCGACGCACGAGTTCAATATGTTGCCCTACGCTCAGCTACGGAGGGGTGCAGCTAAGGATCTTCGCGACTGGATGAGGCTCACCAGGCCACTAGGAGCCTGCAGTGACTCAGCGTTCTTAGACAGAATCGTGTGCGGACGCGAGGCTCCTAGGAGGCCTTTACAGCTTACTGCCTTTAAAGTAAAGCAGAGCTGCGACGTGGGTCTCATAGAAGCTGCCGCACGCCTCCCCTTCTGCATGGCAGAGCAGGGCCACCCGTCGAGGCGAGTGTTCATGCTGAGTTTCCCTTTCGCTATAAAGCAGGGCAGGGGAAGCTCCCAGCCAGGAAGTCGTAGTACCCTATTTCTTTGGAGGCAACTCAGTTTCTACTCAGTGCCACGCCTGCCCTGACTAGTAAGCCGGCAAACGCACTATTCCCCGGAAGCGTCAAGGGCTCACGCAGGGCGCTTTCCAGCGGGGAAAACAAGGCTTGTGACATCAGGCCCCCCATTCGAGGTTGACGCACTGCGTAAGGACCTGTTATGCTGCCGAAGTCAGAAGAGACACAAGCTACCCACTGACCCCTTCCCGAAATCAGCTTTTGTAGGCAGGGTGTTCGGCTTGTAGGGAACTGCCTAAATTTTCGAAAGCCCCAGATCGGCCTAGGGGCCTGGGCATCTTCCAAAAGCCTGCTGTGTTCCACGAAGAACTGTGCGTCAGTTGCAGTGGAACCCAGCCTGACTTTTTCCTTGGGTAAGGTGACTGCAGGTTTGAGGTCCGAGAAGGAGCGCTAAGCAGAGTGTTTTTCGAGGTAGAGCTCAGGTAAGGCAAGGGGAGCCAACTTCCTTGTCATGTTGCGCTGGATACAACCTTGTTTCAGAAGCTCTTGGAGAGCTGAGGAAATCTGCCTCTCCCAAGGAAGAGGGCAGTGTGTTGCCCTACACTCGGCATAAACAGGCGTACACCTAAGGGCCTTCGGGGCTGGATGAGGCTCAAGCGGGCCCCAGGAGCCTGGCGGTACTCAGTGTTCTTGCACTGACTCGGGTGCTGACACGACGTTCTTAGGACTCCTTAAAGGGGTACTACCGAAAACTTAAAGCAGAACAGCAAGGAATGCCTCAGGAAGAGTGCTGCACGCCTTCCAATCGGCACGGCCCACCAGGGCGATTTTCGAGTCTCGTGGGGACACTGAGTTTCCCTTTCGCCCTAGAGCAGGGCAGGAAAGCTTCCTCAGGAACTGGAAGCAGCCTGCTTCTTTCGAGAAAGCTCCTTTGCCTCTCGCAGGCATGCCCGCAGGGACTAAACTCCCGGCAGCAAGAGTGTTTTTGACCTGCTGGACTGGCTAGGAACGTCTCTCTGAAGCTGTGGCAGAGCTGAGGATCTCCAGCTCTCCCAGGGAAGAGTGCAGTGTGTTGCGCTTCGCTCAGGAAACACAGGGGTGCGCTGAAGGCCCTACGGGGCTGGGTGCTGCTCCACAGGCCCACTGGAGCCCGGCTCCCTGAGTGTTCCTGTAAGGAAACTGGTGCTAACGTGCTAGGAGTCCGGAAAGGCCTACCCTCGTGAAACTAAAGTAGCACAGCCCAAATGCCTCATGGAAGCTGCTGCCCACCAATCTTTCTGCACGGAAACCCAGGGCCGTAGTGAAAAGCCAGTGTTTGCGTTTCGGGTTCCCTTTAGCTCTAAAGCAGGGTCAGGCTTTCTTTGTGGAACTGTAGTTGAAAGTCAGCCTGCCGATGCAGGAGACACGGGTTCGTACCCCGATCCGGGAAGGTCCCACCCGCTGCCCTAGTGCCGCACCCGGGAGCCTTAGCCGCTGAACCTAAGCCTCAGGAGCCGGCGCTCCGCAATGGGAGAGGCCACAACCGTGAGAGGTGCGCGTACACCCAAATAAGGAAAGACACAGGGCAAGATGATATCCCACCCAGGAACCGGAGGCGCCCTGTTTCTGGGAGAAAAGTCAACTTCCTATCCGAGCCCTGCACGAAATGACTAGAATCCTGGAAGCACAAGTGTTTGGGCACAAGCTTCCAGGCTGCCCGAGTGGAATGGTCAACACTGGGGAGAAAAAGGCCTGTGCCCTCAGGCCCCCATTTCGAGGTTGACGGGAAGCATCAGTACCTATTGTTTCGAAAAATTCAAAAGAGACACATGGTACTCAGGGGGCCCTTCCCTAAAGCAGCTTCTCCATACAGCGTGTTCTGCGTTGTAGGGCGTGGCCTAAAGGAAAGAATGCCGTGGGTCAGCCTAGGGGCCCGTGCACCTTCCAAAAGCCGGCTGTGTTCCACGAAGAACTGATCTTTAGTTGCAGTGGAACCCAACCCGAGTTTCTCCTTGAGGTAGGGTGACTGCAGGTAACAAGACCTAGAAGGAATGCTAAGCAGAGTGTCTCTCTCAGTATCGCTCTGACAGGGCAATGAGGCCGACCGGCATTGAATGCTGGAAGTGCTACAACCGTGTTACTGAATCCGTCTGTGACCGGAGGCAGTCTAGCTCTCCGACGCACGAGTTCAATATGTTGCCCTACGCTCAGCTACGGAGGGGTGCAGCTAAGGATCTTCGCGACTGGATGAGGCTCACCAGGCCACTAGGAGCCTGCAGTGACTCAGCGTTCTTAGACAGAATCGTGTGCGGACGCGAGGCTCCTAGGAGGCCTTTACAGCTTACTGCCTTTAAAGTAAAGCAGAGCTGCGACGTGGGTCTCATAGAAGCTGCCGCACGCCTCCCCTTCTGCATGGCAGAGCAGGGCCACCCGTCGAGGCGAGTGTTCATGCTGAGTTTCCCTTTCGCTATAAAGCAGGGCAGGGGAAGCTCCCAGCCAGGAAGTCGTAGTACCCTATTTCTTTGGAGGCAACTCAGTTTCTACTCAGTGCCACGCCTGCCCTGACTAGTAAGCCGGCAAACGCACTATTCCCCGGAAGCGTCAAGGGCTCACGCAGGGCGCTTTCCAGCGGGGAAAACAAGGCTTGTGACATCAGGCCCCCCATTCGAGGTTGACGCACTGCGTAAGGACCTGTTATGCTGCCGAAGTCAGAAGAGACACAAGCTACCCACTGACCCCTTCCCGAAATCAGCTTTTGTAGGCAGGGTGTTCGGCTTGTAGGG
The DNA here is from genome assembly GCF_964341445.2 of Mesoplodon mirus. Classification (NCBI taxonomy): domain Eukaryota; kingdom Metazoa; phylum Chordata; class Mammalia; order Artiodactyla; family Ziphiidae; genus Mesoplodon; species Mesoplodon mirus. The sequence continues at coordinate 219,943 of NW_028295448.1, forward strand.
AACTGCCTAAATTTTCGAAAGCCCCAGATCGGCCTAGGGGCCTGGGCATCTTCCAAAAGCCTGCTGTGTTCCACGAAGAACTGTGCGTCAGTTGCAGTGGAACCCAGCCTGACCTTTTCCTTGGGTAAGGTGACTGCAGGTTTGAGGTCCGAGAAGGAGCGCTAAGCAGAGTGTTTTTCGAGGTAGAGCTCAGGTAAGGCAAGGGGAGCCAACTTCCTTGTCATGTTGCGCTGGATACAACCTTGTTTCAGAAGCTCTTGGAGAGCTGAGGAAATCTGCCTCTCCCAAGGAAGAGGGCAGTGTGTTGCCCTACACTCGGCATAAACAGGCGTACACCTAAGGGCCTTCGGGGCTGGATGAGGCTCAAGCGGGCCCCAGGAGCCTGGCGGTACTCAGTGTTCTTGCACTGACTCGGGTGCTGACACGACGTTCTTAGGACTCCTTAAAGGGGTACTACCGAAAACTTAAAGCAGAACAGCAAGGAATGCCTCAGGAAGAGTGCTGCACGCCTTCCAATCGGCACGGCCCACCAGGGCGATTTTCGAGTCTCGTGGGGACACTGAGTTTCCCTTTCGCCCTAGAGCAGGGCAGGAAAGCTTCCTCAGGAACTGGAAGCAGCCTGCTTCTTTCGAGAAAGCTCCTTTGCCTCTCGCAGGCATGCCCGCAGGGACTAAACTCCCGGCAGCAAGAGTGTTTTTGACCTGCTGGACTGGCTAGGAACGTCTCTCTGAAGCTGTGGCAGAGCTGAGGATCTCCAGCTCTCCCAGGGAAGAGTGCAGTGTGTTGCGCTTCGCTCAGGAAACACAGGGGTGCGCTGAAGGACCTACGGGGCTGGGTGCTGCTCCACAGGCCCACTGGAGCCCGGCTCCCTGAGTGTTCCTGTAAGGAAACTGGTGCTAACGTGCTAGGAGTCCGGAAAGGCCTACCCTCGTGAAACTAAAGTAGCACAGCCCAAATGCCTCATGGAAGCTGCTGCCCACCAATCTTTCTGCACGGAAACCCAGGGCCGTAGTGAAAAGCCAGTGTTTGCGTTTCGGGTTCCCTTTAGCTCTAAAGCAGGGTCAGGCTTTCTTTGTGGAACTGTAGTTGAAAGTCAGCCTGCCGATGCAGGAGACACGGGTTCGTACCCCGATCCGGGAAGGTCCCACCCGCTGCCCTAGTGCCGCACCCGGGAGCCTTAGCCGCTGAACCTAAGCCTCAGGAGCCGGCGCTCCGCAATGGGAGAGGCCACAACCGTGAGAGGTGCGCGTACACCCAAATAAGGAAAGACACAGGGCAAGATGATATCCCACCCAGGAACCGGAGGCGCCCTGTTTCTGGGAGAAAAGTCAACTTCCTATCCGAGCCCTGCACGAAATGACTAGAATCCTGGAAGCACAAGTGTTTGGGCACAAGCTTCCAGGCTGCCCGAGTGGAATGGTCAACATTGGGGAGAAAAAGGCCTGTGCCCTCAGGCCCCCATTTCGAGGTTGACGGGAAGCATCAGTACCTATTGTTTCGAAAAATTCAAAAGAGACACATGGTACTCAGGGGGCCCTTCCCTAAAGCAGCTTCTCCATACAGCGTGTTCTGCGTTGTAGGGCGTGGCCTAAAGGAAAGAATGCCGTGGGTCAGCCTAGGGGCCCGTGCACCTTCCAAAAGCCGGCTGTGTTCCACGAAGAACTGATCTTTAGTTGCAGTGGAACCCAACCCGAGTTTCTCCTTGAGGTAGGGTGACTGCAGGTAACAAGACCTAGAAGGAATGCTAAGCAGAGTGTCTCTCTCAGTATCGCTCTGACAGGGCAATGAGGCCGACCGGCATTGAATGCTGGAAGTGCTACAACCGTGTTACTGAATCCGTCTGTGACCGGAGGCAGTCTAGCTCTCCGACGCACGAGTTCAATATGTTGCCCTACGCTCAGCTACGGAGGGGTGCAGCTAAGGATCTTCGCGACTGGATGAGGCTCACCAGGCCACTAGGAGCCTGCAGTGACTCAGCGTTCTTAGACAGAATCGTGTGCGGACGCGAGGCTCCTAGGAGGCCTTTACAGCTTACTGCCTTTAAAGTAAAGCAGAGCTGCGACGTGGGTCTCATAGAAGCTGCCGCACGCCTCCCCTTCTGCATGGCAGAGCAGGGCCACCCGTCGAGGCGAGTGTTCATGCTGAGTTTCCCTTTCGCTATAAAGCAGGGCAGGGGAAGCTCCCAGCCAGGAAGTCGTAGTACCCTATTTCTTTGGAGGCAACTCAGTTTCTACTCAGTGCCACGCCTGCCCTGACTAGTAAGCCGGCAAACGCACTATTCCCCGGAAGCGTCAAGGGCTCACGCAGGGCGCTTTCCAGCGGGGAAAACAAGGCTTGTGACATCAGGCCCCCCATTCGAGGTTGACGCACTGCGTAAGGACCTGTTATGCTGCCGAAGTCAGAAGAGACACAAGCTACCCACTGACCCCTTCCCGAAATCAGCTTTTGTAGGCAGGGTGTTCGGCTTGTAGGGAACTGCCTAAATTTTCGAAAGCCCCAGATCGGCCTAGGGGCCTGGGCATCTTCCAAAAGCCTGCTGTGTTCCACGAAGAACTGTGCGTCAGTTGCAGTGGAACCCAGCCTGACTTTTTCCTTGGGTAAGGTGACTGCAGGTTTGAGGTCCGAGAAGGAGCGCTAAGCAGAGTGTTTTTCGAGGTAGAGCTCAGGTAAGGCAAGGGGAGCCAACTTCCTTGTCATGTTGCGCTGGATACAACCTTGTTTCAGAAGCTCTTGGAGAGCTGAGGAAATCTGCCTCTCCCAAGGAAGAGGGCAGTGTGTTGCCCTACACTCGGCATAAACAGGCGTACACCTAAGGGCCTTCGGGGCTGGATGAGGCTCAAGCGGGCCCCAGGAGCCTGGCGGTACTCAGTGTTCTTGCACTGACTCGGGTGCTGACACGACGTTCTTAGGACTCCTTAAAGGGGTACTACCGAAAACTTAAAGCAGAACAGCAAGGAATGCCTCAGGAAGAGTGCTGCACGCCTTCCAATCGGCACGGCCCACCAGGGCGATTTTCGAGTCTCGTGGGGACACTGAGTTTCCCTTTCGCCCTAGAGCAGGGCAGGAAAGCTTCCTCAGGAACTGGAAGCAGCCTGCTTCTTTCGAGAAAGCTCCTTTGCCTCTCGCAGGCATGCCCGCAGGGACTAAACTCCCGGCAGCAAGAGTGTTTTTGACCTGCTGGACTGGCTAGGAACGTCTCTCTGAAGCTGTGGCAGAGCTGAGGATCTCCAGCTCTCCCAGGGAAGAGTGCAGTGTGTTGCGCTTCGCTCAGGAAACACAGGGGTGCGCTGAAGGACCTACGGGGCTGGGTGCTGCTCCACAGGCCCACTGGAGCCCGGCTCCCTGAGTGTTCCTGTAAGGAAACTGGTGCTAACGTGCTAGGAGTCCGGAAAGGCCTACCCTCGTGAAACTAAAGTAGCACAGCCCAAATGCCTCATGGAAGCTGCTGCCCACCAATCTTTCTGCACGGAAACCCAGGGCCGTAGTGAAAAGCCAGTGTTTGCGTTTCGGGTTCCCTTTAGCTCTAAAGCAGGGTCAGGCTTTCTTTGTGGAACTGTAGTTGAAAGTCAGCCTGCCGATGCAGGAGACACGGGTTCGTACCCCGATCCGGGAAGGTCCCACCCGCTGCCCTAGTGCCGCACCCGGGAGCCTTAGCCGCTGAACCTAAGCCTCAGGAGCCGGCGCTCCGCAATGGGAGAGGCCACAACCGTGAGAGGTGCGCGTACACCCAAATAAGGAAAGACACAGGGCAAGATGATATCCCACCCAGGAACCGGAGGCGCCCTGTTTCTGGGAGAAAAGTCAACTTCCTATCCGAGCCCTGCACGAAATGACTAGAATCCTGGAAGCACAAGTGTTTGGGCACAAGCTTCCAGGCTGCCCGAGTGGAATGGTCAACATTGGGGAGAAAAAGGCCTGTGCCCTCAGGCCCCCATTTCGAGGTTGACGGGAAGCATCAGTACCTATTGTTTCGAAAAATTCAAAAGAGACACATGGTACTCAGGGGGCCCTTCCCTAAAGCAGCTTCTCCATACAGCGTGTTCTGCGTTGTAGGGCGTGGCCTAAAGGAAAGAATGCCGTGGGTCAGCCTAGGGGCCCGTGCACCTTCCAAAAGCCGGCTGTGTTCCACGAAGAACTGATCTTTAGTTGCAGTGGAACCCAACCCGAGTTTCTCCTTGAGGTAGGGTGACTGCAGGTAACAAGACCTAGAAGGAATGCTAAGCAGAGTGTCTCTCTCAGTATCGCTCTGACAGGGCAATGAGGCCGACCGGCATTGAATGCTGGAAGTGCTACAACCGTGTTACTGAATCCGTCTGTGACCGGAGGCAGTCTAGCTCTCCGACGCACGAGTTCAATATGTTGCCCTACGCTCAGCTACGGAGGGGTGCAGCTAAGGATCTTCGCGACTGGATGAGGCTCACCAGGCCACTAGGAGCCTGCAGTGACTCAGCGTTCTTAGACAGAATCGTGTGCGGACGCGAGGCTCCTAGGAGGCCTTTACAGCTTACTGCCTTTAAAGTAAAGCAGAGCTGCGACGTGGGTCTCATAGAAGCTGCCGCACGCCTCCCCTTCTGCATGGCAGAGCAGGGCCACCCGTCGAGGCGAGTGTTCATGCTGAGTTTCCCTTTCGCTATAAAGCAGGGCAGGGGAAGCTCCCAGCCAGGAAGTCGTAGTACCCTATTTCTTTGGAGGCAACTCAGTTTCTACTCAGTGCCACGCCTGCCCTGACTAGTAAGCCGGCAAACGCACTATTCCCCGGAAGCGTCAAGGGCTCACGCAGGGCGCTTTCCAGCGGGGAAAACAAGGCTTGTGACATCAGGCCCCCCATTCGAGGTTGACGCACTGCGTAAGGACCTGTTATGCTGCCGAAGTCAGAAGAGACACAAGCTACCCACTGACCCCTTCCCGAAATCAGCTTTTGTAGGCAGGGTGTTCGGCTTGTAGGGAACTGCCTAAATTTTCGAAAGCCCCAGATCGGCCTAGGGGCCTGGGCATCTTCCAAAAGCCTGCTGTGTTCCACGAAGAACTGTGCGTCAGTTGCAGTGGAACCCAGCCTGACTTTTTCCTTGGGTAAGGTGACTGCAGGTTTGAGGTCCGAGAAGGAGCGCTAAGCAGAGTGTTTTTCGAGGTAGAGCTCAGGTAAGGCAAGGGGAGCCAACTTCCTTGTCATGTTGCGCTGGATACAACCTTGTTTCAGAAGCTCTTGGAGAGCTGAGGAAATCTGCCTCTCCCAAGGAAGAGGGCAGTGTGTTGCCCTACACTCGGCATAAACAGGCGTACACCTAAGGGCCTTCGGGGCTGGATGAGGCTCAAGCGGGCCCCAGGAGCCTGGCGGTACTCAGTGTTCTTGCACTGACTCGGGTGCTGACACGACGTTCTTAGGACTCCTTAAAGGGGTACTACCGAAAACTTAAAGCAGAACAGCAAGGAATGCCTCAGGAAGAGTGCTGCACGCCTTCCAATCGGCACGGCCCACCAGGGCGATTTTCGAGTCTCGTGGGGACACTGAGTTTCCCTTTCGCCCTAGAGCAGGGCAGGAAAGCTTCCTCAGGAACTGGAAGCAGCCTGCTTCTTTCGAGAAAGCTCCTTTGCCTCTCGCAGGCATGCCCGCAGGGACTAAACTCCCGGCAGCAAGAGTGTTTTTGACCTGCTGGACTGGCTAGGAACGTCTCTCTGAAGCTGTGGCAGAGCTGAGGATCTCCAGCTCTCCCAGGGAAGAGTGCAGTGTGTTGCGCTTCGCTCAGGAAACACAGGGGTGCGCTGAAGGACCTACGGGGCTGGGTGCTGCTCCACAGGCCCACTGGAGCCCGGCTCCCTGAGTGTTCCTGTAAGGAAACTGGTGCTAACGTGCTAGGAGTCCGGAAAGGCCTACCCTCGTGAAACTAAAGTAGCACAGCCCAAATGCCTCATGGAAGCTGCTGCCCACCAATCTTTCTGCACGGAAACCCAGGGCCGTAGTGAAAAGCCAGTGTTTGCGTTTCGGGTTCCCTTTAGCTCTAAAGCAGGGTCAGGCTTTCTTTGTGGAACTGTAGTTGAAAGTCAGCCTGCCGATGCAGGAGACACGGGTTCGTACCCCGATCCGGGAAGGTCCCACCCGCTGCCCTAGTGCCGCACCCGGGAGCCTTAGCCGCTGAACCTAAGCCTCAGGAGCCGGCGCTCCGCAATGGGAGAGGCCACAACCGTGAGAGGTGCGCGTACACCCAAATAAGGAAAGACACAGGGCAAGATGATATCCCACCCAGGAACCGGAGGCGCCCTGTTTCTGGGAGAAAAGTCAACTTCCTATCCGAGCCCTGCACGAAATGACTAGAATCCTGGAAGCACAAGTGTTTGGGCACAAGCTTCCAGGCTGCCCGAGTGGAATGGTCAACATTGGGGAGAAAAAGGCCTGTGCCCTCAGGCCCCCATTTCGAGGTTGACGGGAAGCATCAGTACCTATTGTTTCGAAAAATTCAAAAGAGACACATGGTACTCAGGGGGCCCTTCCCTAAAGCAGCTTCTCCATACAGCGTGTTCTGCGTTGTAGGGCGTGGCCTAAAGGAAAGAATGCCGTGGGTCAGCCTAGGGGCCCGTGCACCTTCCAAAAGCCGGCTGTGTTCCACGAAGAACTGATCTTTAGTTGCAGTGGAACCCAACCCGAGTTTCTCCTTGAGGTAGGGTGACTGCAGGTAACAAGACCTAGAAGGAATGCTAAGCAGAGTGTCTCTCTCAGTATCGCTCTGACAGGGCAATGAGGCCGACCGGCATTGAATGCTGGAAGTGCTACAACCGTGTTACTGAATCCGTCTGTGACCGGAGGCAGTCTAGCTCTCCGACGCACGAGTTCAATATGTTGCCCTACGCTCAGCTACGGAGGGGTGCAGCTAAGGATCTTCGCGACTGGATGAGGCTCACCAGGCCACTAGGAGCCTGCAGTGACTCAGCGTTCTTAGACAGAATCGTGTGCGGACGCGAGGCTCCTAGGAGGCCTTTACAGCTTACTGCCTTTAAAGTAAAGCAGAGCTGCGACGTGGGTCTCATAGAAGCTGCCGCACGCCTCCCCTTCTGCATGGCAGAGCAGGGCCACCCGTCGAGGCGAGTGTTCATGCTGAGTTTCCCTTTCGCTATAAAGCAGGGCAGGGGAAGCTCCCAGCCAGGAAGTCGTAGTACCCTATTTCTTTGGAGGCAACTCAGTTTCTACTCAGTGCCACGCCTGCCCTGACTAGTAAGCCGGCAAACGCACTATTCCCCGGAAGCGTCAAGGGCTCACGCAGGGCGCTTTCCAGCGGGGAAAACAAGGCTTGTGACATCAGGCCCCCCATTCGAGGTTGACGCACTGCGTAAGGACCTGTTATGCTGCCGAAGTCAGAAGAGACACAAGCTACCCACTGACCCCTTCCCGAAATCAGCTTTTGTAGGCAGGGTGTTCGGCTTGTAGGGAACTGCCTAAATTTTCGAAAGCCCCAGATCGGCCTAGGGGCCTGGGCATCTTCCAAAAGCCTGCTGTGTTCCACGAAGAACTGTGCGTCAGTTGCAGTGGAACCCAGCCTGACTTTTTCCTTGGGTAAGGTGACTGCAGGTTTGAGGTCCGAGAAGGAGCGCTAAGCAGAGTGTTTTTCGAGGTAGAGCTCAGGTAAGGCAAGGGGAGCCAACTTCCTTGTCATGTTGCGCTGGATACAACCTTGTTTCAGAAGCTCTTGGAGAGCTGAGGAAATCTGCCTCTCCCAAGGAAGAGGGCAGTGTGTTGCCCTACACTCGGCATAAACAGACGTACACCTAAGGGCCTTCGGGGCTGGATGAGGCTCAAGCGGGCCCCAGGAGCCTGGCGGTACTCAGTGTTCTTGCACTGACTCGGGTGCTGACACGACGTTCTTAGGACTCCTTAAAGGGGTACTACCGAAAACTTAAAGCAGAACAGCAAGGAATGCCTCGGGAAGAGTGCTGCACGCCTTCCAATCGGCACGGCCCACCAGGGCGATTTTCGAGTCTCGTGGGGACACTGAGTTTCCCTTTCGCCCTAGAGCAGGGCAGGAAAGCTTCCTCAGGAACTGGAAGCAGCCTGCTTCTTTCGAGAAAGCTCCTTTGCCTCTCGCAGGCATGCCCGCAGGGACTAAACTCCCGGCAGCAAGAGTGTTTTTGACCTGCTGGACTGGCTAGGAACGTCTCTCTGAAGCTGTGGCAGAGCTGAGGATCTCCAGCTCTCCCAGGGAAGAGTGCAGTGTGTTGCGCTTCGCTCAGGAAACACAGGGGTGCGCTGAAGGACCTACGGGGCTGGGTGCTGCTCCACAGGCCCACTGGAGCCCGGCTCCCTGAGTGTTCCTGTAAGGAAACTGGTGCTAACGTGCTAGGAGTCCGGAAAGGCCTACCCTCGTGAAACTAAAGTAGCACAGCCCAAATGCCTCATGGAAGCTGCTGCCCACCAATCTTTCTGCACGGAAACCCAGGGCCGTAGTGAAAAGCCAGTGTTTGCGTTTCGGGTTCCCTTTAGCTCTAAAGCAGGGTCAGGCTTTCTTTGTGGAACTGTAGTTGAAAGTCAGCCTGCCGATGCAGGAGACACGGGTTCGTACCCCGATCCGGGAAGGTCCCACCCGCTGCCCTAGTGCCGCACCCGGGAGCCTTAGCCGCTGAACCTAAGCCTCAGGAGCCGGCGCTCCGCAATGGGAGAGGCCACAACCGTGAGAGGTGCGCGTACACCCAAATAAGGAAAGACACAGGGCAAGATGATATCCCACCCAGGAACCGGAGGCGCCCTGTTTCTGGGAGAAAAGTCAACTTCCTATCCGAGCCCTGCACGAAATGACTAGAATCCTGGAAGCACAAGTGTTTGGGCACAAGCTTCCAGGCTGCCCGAGTGGAATGGTCAACATTGGGGAGAAAAAGGCCTGTGCCCTCAGGCCCCCATTTCGAGGTTGACGGGAAGCATCAGTACCTATTGTTTCGAAAAATTCAAAAGAGACACATGGTACTCAGGGGGCCCTTCCCTAAAGCAGCTTCTCCATACAGCGTGTTCTGCGTTGTAGGGCGTGGCCTAAAGGAAAGAATGCCGTGGGTCAGCCTAGGGGCCCGTGCACCTTCCAAAAGCCGGCTGTGTTCCACGAAGAACTGATCTTTAGTTGCAGTGGAACCCAACCCGAGTTTCTCCTTGAGGTAGGGTGACTGCAGGTAACAAGACCTAGAAGGAATGCTAAGCAGAGTGTCTCTCTCAGTATCGCTCTGACAGGGCAATGAGGCCGACCGGCATTGAATGCTGGAAGTGCTACAACCGTGTTACTGAATCCGTCTGTGACCGGAGGCAGTCTAGCTCTCCGACGCACGAGTTCAATATGTTGCCCTACGCTCAGCTACGGAGGGGTGCAGCTAAGGATCTTCGCGACTGGATGAGGCTCACCAGGCCACTAGGAGCCTGCAGTGACTCAGCGTTCTTAGACAGAATCGTGTGCGGACGCGAGGCTCCTAGGAGGCCTTTACAGCTTACTGCCTTTAAAGTAAAGCAGAGCTGCGACGTGGGTCTCATAGAAGCTGCCGCACGCCTCCCCTTCTGCATGGCAGAGCAGGGCCACCCGTCGAGGCGAGTGTTCATGCTGAGTTTCCCTTTCGCTATAAAGCAGGGCAGGGGAAGCTCCCAGCCAGGAAGTCGTAGTACCCTATTTCTTTGGAGGCAACTCAGTTTCTACTCAGTGCCACGCCTGCCCTGACTAGTAAGCCGGCAAACGCACTATTCCCCGGAAGCGTCAAGGGCTCACGCAGGGCGCTTTCCAGCGGGGAAAACAAGGCTTGTGACATCAGGCCCCCCATTCGAGGTTGACGCACTGCGTAAGGACCTGTTATGCTGCCGAAGTCAGAAGAGACACAAGCTACCCACTGACCCCTTCCCGAAATCAGCTTTTGTAGGCAGGGTGTTCGGCTTGTAGGGAACTGCCTAAATTTTCGAAAGCCCCAGATCGGCCTAGGGGCCTGGGCATCTTCCAAAAGCCTGCTGTGTTCCACGAAGAACTGTGCGTCAGTTGCAGTGGAACCCAGCCTGACTTTTTCCTTGGGTAAGGTGACTGCAGGTTTGAGGTCCGAGAAGGAGCGCTAAGCAGAGTGTTTTTCGAGGTAGAGCTCAGGTAAGGCAAGGGGAGCCAACTTCCTTGTCATGTTGCGCTGGATACAACCTTGTTTCAGAAGCTCTTGGAGAGCTGAGGAAATCTGCCTCTCCCAAGGAAGAGGGCAGTGTGTTGCCCTACACTCGGCATAAACAGGCGTACACCTAAGGGCCTTCGGGGCTGGATGAGGCTCAAGCGGGCCCCAGGAGCCTGGCGGTACTCAGTGTTCTTGCACTGACTCGGGTGCTGACACGACGTTCTTAGGACTCCTTAAAGGGGTACTACCGAAAACTTAAAGCAGAACAGCAAGGAATGCCTCAGGAAGAGTGCTGCACGCCTTCCAATCGGCACGGCCCACCAGGGCGATTTTCGAGTCTCGTGGGGACACTGAGTTTCCCTTTCGCCCTAGAGCAGGGCAGGAAAGCTTCCTCAGGAACTGGAAGCAGCCTGCTTCTTTCGAGAAAGCTCCTTTGCCTCTCGCAGGCATGCCCGCAGGGACTAAACTCCCGGCAGCAAGAGTGTTTTTGACCTGCTGGACTGGCTAGGAACGTCTCTCTGAAGCTGTGGCAGAGCTGAGGATCTCCAGCTCTCCCAGGGAAGAGTGCAGTGTGTTGCGCTTCGCTCAGGAAACACAGGGGTGCGCTGAAGGACCTACGGGGCTGGGTGCTGCTCCACAGGCCCACTGGAGCCCGGCTCCCTGAGTGTTCCTGTAAGGAAACTGGTGCTAACGTGCTAGGAGTCCGGAAAGGCCTACCCTCGTGAAACTAAAGTAGCACAGCCCAAATGCCTCATGGAAGCTGCTGCCCACCAATCTTTCTGCACGGAAACCCAGGGCCGTAGTGAAAAGCCAGTGTTTGCGTTTCGGGTTCCCTTTAGCTCTAAAGCAGGGTCAGGCTTTCTTTGTGGAACTGTAGTTGAAAGTCAGCCTGCCGATGCAGGAGACACGGGTTCGTACCCCGATCCGGGAAGGTCCCACCCGCTGCCCTAGTGCCGCACCCGGGAGCCTTAGCCGCTGAACCTAAGCCTCAGGAGCCGGCGCTCCGCAATGGGAGAGGCCACAACCGTGAGAGGTGCGCGTACACCCAAATAAGGAAAGACACAGGGCAAGATGATATCCCACCCAGGAACCGGAGGCGCCCTGTTTCTGGGAGAAAAGTCAACTTCCTATCCGAGCCCTGCACGAAATGACTAGAATCCTGGAAGCACAAGTGTTTGGGCACAAGCTTCCAGGCTGCCCGAGTGGAATGGTCAACACTGGGGAGAAAAAGGCCTGTGCCCTCAGGCCCCCATTTCGAGGTTGACGGGAAGCATCAGTACCTATTGTTTCGAAAAATTCAAAAGAGACACATGGTACTCAGGGGGCCCTTCCCTAAAGCAGCTTCTCCATACAGCGTGTTCTGCGTTGTAGGGCGTGGCCTAAAGGAAAGAATGCCGTGGGTCAGCCTAGGGGCCCGTGCACCTTCCAAAAGCCGGCTGTGTTCCACGAAGAACTGATCTTTAGTTGCAGTGGAACCCAACCCGAGTTTCTCCTTGAGGTAGGGTGACTGCAGGTAACAAGACCTAGAAGGAATGCTAAGCAGAGTGTCTCTCTCAGTATCGCTCTGACAGGGCAATGAGGCCGACCGGCATTGAATGCTGGAAGTGCTACAACCGTGTTACTGAATCCGTCTGTGACCGGAGGCAGTCTAGCTCTCCGACGCACGAGTTCAATATGTTGCCCTACGCTCAGCTACGGAGGGGTGCAGCTAAGGATCTTCGCGACTGGATGAGGCTCACCAGGCCACTAGGAGCCTGCAGTGACTCAGCGTTCTTAGACAGAATCGTGTGCGGACGCGAGGCTCCTAGGAGGCCTTTACAGCTTACTGCCTTTAAAGTAAAGCAGAGCTGCGACGTGGGTCTCATAGAAGCTGCCGCACGCCTCCCCTTCTGCATGGCAGAGCAGGGCCACCCGTCGAGGCGAGTGTTCATGCTGAGTTTCCCTTTCGCTATAAAGCAGGGCAGGGGAAGCTCCCAGCCAGGAAGTCGTAGTACCCTATTTCTTTGGAGGCAACTCAGTTTCTACTCAGTGCCACGCCTGCCCTGACTAGTAAGCCGGCAAACGCACTATTCCCCGGAAGCGTCAAGGGCTCACGCAGGGCGCTTTCCAGCGGGGAAAACAAGGCTTGTGACATCAGGCCCCCCATTCGAGGTTGACGCACTGCGTAAGGACCTGTTATGCTGCCGAAGTCAGAAGAGACACAAGCTACCCACTGACCCCTTCCCGAAATCAGCTTTTGTAGGCAGGGTGTTCGGCTTGTAGGGAACTGCCTAAATTTTCGAAAGCCCCAGATCGGCCTAGGGGCCTGGGCATCTTCCAAAAGCCTGCTGTGTTCCACGAAGAACTGTGCGTCAGTTGCAGTGGAACCCAGCCTGACCTTTTCCTTGGGTAAGGTGACTGCAGGTTTGAGGTCCGAGAAGGAGCGCTAAGCAGAGTGTTTTTCGAGGTAGAGCTCAGGTAAGGCAAGGGGAGCCAACTTCCTTGTCATGTTGCGCTGGATACAACCTTGTTTCAGAAGCTCTTGGAGAGCTGAGGAAATCTGCCTCTCCCAAGGAAGAGGGCAGTGTGTTGCCCTACACTCGGCATAAACAGGCGTACACCTAAGGGCCTTCGGGGCTGGATGAGGCTCAAGCGGGCCCCAGGAGCCTGGCGGTACTCAGTGTTCTTGCACTGACTCGGGTGCTGACACGACGTTCTTAGGACTCCTTAAAGGGGTACTACCGAAAACTTAAAGCAGAACAGCAAGGAATGCCTCAGGAAGAGTGCTGCACGCCTTCCAATCGGCACGGCCCACCAGGGCGATTTTCGAGTCTCGTGGGGACACTGAGTTTCCCTTTCGCCCTAGAGCAGGGCAGGAAAGCTTCCTCAGGAACTGGAAGCAGCCTGCTTCTTTCGAGAAAGCTCCTTTGCCTCTCGCAGGCATGCCCGCAGGGACTAAACTCCCGGCAGCAAGAGTGTTTTTGACCTGCTGGACTGGCTAGGAACGTCTCTCTGAAGCTGTGGCAGAGCTGAGGATCTCCAGCTCTCCCAGGGAAGAGTGCAGTGTGTTGCGCTTCGCTCAGGAAACACAGGGGTGCGCTGAAGGACCTACGGGGCTGGGTGCTGCTCCACAGGCCCACTGGAGCCCGGCTCCCTGAGTGTTCCTGTAAGGAAACTGGTGCTAACGTGCTAGGAGTCCGGAAAGGCCTACCCTCGTGAAACTAAAGTAGCACAGCCCAAATGCCTCATGGAAGCTGCTGCCCACCAATCTTTCTGCACGGAAACCCAGGGCCGTAGTGAAAAGCCAGTGTTTGCGTTTCGGGTTCCCTTTAGCTCTAAAGCAGGGTCAGGCTTTCTTTGTGGAACTGTAGTTGAAAGTCAGCCTGCCGATGCAGGAGACACGGGTTCGTACCCCGATCCGGGAAGGTCCCACCCGCTGCCCTAGTGCCGCACCCGGGAGCCTTAGCCGCTGAACCTAAGCCTCAGGAGCCGGCGCTCCGCAATGGGAGAGGCCACAACCGTGAGAGGTGCGCGTACACCCAAATAAGGAAAGACACAGGGCAAGATGATATCCCACCCAGGAACCGGAGGCGCCCTGTTTCTGGGAGAAAAGTCAACTTCCTATCCGAGCCCTGCACGAAATGACTAGAATCCTGGAAGCACAAGTGTTTGGGCACAAGCTTCCAGGCTGCCCGAGTGGAATGGTCAACATTGGGGAGAAAAAGGCCTGTGCCCTCAGGCCCCCATTTCGAGGTTGACGGGAAGCATCAGTACCTATTGTTTCGAAAAATTCAAAAGAGACACATGGTACTCAGGGGGCCCTTCCCTAAAGCAGCTTCTCCATACAGCGTGTTCTGCGTTGTAGGGCGTGGCCTAAAGGAAAGAATGCCGTGGGTCAGCCTAGGGGCCCGTGCACCTTCCAAAAGCCGGCTGTGTTCCACGAAGAACTGATCTTTAGTTGCAGTGGAACCCAACCCGAGTTTCTCCTTGAGGTAGGGTGACTGCAGGTAACAAGACCTAGAAGGAATGCTAAGCAGAGTGTCTCTCTCAGTATCGCTCTGACAGGGCAATGAGGCCGACCGGCATTGAATGCTGGAAGTGCTACAACCGTGTTACTGAATCCGTCTGTGACCGGAGGCAGTCTAGCTCTCCGACGCACGAGTTCAATATGTTGCCCTACGCTCAGCTACGGAGGGGTGCAGCTAAGGATCTTCGCGACTGGATGAGGCTCACCAGGCCACTAGGAGCCTGCAGTGACTCAGCGTTCTTAGACAGAATCGTGTGCGGACGCGAGGCTCCTAGGAGGCCTTTACAGCTTACTGCCTTTAAAGTAAAGCAGAGCTGCGACGTGGGTCTCATAGAAGCTGCCGCACGCCTCCCCTTCTGCATGGCAGAGCAGGGCCACCCGTCGAGGCGAGTGTTCATGCTGAGTTTCCCTTTCGCTATAAAGCAGGGCAGGGGAAGCTCCCAGCCAGGAAGTCGTAGTACCCTATTTCTTTGGAGGCAACTCAGTTTCTACTCAGTGCCACGCCTGCCCTGACTAGTAAGCCGGCAAACGCACTATTCCCCGGAAGCGTCAAGGGCTCACGCAGGGCGCTTTCCAGCGGGGAAAACAAGGCTTGTGACATCAGGCCCCCCATTCGAGGTTGACGCACTGCGTAAGGACCTGTTATGCTGCCGAAGTCAGAAGAGACACAAGCTACCCACTGACCCCTTCCCGAAATCAGCTTTTGTAGGCAGGGTGTTCGGCTTGTAGGGAACTGCCTAAATTTTCGAAAGCCCCAGATCGGCCTAGGGGCCTGGGCATCTTCCAAAAGCCTGCTGTGTTCCACGAAGAACTGTGCGTCAGTTGCAGTGGAACCCAGCCTGACCTTTTCCTTGGGTAAGGTGACTGCAGGTTTGAGGTCCGAGAAGGAGCGCTAAGCAGAGTGTTTTTCGAGGTAGAGCTCAGGTAAGGCAAGGGGAGCCAACTTCCTTGTCATGTTGCGCTGGATACAACCTTGTTTCAGAAGCTCTTGGAGAGCTGAGGAAATCTGCCTCTCCCAAGGAAGAGGGCAGTGTGTTGCCCTACACTCGGCATAAACAGGCGTACACCTAAGGGCCTTCGGGGCTGGATGAGGCTCAAGCGGGCCCCAGGAGCCTGGCGGTACTCAGTGTTCTTGCACTGACTCGGGTGCTGACACGACGTTCTTAGGACTCCTTAAAGGGGTACTACCGAAAACTTAAAGCAGAACAGCAAGGAATGCCTCAGGAAGAGTGCTGCACGCCTTCCAATCGGCACGGCCCACCAGGGCGATTTTCGAGTCTCGTGGGGACACTGAGTTTCCCTTTCGCCCTAGAGCAGGGCAGGAAAGCTTCCTCAGGAACTGGAAGCAGCCTGCTTCTTTCGAGAAAGCTCCTTTGCCTCTCGCAGGCATGCCCGCAGGGACTAAACTCCCGGCAGCAAGAGTGTTTTTGACCTGCTGGACTGGCTAGGAACGTCTCTCTGAAGCTGTGGCAGAGCTGAGGATCTCCAGCTCTCCCAGGGAAGAGTGCAGTGTGTTGCGCTTCGCTCAGGAAACACAGGGGTGCGCTGAAGGACCTACGGGGCTGGGTGCTGCTCCACAGGCCCACTGGAGCCCGGCTCCCTGAGTGTTCCTGTAAGGAAACTGGTGCTAACGTGCTAGGAGTCCGGAAAGGCCTACCCTCGTGAAACTAAAGTAGCACAGCCCAAATGCCTCATGGAAGCTGCTGCCCACCAATCTTTCTGCACGGAAACCCAGGGCCGTAGTGAAAAGCCAGTGTTTGCGTTTCGGGTTCCCTTTAGCTCTAAAGCAGGGTCAGGCTTTCTTTGTGGAACTGTAGTTGAAAGTCAGCCTGCCGATGCAGGAGACACGGGTTCGTACCCCGATCCGGGAAGGTCCCACCCGCTGCCCTAGTGCCGCACCCGGGAGCCTTAGCCGCTGAACCTAAGCCTCAGGAGCCGGCGCTCCGCAATGGGAGAGGCCACAACCGTGAGAGGTGCGCGTACACCCAAATAAGGAAAGACACAGGGCAAGATGATATCCCACCCAGGAACCGGAGGCGCCCTGTTTCTGGGAGAAAAGTCAACTTCCTATCCGAGCCCTGCACGAAATGACTAGAATCCTGGAAGCACAAGTGTTTGGGCACAAGCTTCCAGGCTGCCCGAGTGGAATGGTCAACATTGGGGAGAAAAAGGCCTGTGCCCTCAGGCCCCCATTTCGAGGTTGACGGGAAGCATCAGTACCTATTGTTTCGAAAAATTCAAAAGAGACACATGGTACTCAGGGGGCCCTTCCCTAAAGCAGCTTCTCCATACAGCGTGTTCTGCGTTGTAGGGCGTGGCCTAAAGGAAAGAATGCCGTGGGTCAGCCTAGGGGCCCGTGCACCTTCCAAAAGCCGGCTGTGTTCCACGAAGAACTGATCTTTAGTTGCAGTGGAACCCAACCCGAGTTTCTCCTTGAGGTAGGGTGACTGCAGGTAACAAGACCTAGAAGGAATGCTAAGCAGAGTGTCTCTCTCAGTATCGCTCTGACAGGGCAATGAGGCCGACCGGCATTGAATGCTGGAAGTGCTACAACCGTGTTACTGAATCCGTCTGTGACCGGAGGCAGTCTAGCTCTCCGACGCACGAGTTCAATATGTTGCCCTACGCTCAGCTACGGAGGGGTGCAGCTAAGGATCTTCGCGACTGGATGAGGCTCACCAGGCCACTAGGAGCCTGCAGTGACTCAGCGTTCTTAGACAGAATCGTGTGCGGACGCGAGGCTCCTAGGAGGCCTTTACAGCTTACTGCCTTTAAAGTAAAGCAGAGCTGCGACGTGGGTCTCATAGAAGCTGCCGCACGCCTCCCCTTCTGCATGGCAGAGCAGGGCCACCCGTCGAGGCGAGTGTTCATGCTGAGTTTCCCTTTCGCTATAAAGCAGGGCAGGGGAAGCTCCCAGCCAGGAAGTCGTAGTACCCTATTTCTTTGGAGGCAACTCAGTTTCTACTCAGTGCCACGCCTGCCCTGACTAGTAAGCCGGCAAACGCACTATTCCCCGGAAGCGTCAAGGGCTCACGCAGGGCGCTTTCCAGCGGGGAAAACAAGGCTTGTGACATCAGGCCCCCCATTCGAGGTTGACGCACTGCGTAAGGACCTGTTATGCTGCCGAAGTCAGAAGAGACACAAGCTACCCACTGACCCCTTCCCGAAATCAGCTTTTGTAGGCAGGGTGTTCGGCTTGTAGGGAACTGCCTAAATTTTCGAAAGCCCCAGATCGGCCTAGGGGCCTGGGCATCTTCCAAAAGCCTGCTGTGTTCCACGAAGAACTGTGCGTCAGTTGCAGTGGAACCCAGCCTGACTTTTTCCTTGGGTAAGGTGACTGCAGGTTTGAGGTCCGAGAAGGAGCGCTAAGCAGAGTGTTTTTCGAGGTAGAGCTCAGGTAAGGCAAGGGGAGCCAACTTCCTTGTCATGTTGCGCTGGATACAACCTTGTTTCAGAAGCTCTTGGAGAGCTGAGGAAATCTGCCTCTCCCAAGGAAGAGGGCAGTGTGTTGCCCTACACTCGGCATAAACAGGCGTACACCTAAGGGCCTTCGGGGCTGGATGAGGCTCAAGCGGGCCCCAGGAGCCTGGCGGTACTCAGTGTTCTTGCACTGACTCGGGTGCTGACACGACGTTCTTAGGACTCCTTAAAGGGGTACTACCGAAAACTTAAAGCAGAACAGCAAGGAATGCCTCAGGAAGAGTGCTGCACGCCTTCCAATCGGCACGGCCCACCAGGGCGATTTTCGAGTCTCGTGGGGACACTGAGTTTCCCTTTCGCCCTAGAGCAGGGCAGGAAAGCTTCCTCAGGAACTGGAAGCAGCCTGCTTCTTTCGAGAAAGCTCCTTTGCCTCTCGCAGGCATGCCCGCAGGGACTAAACTCCCGGCAGCAAGAGTGTTTTTGACCTGCTGGACTGGCTAGGAACGTCTCTCTGAAGCTGTGGCAGAGCTGAGGATCTCCAGCTCTCCCAGGGAAGAGTGCAGTGTGTTGCGCTTCGCTCAGGAAACACAGGGGTGCGCTGAAGGACCTACGGGGCTGGGTGCTGCTCCACAGGCCCACTGGAGCCCGGCTCCCTGAGTGTTCCTGTAAGGAAACTGGTGCTAACGTGCTAGGAGTCCGGAAAGGCCTACCCTCGTGAAACTAAAGTAGCACAGCCCAAATGCCTCATGGAAGCTGCTGCCCACCAATCTTTCTGCACGGAAACCCAGGGCCGTAGTGAAAAGCCAGTGTTTGCGTTTCGGGTTCCCTTTAGCTCTAAAGCAGGGTCAGGCTTTCTTTGTGGAACTGTAGTTGAAAGTCAGCCTGCCGATGCAGGAGACACGGGTTCGTACCCCGATCCGGGAAGGTCCCACCCGCTGCCCTAGTGCCGCACCCGGGAGCCTTAGCCGCTGAACCTAAGCCTCAGGAGCCGGCGCTCCGCAATGGGAGAGGCCACAACCGTGAGAGGTGCGCGTACACCCAAATAAGGAAAGACACAGGGCAAGATGATATCCCACCCAGGAACCGGAGGCGCCCTGTTTCTGGGAGAAAAGTCAACTTCCTATCCGAGCCCTGCACGAAATGACTAGAATCCTGGAAGCACAAGTGTTTGGGCACAAGCTTCCAGGCTGCCCGAGTGGAATGGTCAACACTGGGGAGAAAAAGGCCTGTGCCCTCAGGCCCCCATTTCGAGGTTGACGGGAAGCATCAGTACCTATTGTTTCGAAAAATTCAAAAGAGACACATGGTACTCAGGGGGCCCTTCCCTAAAGCAGCTTCTCCATACAGCGTGTTCTGCGTTGTAGGGCGTGGCCTAAAGGAAAGAATGCCGTGGGTCAGCCTAGGGGCCCGTGCACCTTCCAAAAGCCGGCTGTGTTCCACGAAGAACTGATCTTTAGTTGCAGTGGAACCCAACCCGAGTTTCTCCTTGAGGTAGGGTGACTGCAGGTAACAAGACCTAGAAGGAATGCTAAGCAGAGTGTCTCTCTCAGTATCGCTCTGACAGGGCAATGAGGCCGACCGGCATTGAATGCTGGAAGTGCTACAACCGTGTTACTGAATCCGTCTGTGACCGGAGGCAGTCTAGCTCTCCGACGCACGAGTTCAATATGTTGCCCTACGCTCAGCTACGGAGGGGTGCAGCTAAGGATCTTCGCGACTGGATGAGGCTCACCAGGCCACTAGGAGCCTGCAGTGACTCAGCGTTCTTAGACAGAATCGTGTGCGGACGCGAGGCTCCTAGGAGGCCTTTACAGCTTACTGCCTTTAAAGTAAAGCAGAGCTGCGACGTGGGTCTCATAGAAGCTGCCGCACGCCTCCCCTTCTGCATGGCAGAGCAGGGCCACCCGTCGAGGCGAGTGTTCATGCTGAGTTTCCCTTTCGCTATAAAGCAGGGCAGGGGAAGCTCCCAGCCAGGAAGTCGTAGTACCCTATTTCTTTGGAGGCAACTCAGTTTCTACTCAGTGCCACGCCTGCCCTGACTAGTAAGCCGGCAAACGCACTATTCCCCGGAAGCGTCAAGGGCTCACGCAGGGCGCTTTCCAGCGGGGAAAACAAGGCTTGTGACATCAGGCCCCCCATTCGAGGTTGACGCACTGCGTAAGGACCTGTTATGCTGCCGAAGTCAGAAGAGACACAAGCTACCCACTGACCCCTTCCCGAAATCAGCTTTTGTAGGCAGGGTGTTCGGCTTGTAGGGAACTGCCTAAATTTTCGAAAGCCCCAGATCGGCCTAGGGGCCTGGGCATCTTCCAAAAGCCTGCTGTGTTCCACGAAGAACTGTGCGTCAGTTGCAGTGGAACCCAGCCTGACCTTTTCCTTGGGTAAGGTGACTGCAGGTTTGAGGTCCGAGAAGGAGCGCTAAGCAGAGTGTTTTTCGAGGTAGAGCTCAGGTAAGGCAAGGGGAGCCAACTTCCTTGTCATGTTGCGCTGGATACAACCTTGTTTCAGAAGCTCTTGGAGAGCTGAGGAAATCTGCCTCTCCCAAGGAAGAGGGCAGTGTGTTGCCCTACACTCGGCATAAACAGGCGTACACCTAAGGGCCTTCGGGGCTGGATGAGGCTCAAGCGGGCCCCAGGAGCCTGGCGGTACTCAGTGTTCTTGCACTGACTCGGGTGCTGACACGACGTTCTTAGGACTCCTTAAAGGGGTACTACCGAAAACTTAAAGCAGAACAGCAAGGAATGCCTCAGGAAGAGTGCTGCACGCCTTCCAATCGGCACGGCCCACCAGGGCGATTTTCGAGTCTCGTGGGGACACTGAGTTTCCCTTTCGCCCTAGAGCAGGGCAGGAAAGCTTCCTCAGGAACTGGAAGCAGCCTGCTTCTTTCGAGAAAGCTCCTTTGCCTCTCGCAGGCATGCCCGCAGGGACTAAACTCCCGGCAGCAAGAGTGTTTTTGACCTGCTGGACTGGCTAGGAACGTCTCTCTGAAGCTGTGGCAGAGCTGAGGATCTCCAGCTCTCCCAGGGAAGAGTGCAGTGTGTTGCGCTTCGCTCAGGAAACACAGGGGTGCGCTGAAGGACCTACGGGGCTGGGTGCTGCTCCACAGGCCCACTGGAGCCCGGCTCCCTGAGTGTTCCTGTAAGGAAACTGGTGCTAACGTGCTAGGAGTCCGGAAAGGCCTACCCTCGTGAAACTAAAGTAGCACAGCCCAAATGCCTCATGGAAGCTGCTGCCCACCAATCTTTCTGCACGGAAACCCAGGGCCGTAGTGAAAAGCCAGTGTTTGCGTTTCGGGTTCCCTTTAGCTCTAAAGCAGGGTCAGGCTTTCTTTGTGGAACTGTAGTTGAAAGTCAGCCTGCCGATGCAGGAGACACGGGTTCGTACCCCGATCCGGGAAGGTCCCACCCGCTGCCCTAGTGCCGCACCCGGGAGCCTTAGCCGCTGAACCTAAGCCTCAGGAGCCGGCGCTCCGCAATGGGAGAGGCCACAACCGTGAGAGGTGCGCGTACACCCAAATAAGGAAAGACACAGGGCAAGATGATATCCCACCCAGGAACCGGAGGCGCCCTGTTTCTGGGAGAAAAGTCAACTTCCTATCCGAGCCCTGCACGAAATGACTAGAATCCTGGAAGCACAAGTGTTTGGGCACAAGCTTCCAGGCTGCCCGAGTGGAATGGTCAACATTGGGGAGAAAAAGGCCTGTGCCCTCAGGCCCCCATTTCGAGGTTGACGGGAAGCATCAGTACCTATTGTTTCGAAAAATTCAAAAGAGACACATGGTACTCAGGGGGCCCTTCCCTAAAGCAGCTTCTCCATACAGCGTGTTCTGCGTTGTAGGGCGTGGCCTAAAGGAAAGAATGCCGTGGGTCAGCCTAGGGGCCCGTGCACCTTCCAAAAGCCGGCTGTGTTCCACGAAGAACTGATCTTTAGTTGCAGTGGAACCCAACCCGAGTTTCTCCTTGAGGTAGGGTGACTGCAGGTAACAAGACCTAGAAGGAATGCTAAGCAGAGTGTCTCTCTCAGTATCGCTCTGACAGGGCAATGAGGCCGACCGGCATTGAATGCTGGAAGTGCTACAACCGTGTTACTGAATCCGTCTGTGACCGGAGGCAGTCTAGCTCTCCGACGCACGAGTTCAATATGTTGCCCTACGCTCAGCTACGGAGGGGTGCAGCTAAGGATCTTCGCGACTGGATGAGGCTCACCAGGCCACTAGGAGCCTGCAGTGACTCAGCGTTCTTAGACAGAATCGTGTGCGGACGCGAGGCTCCTAGGAGGCCTTTACAGCTTACTGCCTTTAAAGTAAAGCAGAGCTGCGACGTGGGTCTCATAGAAGCTGCCGCACGCCTCCCCTTCTGCATGGCAGAGCAGGGCCACCCGTCGAGGCGAGTGTTCATGCTGAGTTTCCCTTTCGCTATAAAGCAGGGCAGGGGAAGCTCCCAGCCAGGAAGTCGTAGTACCCTATTTCTTTGGAGGCAACTCAGTTTCTACTCAGTGCCACGCCTGCCCTGACTAGTAAGCCGGCAAACGCACTATTCCCCGGAAGCGTCAAGGGCTCACGCAGGGCGCTTTCCAGCGGGGAAAACAAGGCTTGTGACATCAGGCCCCCCATTCGAGGTTGACGCACTGCGTAAGGACCTGTTATGCTGCCGAAGTCAGAAGAGACACAAGCTACCCACTGACCCCTTCCCGAAATCAGCTTTTGTAGGCAGGGTGTTCGGCTTGTAGGGAACTGCCTAAATTTTCGAAAGCCCCAGATCGGCCTAGGGGCCTGGGCATCTTCCAAAAGCCTGCTGTGTTCCACGAAGAACTGTGCGTCAGTTGCAGTGGAACCCAGCCTGACTTTTTCCTTGGGTAAGGTGACTGCAGGTTTGAGGTCCGAGAAGGAGCGCTAAGCAGAGTGTTTTTCGAGGTAGAGCTCAGGTAAGGCAAGGGGAGCCAACTTCCTTGTCATGTTGCGCTGGATACAACCTTGTTTCAGAAGCTCTTGGAGAGCTGAGGAAATCTGCCTCTCCCAAGGAAGAGGGCAGTGTGTTGCCCTACACTCGGCATAAACAGGCGTACACCTAAGGGCCTTCGGGGCTGGATGAGGCTCAAGCGGGCCCCAGGAGCCTGGCGGTACTCAGTGTTCTTGCACTGACTCGGGTGCTGACACGACGTTCTTAGGACTCCTTAAAGGGGTACTACCGAAAACTTAAAGCAGAACAGCAAGGAATGCCTCAGGAAGAGTGCTGCACGCCTTCCAATCGGCACGGCCCACCAGGGCGATTTTCGAGTCTCGTGGGGACACTGAGTTTCCCTTTCGCCCTAGAGCAGGGCAGGAAAGCTTCCTCAGGAACTGGAAGCAGCCTGCTTCTTTCGAGAAAGCTCCTTTGCCTCTCGCAGGCATGCCCGCAGGGACTAAACTCCCGGCAGCAAGAGTGTTTTTGACCTGCTGGACTGGCTAGGAACGTCTCTCTGAAGCTGTGGCAGAGCTGAGGATCTCCAGCTCTCCCAGGGAAGAGTGCAGTGTGTTGCGCTTCGCTCAGGAAACACAGGGGTGCGCTGAAGGACCTACGGGGCTGGGTGCTGCTCCACAGGCCCACTGGAGCCCGGCTCCCTGAGTGTTCCTGTAAGGAAACTGGTGCTAACGTGCTAGGAGTCCGGAAAGGCCTACCCTCGTGAAACTAAAGTAGCACAGCCCAAATGCCTCATGGAAGCTGCTGCCCACCAATCTTTCTGCACGGAAACCCAGGGCCGTAGTGAAAAGCCAGTGTTTGCGTTTCGGGTTCCCTTTAGCTCTAAAGCAGGGTCAGGCTTTCTTTGTGGAACTGTAGTTGAAAGTCAGCCTGCCGATGCAGGAGACACGGGTTCGTACCCCGATCCGGGAAGGTCCCACCCGCTGCCCTAGTGCCGCACCCGGGAGCCTTAGCCGCTGAACCTAAGCCTCAGGAGCCGGCGCTCCGCAATGGGAGAGGCCACAACCGTGAGAGGTGCGCGTACACCCAAATAAGGAAAGACACAGGGCAAGATGATATCCCACCCAGGAACCGGAGGCGCCCTGTTTCTGGGAGAAAAGTCAACTTCCTATCCGAGCCCTGCACGAAATGACTAGAATCCTGGAAGCACAAGTGTTTGGGCACAAGCTTCCAGGCTGCCCGAGTGGAATGGTCAACATTGGGGAGAAAAAGGCCTGTGCCCTCAGGCCCCCATTTCGAGGTTGACGGGAAGCATCAGTACCTATTGTTTCGAAAAATTCAAAAGAGACACATGGTACTCAGGGGGCCCTTCCCTAAAGCAGCTTCTCCATACAGCGTGTTCTGCGTTGTAGGGCGTGGCCTAAAGGAAAGAATGCCGTGGGTCAGCCTAGGGGCCCGTGCACCTTCCAAAAGCCGGCTGTGTTCCACGAAGAACTGATCTTTAGTTGCAGTGGAACCCAACCCGAGTTTCTCCTTGAGGTAGGGTGACTGCAGGTAACAAGACCTAGAAGGAATGCTAAGCAGAGTGTCTCTCTCAGTATCGCTCTGACAGGGCAATGAGGCCGACCGGCATTGAATGCTGGAAGTGCTACAACCGTGTTACTGAATCCGTCTGTGACCGGAGGCAGTCTAGCTCTCCGACGCACGAGTTCAATATGTTGCCCTACGCTCAGCTACGGAGGGGTGCAGCTAAGGATCTTCGCGACTGGATGAGGCTCACCAGGCCACTAGGAGCCTGCAGTGACTCAGCGTTCTTAGACAGAATCGTGTGCGGACGCGAGGCTCCTAGGAGGCCTTTACAGCTTACTGCCTTTAAAGTAAAGCAGAGCTGCGACGTGGGTCTCATAGAAGCTGCCGCACGCCTCCCCTTCTGCATGGCAGAGCAGGGCCACCCGTCGAGGCGAGTGTTCATGCTGAGTTTCCCTTTCGCTATAAAGCAGGGCAGGGGAAGCTCCCAGCCAGGAAGTCGTAGTACCCTATTTCTTTGGAGGCAACTCAGTTTCTACTCAGTGCCACGCCTGCCCTGACTAGTAAGCCGGCAAACGCACTATTCCCCGGAAGCGTCAAGGGCTCACGCAGGGCGCTTTCCAGCGGGGAAAACAAGGCTTGTGACATCAGGCCCCCCATTCGAGGTTGACGCACTGCGTAAGGACCTGTTATGCTGCCGAAGTCAGAAGAGACACAAGCTACCCACTGACCCCTTCCCGAAATCAGCTTTTGTAGGCAGGGTGTTCGGCTTGTAGGGAACTGCCTAAATTTTCGAAAGCCCCAGATCGGCCTAGGGGCCTGGGCATCTTCCAAAAGCCTGCTGTGTTCCACGAAGAACTGTGCGTCAGTTGCAGTGGAACCCAGCCTGACTTTTTCCTTGGGTAAGGTGACTGCAGGTTTGAGGTCCGAGAAGGAGCGCTAAGCAGAGTGTTTTTCGAGGTAGAGCTCAGGTAAGGCAAGGGGAGCCAACTTCCTTGTCATGTTGCGCTGGATACAACCTTGTTTCAGAAGCTCTTGGAGAGCTGAGGAAATCTGCCTCTCCCAAGGAAGAGGGCAGTGTGTTGCCCTACACTCGGCATAAACAGGCGTACACCTAAGGGCCTTCGGGGCTGGATGAGGCTCAAGCGGGCCCCAGGAGCCTGGCGGTACTCAGTGTTCTTGCACTGACTCGGGTGCTGACACGACGTTCTTAGGACTCCTTAAAGGGGTACTACCGAAAACTTAAAGCAGAACAGCAAGGAATGCCTCAGGAAGAGTGCTGCACGCCTTCCAATCGGCACGGCCCACCAGGGCGATTTTCGAGTCTCGTGGGGACACTGAGTTTCCCTTTCGCCCTAGAGCAGGGCAGGAAAGCTTCCTCAGGAACTGGAAGCAGCCTGCTTCTTTCGAGAAAGCTCCTTTGCCTCTCGCAGGCATGCCCGCAGGGACTAAACTCCCGGCAGCAAGAGTGTTTTTGACCTGCTGGACTGGCTAGGAACGTCTCTCTGAAGCTGTGGCAGAGCTGAGGATCTCCAGCTCTCCCAGGGAAGAGTGCAGTGTGTTGCGCTTCGCTCAGGAAACACAGGGGTGCGCTGAAGGACCTACGGGGCTGGGTGCTGCTCCACAGGCCCACTGGAGCCCGGCTCCCTGAGTGTTCCTGTAAGGAAACTGGTGCTAACGTGCTAGGAGTCCGGAAAGGCCTACCCTCGTGAAACTAAAGTAGCACAGCCCAAATGCCTCATGGAAGCTGCTGCCCACCAATCTTTCTGCACGGAAACCCAGGGCCGTAGTGAAAAGCCAGTGTTTGCGTTTCGGGTTCCCTTTAGCTCTAAAGCAGGGTCAGGCTTTCTTTGTGG
This sequence comes from Mesoplodon mirus, assembly GCF_964341445.2. NCBI lineage: Eukaryota > Metazoa > Chordata > Mammalia > Artiodactyla > Ziphiidae > Mesoplodon > Mesoplodon mirus. The sequence continues at coordinate 245,751 of NW_028295448.1, forward strand.
AACTGTAGTTGAAAGTCAGCCTGCCGATGCAGGAGACACGGGTTCGTACCCCGATCCGGGAAGGTCCCACCCGCTGCCCTAGTGCCGCACCCGGGAGCCTTAGCCGCTGAACCTAAGCCTCAGGAGCCGGCGCTCCGCAATGGGAGAGGCCACAACCGTGAGAGGTGCGCGTACACCCAAATAAGGAAAGACACAGGGCAAGATGATATCCCACCCAGGAACCGGAGGCGCCCTGTTTCTGGGAGAAAAGTCAACTTCCTATCCGAGCCCTGCACGAAATGACTAGAATCCTGGAAGCACAAGTGTTTGGGCACAAGCTTCCAGGCTGCCCGAGTGGAATGGTCAACATTGGGGAGAAAAAGGCCTGTGCCCTCAGGCCCCCATTTCGAGGTTGACGGGAAGCATCAGTACCTATTGTTTCGAAAAATTCAAAAGAGACACATGGTACTCAGGGGGCCCTTCCCTAAAGCAGCTTCTCCATACAGCGTGTTCTGCGTTGTAGGGCGTGGCCTAAAGGAAAGAATGCCGTGGGTCAGCCTAGGGGCCCGTGCACCTTCCAAAAGCCGGCTGTGTTCCACGAAGAACTGATCTTTAGTTGCAGTGGAACCCAACCCGAGTTTCTCCTTGAGGTAGGGTGACTGCAGGTAACAAGACCTAGAAGGAATGCTAAGCAGAGTGTCTCTCTCAGTATCGCTCTGACAGGGCAATGAGGCCGACCGGCATTGAATGCTGGAAGTGCTACAACCGTGTTACTGAATCCGTCTGTGACCGGAGGCAGTCTAGCTCTCCGACGCACGAGTTCAATATGTTGCCCTACGCTCAGCTACGGAGGGGTGCAGCTAAGGATCTTCGCGACTGGATGAGGCTCACCAGGCCACTAGGAGCCTGCAGTGACTCAGCGTTCTTAGACAGAATCGTGTGCGGACGCGAGGCTCCTAGGAGGCCTTTACAGCTTACTGCCTTTAAAGTAAAGCAGAGCTGCGACGTGGGTCTCATAGAAGCTGCCGCACGCCTCCCCTTCTGCATGGCAGAGCAGGGCCACCCGTCGAGGCGAGTGTTCATGCTGAGTTTCCCTTTCGCTATAAAGCAGGGCAGGGGAAGCTCCCAGCCAGGAAGTCGTAGTACCCTATTTCTTTGGAGGCAACTCAGTTTCTACTCAGTGCCACGCCTGCCCTGACTAGTAAGCCGGCAAACGCACTATTCCCCGGAAGCGTCAAGGGCTCACGCAGGGCGCTTTCCAGCGGGGAAAACAAGGCTTGTGACATCAGGCCCCCCATTCGAGGTTGACGCACTGCGTAAGGACCTGTTATGCTGCCGAAGTCAGAAGAGACACAAGCTACCCACTGACCCCTTCCCGAAATCAGCTTTTGTAGGCAGGGTGTTCGGCTTGTAGGGAACTGCCTAAATTTTCGAAAGCCCCAGATCGGCCTAGGGGCCTGGGCATCTTCCAAAAGCCTGCTGTGTTCCACGAAGAACTGTGCGTCAGTTGCAGTGGAACCCAGCCTGACCTTTTCCTTGGGTAAGGTGACTGCAGGTTTGAGGTCCGAGAAGGAGCGCTAAGCAGAGTGTTTTTCGAGGTAGAGCTCAGGTAAGGCAAGGGGAGCCAACTTCCTTGTCATGTTGCGCTGGATACAACCTTGTTTCAGAAGCTCTTGGAGAGCTGAGGAAATCTGCCTCTCCCAAGGAAGAGGGCAGTGTGTTGCCCTACACTCGGCATAAACAGGCGTACACCTAAGGGCCTTCGGGGCTGGATGAGGCTCAAGCGGGCCCCAGGAGCCTGGCGGTACTCAGTGTTCTTGCACTGACTCGGGTGCTGACACGACGTTCTTAGGACTCCTTAAAGGGGTACTACCGAAAACTTAAAGCAGAACAGCAAGGAATGCCTCAGGAAGAGTGCTGCACGCCTTCCAATCGGCACGGCCCACCAGGGCGATTTTCGAGTCTCGTGGGGACACTGAGTTTCCCTTTCGCCCTAGAGCAGGGCAGGAAAGCTTCCTCAGGAACTGGAAGCAGCCTGCTTCTTTCGAGAAAGCTCCTTTGCCTCTCGCAGGCATGCCCGCAGGGACTAAACTCCCGGCAGCAAGAGTGTTTTTGACCTGCTGGACTGGCTAGGAACGTCTCTCTGAAGCTGTGGCAGAGCTGAGGATCTCCAGCTCTCCCAGGGAAGAGTGCAGTGTGTTGCGCTTCGCTCAGGAAACACAGGGGTGCGCTGAAGGACCTACGGGGCTGGGTGCTGCTCCACAGGCCCACTGGAGCCCGGCTCCCTGAGTGTTCCTGTAAGGAAACTGGTGCTAACGTGCTAGGAGTCCGGAAAGGCCTACCCTCGTGAAACTAAAGTAGCACAGCCAAAATGCCTCATGGAAGCTGCTGCCCACCAATCTTTCTGCACGGAAACCCAGGGCCGTAGTGAAAAGCCAGTGTTTGCGTTTCGGGTTCCCTTTAGCTCTAAAGCAGGGTCAGGCTTTCTTTGTGGAACTGTAGTTGAAAGTCAGCCTGCCGATGCAGGAGACACGGGTTCGTACGCCGATCCGGGAAGGTCCCACCCGCTGCCCTAGTGCCGCACCCGGGAGCCTTAGCCGCTGAACCTAAGCCTCAGGAGCCGGCGCTCCACAATGGGAGAGGCCACAACCGTGAGAGGTGCGCGTACACCCAAATAAGGAAAGACACAGGGCAAGATGATATCCCACCCAGGAACCGGAGGCGCCCTGTTTCTGGGAGAAAAGTCAACTTCCTATCCGAGCCCTGCACGAAATGACTAGAATCCTGGAAGCACAAGTGTTTGGGCACAAGCTTCCAGGCTGCCCGAGTGGAATGGTCAACACTGGGGAGAAAAAGGCCTGTGCCCTCAGGCCCCCATTTCGAGGTTGACGGGAAGCATAAGTACCTATTGTTTCGAAAAATTCAAAAGAGACACATGGTACTCAGGGGGCCCTTCCCTAAAGCAGCTTCTCCATACAGCGTGTTCTGCGTTGTAGGGCGTGGCCTAAAGGAAAGAATGCCGTGGGTCAGCCTAGGGGCCCGTGCACCTTCCAAAAGCCGGCTGTGTTCCACGAAGAACTGATCTTTAGTTGCAGTGGAACCCAACCCGAGTTTCTCCTTGAGGTAGGGTGACTGCAGGTAACAAGACCTAGAAGGAATGCTAAGCAGAGTGTCTCTCTCAGTATCGCTCTGACAGGGCAATGAGGCCGACCGGCATTGAATGCTGGAAGTGCTACAACCGTGTTACTGAATCCGTCTGTGACCGGAGGCAGTCTAGCTCTCCGACGCACGAGTTCAATATGTTGCCCTACGCTCAGCTACGGAGGGGTGCAGCTAAGGATCTTCGCGACTGGATGAGGCTCACCAGGCCACTAGGAGCCTGCAGTGACTCAGCGTTCTTAGACAGAATCGTGTGCGGACGCGAGGCTCCTAGGAGGCCTTTACAGCTTACTGCCTTTAAAGTAAAGCAGAGCTGCGACGTGGGTCTCATAGAAGCTGCCGCACGCCTCCCCTTCTGCATGGCAGAGCAGGGCCACCCGTCGAGGCGAGTGTTCATGCTGAGTTTCCCTTTCGCTATAAAGCAGGGCAGGGGAAGCTCCCAGCCAGGAAGTCGTAGTACCCTATTTCTTTGGAGGCAACTCAGTTTCTACTCAGTGCCACGCCTGCCCTGACTAGTAAGCCGGCAAACGCACTATTCCCCGGAAGCGTCAAGGGCTCACGCAGGGCGCTTTCCAGCGGGGAAAACAAGGCTTGTGACATCAGGCCCCCCATTCGAGGTTGACGCACTGCGTAAGGACCTGTTATGCTGCCGAAGTCAGAAGAGACACAAGCTACCCACTGACCCCTTCCCGAAATCAGCTTTTGTAGGCAGGGTGTTCGGCTTGTAGGGAACTGCCTAAATTTTCGAAAGCCCCAGATCGGCCTAGGGGCCTGGGCATCTTCCAAAAGCCTGCTGTGTTCCACGAAGAACTGTGCGTCAGTTGCAGTGGAACCCAGCCTGACTTTTTCCTTGGGTAAGGTGACTGCAGGTTTGAGGTCCGAGAAGGAGCGCTAAGCAGAGTGTTTTTCGAGGTAGAGCTCAGGTAAGGCAAGGGGAGCCAACTTCCTTGTCATGTTGCGCTGGATACAACCTTGTTTCAGAAGCTCTTGGAGAGCTGAGGAAATCTGCCTCTCCCAAGGAAGAGGGCAGTGTGTTGCCCTACACTCGGCATAAACAGGCGTACACCTAAGGGCCTTCGGGGCTGGATGAGGCTCAAGCGGGCCCCAGGAGCCTGGCGGTACTCAGTGTTCTTGCACTGACTCGGGTGCTGACACGACGTTCTTAGGACTCCTTAAAGGGGTACTACCGAAAACTTAAAGCAGAACAGCAAGGAATGCCTCAGGAAGAGTGCTGCACGCCTTCCAATCGGCACGGCCCACCAGGGCGATTTTCGAGTCTCGTGGGGACACTGAGTTTCCCTTTCGCCCTAGAGCAGGGCAGGAAAGCTTCCTCAGGAACTGGAAGCAGCCTGCTTCTTTCGAGAAAGCTCCTTTGCCTCTCGCAGGCATGCCCGCAGGGACTAAACTCCCGGCAGCAAGAGTGTTTTTGACCTGCTGGACTGGCTAGGAACGTCTCTCTGAAGCTGTGGCAGAGCTGAGGATCTCCAGCTCTCCCAGGGAAGAGTGCAGTGTGTTGCGCTTCGCTCAGGAAACACAGGGGTGCGCTGAAGGACCTACGGGGCTGGGTGCTGCTCCACAGGCCCACTGGAGCCCGGCTCCCTGAGTGTTCCTGTAAGGAAACTGGTGCTAACGTGCTAGGAGTCCGGAAAGGCCTACCCTCGTGAAACTAAAGTAGCACAGCCCAAATGCCTCATGGAAGCTGCTGCCCACCAATCTTTCTGCACGGAAACCCAGGGCCGTAGTGAAAAGCCAGTGTTTGCGTTTCGGGTTCCCTTTAGCTCTAAAGCAGGGTCAGGCTTTCTTTGTGGAACTGTAGTTGAAAGTCAGCCTGCCGATGCAGGAGACACGGGTTCGTACCCCGATCCGGGAAGGTCCCACCCGCTGCCCTAGTGCCGCACCCGGGAGCCTTAGCCGCTGAACCTAAGCCTCAGGAGCCGGCGCTCCGCAATGGGAGAGGCCACAACCGTGAGAGGTGCGCGTACACCCAAATAAGGAAAGACACAGGGCAAGATGATATCCCACCCAGGAACCGGAGGCGCCCTGTTTCTGGGAGAAAAGTCAACTTCCTATCCGAGCCCTGCACGAAATGACTAGAATCCTGGAAGCACAAGTGTTTGGGCACAAGCTTCCAGGCTGCCCGAGTGGAATGGTCAACATTGGGGAGAAAAAGGCCTGTGCCCTCAGGCCCCCATTTCGAGGTTGACGGGAAGCATCAGTACCTATTGTTTCGAAAAATTCAAAAGAGACACATGGTACTCAGGGGGCCCTTCCCTAAAGCAGCTTCTCCATACAGCGTGTTCTGCGTTGTAGGGCGTGGCCTAAAGGAAAGAATGCCGTGGGTCAGCCTAGGGGCCCGTGCACCTTCCAAAAGCCGGCTGTGTTCCACGAAGAACTGATCTTTAGTTGCAGTGGAACCCAACCCGAGTTTCTCCTTGAGGTAGGGTGACTGCAGGTAACAAGACCTAGAAGGAATGCTAAGCAGAGTGTCTCTCTCAGTATCGCTCTGACAGGGCAATGAGGCCGACCGGCATTGAATGCTGGAAGTGCTACAACCGTGTTACTGAATCCGTCTGTGACCGGAGGCAGTCTAGCTCTCCGACGCACGAGTTCAATATGTTGCCCTACGCTCAGCTACGGAGGGGTGCAGCTAAGGATCTTCGCGACTGGATGAGGCTCACCAGGCCACTAGGAGCCTGCAGTGACTCAGCGTTCTTAGACAGAATCGTGTGCGGACGCGAGGCTCCTAGGAGGCCTTTACAGCTTACTGCCTTTAAAGTAAAGCAGAGCTGCGACGTGGGTCTCATAGAAGCTGCCGCACGCCTCCCCTTCTGCATGGCAGAGCAGGGCCACCCGTCGAGGCGAGTGTTCATGCTGAGTTTCCCTTTCGCTATAAAGCAGGGCAGGGGAAGCTCCCAGCCAGGAAGTCGTAGTACCCTATTTCTTTGGAGGCAACTCAGTTTCTACTCAGTGCCACGCCTGCCCTGACTAGTAAGCCGGCAAACGCACTATTCCCCGGAAGCGTCAAGGGCTCACGCAGGGCGCTTTCCAGCGGGGAAAACAAGGCTTGTGACATCAGGCCCCCCATTCGAGGTTGACGCACTGCGTAAGGACCTGTTATGCTGCCGAAGTCAGAAGAGACACAAGCTACCCACTGACCCCTTCCCGAAATCAGCTTTTGTAGGCAGGGTGTTCGGCTTGTAGGGAACTGCCTAAATTTTCGAAAGCCCCAGATCGGCCTAGGGGCCTGGGCATCTTCCAAAAGCCTGCTGTGTTCCACGAAGAACTGTGCGTCAGTTGCAGTGGAACCCAGCCTGACTTTTTCCTTGGGTAAGGTGACTGCAGGTTTGAGGTCCGAGAAGGAGCGCTAAGCAGAGTGTTTTTCGAGGTAGAGCTCAGGTAAGGCAAGGGGAGCCAACTTCCTTGTCATGTTGCGCTGGATACAACCTTGTTTCAGAAGCTCTTGGAGAGCTGAGGAAATCTGCCTCTCCCAAGGAAGAGGGCAGTGTGTTGCCCTACACTCGGCATAAACAGGCGTACACCTAAGGGCCTTCGGGGCTGGATGAGGCTCAAGCGGGCCCCAGGAGCCTGGCGGTACTCAGTGTTCTTGCACTGACTCGGGTGCTGACACGACGTTCTTAGGACTCCTTAAAGGGGTACTACCGAAAACTTAAAGCAGAACAGCAAGGAATGCCTCAGGAAGAGTGCTGCACGCCTTCCAATCGGCACGGCCCACCAGGGCGATTTTCGAGTCTCGTGGGGACACTGAGTTTCCCTTTCGCCCTAGAGCAGGGCAGGAAAGCTTCCTCAGGAACTGGAAGCAGCCTGCTTCTTTCGAGAAAGCTCCTTTGCCTCTCGCAGGCATGCCCGCAGGGACTAAACTCCCAGCAGCAAGAGTGTTTTTGACCTGCTGGACTGGCTAGGAACGTCTCTCTGAAGCTGTGGCAGAGCTGAGGATCTCCAGCTCTCCCAGGGAAGAGTGCAGTGTGTTGCGCTTCGCTCAGGAAACACAGGGGTGCGCTGAAGGACCTACGGGGCTGGGTGCTGCTCCACAGGCCCACTGGAGCCCGGCTCCCTGAGTGTTCCTGTAAGGAAACTGGTGCTAACGTGCTAGGAGTCCGGAAAGGCCTACCCTCGTGAAACTAAAGTAGCACAGCCCAAATGCCTCATGGAAGCTGCTGCCCACCAATCTTTCTGCACGGAAACCCAGGGCCGTAGTGAAAAGCCAGTGTTTGCGTTTCGGGTTCCCTTTAGCTCTAAAGCAGGGTCAGGCTTTCTTTGTGGAACTGTAGTTGAAAGTCAGCCTGCCGATGCAGGAGACACGGGTTCGTACGCCGATCCGGGAAGGTCCCACCCGCTGCCCTAGTGCCGCACCCGGGAGCCTTAGCCGCTGAACCTAAGCCTCAGGAGCCGGCGCTCCGCAATGGGAGAGGCCACAACCGTGAGAGGTGCGCGTACACCCAAATAAGGAAAGACACAGGGCAAGATGATATCCCACCCAGGAACCGGAGGCGCCCTGTTTCTGGGAGAAAAGTCAACTTCCTATCCGAGCCCTGCACGAAATGACTAGAATCCTGGAAGCACAAGTGTTTGGGCACAAGCTTCCAGGCTGCCCGAGTGGAATGGTCAACACTGGGGAGAAAAAGGCCTGTGCCCTCAGGCCCCCATTTCGAGGTTGACGGGAAGCATCAGTACCTATTGTTTCGAAAAATTCAAAAGAGACACATGGTACTCAGGGGGCCCTTCCCTAAAGCAGCTTCTCCATACAGCGTGTTCTGCGTTGTAGGGCGTGGCCTAAAGGAAAGAATGCCGTGGGTCAGCCTAGGGGCCCGTGCACCTTCCAAAAGCCGGCTGTGTTCCACGAAGAACTGATCTTTAGTTGCAGTGGAACCCAACCCGAGTTTCTCCTTGAGGTAGGGTGACTGCAGGTAACAAGACCTAGAAGGAATGCTAAGCAGAGTGTCTCTCTCAGTATCGCTCTGACAGGGCAATGAGGCCGACCGGCATTGAATGCTGGAAGTGCTACAACCGTGTTACTGAATCCGTCTGTGACCGGAGGCAGTCTAGCTCTCCGACGCACGAGTTCAATATGTTGCCCTACGCTCAGCTACGGAGGGGTGCAGCTAAGGATCTTCGCGACTGGATGAGGCTCACCAGGCCACTAGGAGCCTGCAGTGACTCAGCGTTCTTAGACAGAATCGTGTGCGGACGCGAGGCTCCTAGGAGGCCTTTACAGCTTACTGCCTTTAAAGTAAAGCAGAGCTGCGACGTGGGTCTCATAGAAGCTGCCGCACGCCTCCCCTTCTGCATGGCAGAGCAGGGCCACCCGTCGAGGCGAGTGTTCATGCTGAGTTTCCCTTTCGCTATAAAGCAGGGCAGGGGAAGCTCCCAGCCAGGAAGTCGTAGTACCCTATTTCTTTGGAGGCAACTCAGTTTCTACTCAGTGCCACGCCTGCACTGACTAGTAAGCCGGCAAACGCACTATTCCCCGGAAGCGTCAAGGGCTCACGCAGGGCGCTTTCCAGCGGGGAAAACAAGGCTTGTGACATCAGGCCCCCCATTCGAGGTTGACGCACTGCGTAAGGACCTGTTATGCTGCCGAAGTCAGAAGAGACACAAGCTACCCACTGACCCCTTCCCGAAATCAGCTTTTGTAGGCAGGGTGTTCGGCTTGTAGGGAACTGCCTAAATTTTCGAAAGCCCCAGATCGGCCTAGGGGCCTGGGCATCTTCCAAAAGCCTGCTGTGTTCCACGAAGAACTGTGCGTCAGTTGCAGTGGAACCCAGCCTGACCTTTTCCTTGGGTAAGGTGACTGCAGGTTTGAGGTCCGAGAAGGAGCGCTAAGCAGAGTGTTTTTCGAGGTAGAGCTCAGGTAAGGCAAGGGGAGCCAACTTCCTTGTCATGTTGCGCTGGATACAACCTTGTTTCAGAAGCTCTTGGAGAGCTGAGGAAATCTGCCTCTCCCAAGGAAGAGGGCAGTGTGTTGCCCTACACTCGGCATAAACAGGCGTACACCTAAGGGCCTTCGGGGCTGGATGAGGCTCAAGCGGGCCCCAGGAGCCTGGCGGTACTCAGTGTTCTTGCACTGACTCGGGTGCTGACACGACGTTCTTAGGACTCCTTAAAGGGGTACTACCGAAAACTTAAAGCAGAACAGCAAGGAATGCCTCAGGAAGAGTGCTGCACGCCTTCCAATCGGCACGGCCCACCAGGGCGATTTTCGAGTCTCGTGGGGACACTGAGTTTCCCTTTCGCCCTAGAGCAGGGCAGGAAAGCTTCCTCAGGAACTGGAAGCAGCCTGCTTCTTTCGAGAAAGCTCCTTTGCCTCTCGCAGGCATGCCCGCAGGGACTAAACTCCCGGCAGCAAGAGTGTTTTTGACCTGCTGGACTGGCTAGGAACGTCTCTCTGAAGCTGTGGCAGAGCTGAGGATCTCCAGCTCTCCCAGGGAAGAGTGCAGTGTGTTGCGCTTCGCTCAGGAAACACAGGGGTGCGCTGAAGGACCTACGGGGCTGGGTGCTGCTCCACAGGCCCACTGGAGCCCGGCTCCCTGAGTGTTCCTGTAAGGAAACTGGTGCTAACGTGCTAGGAGTCCGGAAAGGCCTACCCTCGTGAAACTAAAGTAGCACAGCCCAAATGCCTCATGGAAGCTGCTGCCCACCAATCTTTCTGCACGGAAACCCAGGGCCGTAGTGAAAAGCCAGTGTTTGCGTTTCGGGTTCCCTTTAGCTCTAAAGCAGGGTCAGGCTTTCTTTGTGGAACTGTAGTTGAAAGTCAGCCTGCCGATGCAGGAGACACGGGTTCGTACCCCGATCCGGGAAGGTCCCACCCGCTGCCCTAGTGCCGCACCCGGGAGCCTTAGCCGCTGAACCTAAGCCTCAGGAGCCGGCGCTCCGCAATGGGAGAGGCCACAACCGTGAGAGGTGCGCGTACACCCAAATAAGGAAAGACACAGGGCAAGATGATATCCCACCCAGGAACCGGAGGCGCCCTGTTTCTGGGAGAAAAGTCAACTTCCTATCCGAGCCCTGCACGAAATGACTAGAATCCTGGAAGCACAAGTGTTTGGGCACAAGCTTCCAGGCTGCCCGAGTGGAATGGTCAACATTGGGGAGAAAAAGGCCTGTGCCCTCAGGCCCCCATTTCGAGGTTGACGGGAAGCATCAGTACCTATTGTTTCGAAAAATTCAAAAGAGACACATGGTACTCAGGGGGCCCTTCCCTAAAGCAGCTTCTCCATACAGCGTGTTCTGCGTTGTAGGGCGTGGCCTAAAGGAAAGAATGCCGTGGGTCAGCCTAGGGGCCCGTGCACCTTCCAAAAGCCGGCTGTGTTCCACGAAGAACTGATCTTTAGTTGCAGTGGAACCCAACCCGAGTTTCTCCTTGAGGTAGGGTGACTGCAGGTAACAAGACCTAGAAGGAATGCTAAGCAGAGTGTCTCTCTCAGTATCGCTCTGACAGGGCAATGAGGCCGACCGGCATTGAATGCTGGAAGTGCTACAACCGTGTTACTGAATCCGTCTGTGACCGGAGGCAGTCTAGCTCTCCGACGCACGAGTTCAATATGTTGCCCTACGCTCAGCTACGGAGGGGTGCAGCTAAGGATCTTCGCGACTGGATGAGGCTCACCAGGCCACTAGGAGCCTGCAGTGACTCAGCGTTCTTAGACAGAATCGTGTGCGGACGCGAGGCTCCTAGGAGGCCTTTACAGCTTACTGCCTTTAAAGTAAAGCAGAGCTGCGACGTGGGTCTCATAGAAGCTGCCGCACGCCTCCCCTTCTGCATGGCAGAGCAGGGCCACCCGTCGAGGCGAGTGTTCATGCTGAGTTTCCCTTTCGCTATAAAGCAGGGCAGGGGAAGCTCCCAGCCAGGAAGTCGTAGTACCCTATTTCTTTGGAGGCAACTCAGTTTCTACTCAGTGCCACGCCTGCCCTGACTAGTAAGCCGGCAAACGCACTATTCCCCGGAAGCGTCAAGGGCTCACGCAGGGCGCTTTCCAGCGGGGAAAACAAGGCTTGTGACATCAGGCCCCCCATTCGAGGTTGACGCACTGCGTAAGGACCTGTTATGCTGCCGAAGTCAGAAGAGACACAAGCTACCCACTGACCCCTTCCCGAAATCAGCTTTTGTAGGCAGGGTGTTCGGCTTGTAGGGAACTGCCTAAATTTTCGAAAGCCCCAGATCGGCCTAGGGGCCTGGGCATCTTCCAAAAGCCTGCTGTGTTCCACGAAGAACTGTGCGTCAGTTGCAGTGGAACCCAGCCTGACTTTTTCCTTGGGTAAGGTGACTGCAGGTTTGAGGTCCGAGAAGGAGCGCTAAGCAGAGTGTTTTTCGAGGTAGAGCTCAGGTAAGGCAAGGGGAGCCAACTTCCTTGTCATGTTGCGCTGGATACAACCTTGTTTCAGAAGCTCTTGGAGAGCTGAGGAAATCTGCCTCTCCCAAGGAAGAGGGCAGTGTGTTGCCCTACACTCGGCATAAACAGGCGTACACCTAAGGGCCTTCGGGGCTGGATGAGGCTCAAGCGGGCCCCAGGAGCCTGGCGGTACTCAGTGTTCTTGCACTGACTCGGGTGCTGACACGACGTTCTTAGGACTCCTTAAAGGGGTACTACCGAAAACTTAAAGCAGAACAGCAAGGAATGCCTCAGGAAGAGTGCTGCACGCCTTCCAATCGGCACGGCCCACCAGGGCGATTTTCGAGTCTCGTGGGGACACTGAGTTTCCCTTTCGCCCTAGAGCAGGGCAGGAAAGCTTCCTCAGGAACTGGAAGCAGCCTGCTTCTTTCGAGAAAGCTCCTTTGCCTCTCGCAGGCATGCCCGCAGGGACTAAACTCCCGGCAGCAAGAGTGTTTTTGACCTGCTGGACTGGCTAGGAACGTCTCTCTGAAGCTGTGGCAGAGCTGAGGATCTCCAGCTCTCCCAGGGAAGAGTGCAGTGTGTTGCGCTTCGCTCAGGAAACACAGGGGTGCGCTGAAGGACCTACGGGGCTGGGTGCTGCTCCACAGGCCCACTGGAGCCCGGCTCCCTGAGTGTTCCTGTAAGGAAACTGGTGCTAACGTGCTAGGAGTCCGGAAAGGCCTACCCTCGTGAAACTAAAGTAGCACAGCCCAAATGCCTCATGGAAGCTGCTGCCCACCAATCTTTCTGCACGGAAACCCAGGGCCGTAGTGAAAAGCCAGTGTTTGCGTTTCGGGTTCCCTTTAGCTCTAAAGCAGGGTCAGGCTTTCTTTGTGGAACTGTAGTTGAAAGTCAGCCTGCCGATGCAGGAGACACGGGTTCGTACCCCGATCCGGGAAGGTCCCACCCGCTGCCCTAGTGCCGCACCCGGGAGCCTTAGCCGCTGAACCTAAGCCTCAGGAGCCGGCGCTCCGCAATGGGAGAGGCCACAACCGTGAGAGGTGCGCGTACACCCAAATAAGGAAAGACACAGGGCAAGATGATATCCCACCCAGGAACCGGAGGCGCCCTGTTTCTGGGAGAAAAGTCAACTTCCTATCCGAGCCCTGCACGAAATGACTAGAATCCTGGAAGCACAAGTGTTTGGGCACAAGCTTCCAGGCTGCCCGAGTGGAATGGTCAACACTGGGGAGAAAAAGGCCTGTGCCCTCAGGCCCCCATTTCGAGGTTGACGGGAAGCATCAGTACCTATTGTTTCGAAAAATTCAAAAGAGACACATGGTACTCAGGGGGCCCTTCCCTAAAGCAGCTTCTCCATACAGCGTGTTCTGCGTTGTAGGGCGTGGCCTAAAGGAAAGAATGCCGTGGGTCAGCCTAGGGGCCCGTGCACCTTCCAAAAGCCGGCTGTGTTCCACGAAGAACTGATCTTTAGTTGCAGTGGAACCCAACCCGAGTTTCTCCTTGAGGTAGGGTGACTGCAGGTAACAAGACCTAGAAGGAATGCTAAGCAGAGTGTCTCTCTCAGTATCGCTCTGACAGGGCAATGAGGCCGACCGGCATTGAATGCTGGAAGTGCTACAACCGTGTTACTGAATCCGTCTGTGACCGGAGGCAGTCTAGCTCTCCGACGCACGAGTTCAATATGTTGCCCTACGCTCAGCTACGGAGGGGTGCAGCTAAGGATCTTCGCGACTGGATGAGGCTCACCAGGCCACTAGGAGCCTGCAGTGACTCAGCGTTCTTAGACAGAATCGTGTGCGGACGCGAGGCTCCTAGGAGGCCTTTACAGCTTACTGCCTTTAAAGTAAAGCAGAGCTGCGACGTGGGTCTCATAGAAGCTGCCGCACGCCTCCCCTTCTGCATGGCAGAGCAGGGCCACCCGTCGAGGCGAGTGTTCATGCTGAGTTTCCCTTTCGCTATAAAGCAGGGCAGGGGAAGCTCCCAGCCAGGAAGTCGTAGTACCCTATTTCTTTGGAGGCAACTCAGTTTCTACTCAGTGCCACGCCTGCCCTGACTAGTAAGCCGGCAAACGCACTATTCCCCGGAAGCGTCAAGGGCTCACGCAGGGCGCTTTCCAGCGGGGAAAACAAGGCTTGTGACATCAGGCCCCCCATTCGAGGTTGACGCACTGCGTAAGGACCTGTTATGCTGCCGAAGTCAGAAGAGACACAAGCTACCCACTGACCCCTTCCCGAAATCAGCTTTTGTAGGCAGGGTGTTCGGCTTGTAGGGAACTGCCTAAATTTTCGAAAGCCCCAGATCGGCCTAGGGGCCTGGGCATCTTCCAAAAGCCTGCTGTGTTCCACGAAGAACTGTGCGTCAGTTGCAGTGGAACCCAGCCTGACTTTTTCCTTGGGTAAGGTGACTGCAGGTTTGAGGTCCGAGAAGGAGCGCTAAGCAGAGTGTTTTTCGAGGTAGAGCTCAGGTAAGGCAAGGGGAGCCAACTTCCTTGTCATGTTGCGCTGGATACAACCTTGTTTCAGAAGCTCTTGGAGAGCTGAGGAAATCTGCCTCTCCCAAGGAAGAGGGCAGTGTGTTGCCCTACACTCGGCATAAACAGGCGTACACCTAAGGGCCTTCGGGGCTGGATGAGGCTCAAGCGGGCCCCAGGAGCCTGGCGGTACTCAGTGTTCTTGCACTGACTCGGGTGCTGACACGACGTTCTTAGGACTCCTTAAAGGGGTACTACCGAAAACTTAAAGCAGAACAGCAAGGAATGCCTCAGGAAGAGTGCTGCACGCCTTCCAATCGGCACGGCCCACCAGGGCGATTTTCGAGTCTCGTGGGGACACTGAGTTTCCCTTTCGCCCTAGAGCAGGGCAGGGAAGCTTCCTCAGGAACTGGAAGCAGCCTGCTTCTTTCGAGAAAGCTCATTTGCCTCTCGCAGGCATGCCCGCAGGGACTAAACTCCCGGCAGCAAGAGTGTTTTTGACCTGCTGGACTGGCTAGGAACGTCTCTCTGAAGCTGTGGCAGAGCTGAGGATCTCCAGCTCTCCCAGGGAAGAGTGCAGTGTGTTGCGCTTCGCTCAGGAAACACAGGGGTGCGCTGAAGGACCTACGGGGCTGGGTGCTGCTCCACAGGCCCACTGGAGCCCGGCTCCCTGAGTGTTCCTGTAAGGAAACTGGTGCTAACGTGCTAGGAGTCCGGAAAGGCCTACCCTCGTGAAACTAAAGTAGCACAGCCCAAATGCCTCATGGAAGCTGCTGCCCACCAATCTTTCTGCACGGAAACCCAGGGCCGTAGTGAAAAGCCAGTGTTTGCGTTTCGGGTTCCCTTTAGCTCTAAAGCAGGGTCAGGCTTTCTTTGTGGAACTGTAGTTGAAAGTCAGCCTGCCGATGCAGGAGACACGGGTTCGTACCCCGATCCGGGAAGGTCCCACCCGCTGCCCTAGTGCCGCACCCGGGAGCCTTAGCCGCTGAACCTAAGCCTCAGGAGCCGGCGCTCCGCAATGGGAGAGGCCACAACCGTGAGAGGTGCGCGTACACCCAAATAAGGAAAGACACAGGGCAAGATGATATCCCACCCAGGAACCGGAGGCGCCCTGTTTCTGGGAGAAAAGTCAACTTCCTATCCGAGCCCTGCACGAAATGACTAGAATCCTGGAAGCACAAGTGTTTGGGCACAAGCTTCCAGGCTGCCCGAGTGGAATGGTCAACATTGGGGAGAAAAAGGCCTGTGCCCTCAGGCCCCCATTTCGAGGTTGACGGGAAGCATAAGTACCTATTGTTTCGAAAAATTCAAAAGAGACACATGGTACTCAGGGGGCCCTTCCCTAAAGCAGCTTCTCCATACAGCGTGTTCTGCGTTGTAGGGCGTGGCCTAAAGGAAAGAATGCCGTGGGTCAGCCTAGGGGCCCGTGCACCTTCCAAAAGCCGGCTGTGTTCCACGAAGAACTGATCTTTAGTTGCAGTGGAACCCAACCCGAGTTTCTCCTTGAGGTAGGGTGACTGCAGGTAACAAGACCTAGAAGGAATGCTAAGCAGAGTGTCTCTCTCAGTATCGCTCTGACAGGGCAATGAGGCCGACCGGCATTGAATGCTGGAAGTGCTACAACCGTGTTACTGAATCCGTCTGTGACCGGAGGCAGTCTAGCTCTCCGACGCACGAGTTCAATATGTTGCCCTACGCTCAGCTACGGAGGGGTGCAGCTAAGGATCTTCGCGACTGGATGAGGCTCACCAGGCCACTAGGAGCCTGCAGTGACTCAGCGTTCTTAGACAGAATCGTGTGCGGACGCGAGGCTCCTAGGAGGCCTTTACAGCTTACTGCCTTTAAAGTAAAGCAGAGCTGCGACGTGGGTCTCATAGAAGCTGCCGCACGCCTCCCCTTCTGCATGGCAGAGCAGGGCCACCCGTCGAGGCGAGTGTTCATGCTGAGTTTCCCTTTCGCTATAAAGCAGGGCAGGGGAAGCTCCCAGCCAGGAAGTCGTAGTACCCTATTTCTTTGGAGGCAACTCAGTTTCTACTCAGTGCCACGCCTGCCCTGACTAGTAAGCCGGCAAACACACTATTCCCCAGAAGCGTCAAGGGCTCACGCAGGGCGCTTTCCAGCGGGGAAAACAAGGCTTGTGACATCAGGCCCCCCATTCGAGGTTGACGCACTGCGTAAGGACCTGTTATGCTGCCGAAGTCAGAAGAGACACAAGCTACCCACTGACCCCTTCCCGAAATCAGCTTTTGTAGGCAGGGTGTTCGGCTTGTAGGGAACTGCCTAAATTTTCGAAAGCCCCAGATCGGCCTAGGGGCCTGGGCATCTTCCAAAAGCCTGCTGTGTTCCACGAAGAACTGTGCGTCAGTTGCAGTGGAACCCAGCCTGACTTTTTCCTTGGGTAAGGTGACTGCAGGTTTGAGGTCCGAGAAGGAGCGCTAAGCAGAGTGTTTTTCGAGGTAGAGCTCAGGTAAGGCAAGGGGAGCCAACTTCCTTGTCATGTTGCGCTGGATACAACCTTGTTTCAGAAGCTCTTGGAGAGCTGAGGAAATCTGCCTCTCCCAAGGAAGAGGGCAGTGTGTTGCCCTACACTCGGCATAAACAGGCGTACACCTAAGGGCCTTCGGGGCTGGATGAGGCTCAAGCGGGCCCCAGGAGCCTGGCGGTACTCAGTGTTCTTGCACTGACTCGGGTGCTGACACGACGTTCTTAGGACTCCTTAAAGGGGTACTACCGAAAACTTAAAGCAGAACAGCAAGGAATGCCTCGGGAAGAGTGCTGCACGCCTTCCAATCGGCACGGCCCACCAGGGCGATTTTCGAGTCTCGTGGGGACACTGAGTTTCCCTTTCGCCCTAGAGCAGGGCAGGAAAGCTTCCTCAGGAACTGGAAGCAGCCTGCTTCTTTCGAGAAAGCTCATTTGCCTCTCGCAGGCATGCCCGCAGGGACTAAACTCCCGGCAGCAAGAGTGTTTTTGACCTGCTGGACTGGCTAGGAACGTCTCTCTGAAGCTGTGGCAGAGCTGAGGATCTCCAGCTCTCCCAGGGAAGAGTGCAGTGTGTTGCGCTTCGCTCAGGAAACACAGGGGTGCGCTGAAGGACCTACGGGGCTGGGTGCTGCTCCACAGGCCCACTGGAGCCCGGCTCCCTGAGTGTTCCTGTAAGGAAACTGGTGCTAACGTGCTAGGAGTCCGGAAAGGCCTACCCTCGTGAAACTAAAGTAGCACAGCCCAAATGCCTCATGGAAGCTGCTGCCCACCAATCTTTCTGCACGGAAACCCAGGGCCGTAGTGAAAAGCCAGTGTTTGCGTTTCGGGTTCCCTTTAGTTCTAAAGCAGGGTCAGGCTTTCTTTGTGGAACTGTAGTTGAAAGTCAGCCTGCCGATGCAGGAGACACGGGTTCGTACGCCGATCCGGGAAGGTCCCACCCGCTGCCCTAGTGCCGCACCCGGGAGCCTTAGCCGCTGAACCTAAGCCTCAGGAGCCGGCGCTCCGCAATGGGAGAGGCCACAACCGTGAGAGGTGCGCGTACACCCAAATAAGGAAAGACACAGGGCAAGATGATATCCCACCCAGGAACCGGAGGCGCCCTGTTTCTGGGAGAAAAGTCAACTTCCTATCCGAGCCCTGCACGAAATGACTAGAATCCTGGAAGCACAAGTGTTTGGGCACAAGCTTCCAGGCTGCCCGAGTGGAATGGTCAACATTGGGGAGAAAAAGGCCTGTGCCCTCAGGCCCCCATTTCGAGGTTGACGGGAAGCATCAGTACCTATTGTTTCGAAAAATTCAAAAGAGACACATGGTACTCAGGGGGCCCTTCCCTAAAGCAGCTTCTCCATACAGCGTGTTCTGCGTTGTAGGGCGTGGCCTAAAGGAAAGAATGCCGTGGGTCAGCCTAGGGGCCCGTGCATCTTCCAAAAGCCGGCTGTGTTCCACGAAGAACTGATCTTTAGTTGCAGTGGAACCCAACCCGAGTTTCTCCTTGAGGTAGGGTGACTGCAGGTAACAAGACCTAGAAGGAATGCTAAGCAGAGTGTCTCTCTCAGTATCGCTCTGACAGGGCAATGAGGCCGACCGGCATTGAATGCTGGAAGTGCTACAACCGTGTTACTGAATCCGTCTGTGACCGGAGGCAGTCTAGCTCTCCGACGCACGAGTTCAATATGTTGCCCTACGCTCAGCTACGGAGGGGTGCAGCTAAGGATCTTCGCGACTGGATGAGGCTCACCAGGCCACTAGGAGCCTGCAGTGACTCAGCGTTCTTAGACAGAATCGTGTGCGGACGCGAGGCTCCTAGGAGGCCTTTACAGCTTACTGCCTTTAAAGTAAAGCAGAGCTGCGACGTGGGTCTCATAGAAGCTGCCGCACGCCTCCCCTTCTGCATGGCAGAGCAGGGCCACCCGTCGAGGCGAGTGTTCATGCTGAGTTTCCCTTTCGCTATAAAGCAGGGCAGGGGAAGCTCCCAGCCAGGAAGTCGTAGTACCCTATTTCTTTGGAGGCAACTCAGTTTCTACTCAGTGCCACGCCTGCACTGACTAGTAAGCCGGCAAACGCACTATTCCCCGGAAGCGTCAAGGGCTCACGCAGGGCGCTTTCCAGCGGGGAAAACAAGGTTGGTGACATCAGGCCCCCCATTCGAGGTTGACGCACTGCGTAAGGACCTGTTATGCTGCCGAAGTCAGAAGAGACACAAGCTACCCACTGACCCCTTCCGGAAATCAACTTTTGTAGGCAGGGTGTTCGGCTTGTAGGGAACTGCCTAAATTTTCGAAAGCCCCAGATCGGCCTAGGGGCCTGGGCATCTTCCAAAAGCCTGCTGTGTTCCACGAAGAACTGTGCGTCAGTTGCAGTGGAACCCAGCCTGACTTTTTCCTTGGGTAAGGTGACTGCAGGTTTGAGGTCCGAGAAGGAGCGCTAAGCAGAGTGTTTTTCGAGGTAGAGCTCAGGTAAGGCAAGGGGAGCCAACTTCCTTGTCATGTTGCGCTGGATACAACCTTGTTTCAGAAGCTCTTGGAGAGCTGAGGAAATCTGCCTCTCCCAAGGAAGAGGGCAGTGTGTTGCCCTACACTCGGCATAAACAGGCGTACACCTAAGGGCCTTCGGGGCTGGATGAGGCTCAAGCGGGCCCCAGGAGCCTGGCGGTACTCAGTGTTCTTGCACTGACTCGGGTGCTGACACGACGTTCTTAGGACTCCTTAAAGGGGTACTACCGAAAACGTAAAGCAGAACAGCAAGGAATGCCTCGGGAAGAGTGCTGCACGCCTTCCAATCGGCACGGCCCACCAGGGCGATTTTCGAGTCTCGTGGGGACACTGAGTTTCCCTTTCGCCCTAGAGCAGGGCAGGAAAGCTTCCTCAGGAACTGGAAGCAGCCTGCTTCTTTCGAGAAAGCTCATTTGCCTCTCGCAGGCATGCCCGCAGGGACTAAACTCCCGGCAGCAAGAGTGTTTTTGACCTGCTGGACTGGCTAGGAACGTCTCTCTGAAGCTGTGGCAGAGCTGAGGATCTCCAGCTCTCCCAGGGAAGAGTGCAGTGTGTTGCGCTTCGCTCAGGAAACACAGGGGTGCGCTGAAGGACCTACGGGGCTGGGTGCTGCTCCACAGGCCCACTGGAGCCCGGCTCCCTGAGTGTTCCTGTAAGGAAACTGGTGCTAACGTGCTAGGAGTCCGGAAAGGCCTACCCTCGTGAAACTAAAGTAGCACAGCCCAAATGCCTCATGGAAGCTGCTGCCCACCAATCTTTCTGCACGGAAACCCAGGGCCGTAGTGAAAAGCCAGTGTTTGCGTTTCGGGTTCCCTTTAGCTCTAAAGCAGGGTCAGGCTTTCTTTGTGGAACTGTAGTTGAAAGTCAGCCTGCCGATGCAGGAGACACGGGTTCGTACCCCGATCCGGGAAGGTCCCACCCGCTGCCCTAGTGCCGCACCCGGGAGCCTTAGCCGCTGAACCTAAGCCTCAGGAGCCGGCGCTCCGCAATGGGAGAGGCCACAACCGTGAGAGGTGCGCGTACACCCAAATAAGGAAAGACACAGGGCAAGATGATATCCCACCCAGGAACCGGAGGCGCCCTGTTTCTGGGAGAAAAGTCAACTTCCTATCCGAGCCCTGCACGAAATGACTAGAATCCTGGAAGCACAAGTGTTTGGGCACAAGCTTCCAGGCTGCCCGAGTGGAATGGTCAACATTGGGGAGAAAAAGGCCTGTGCCCTCAGGCCCCCATTTCGAGGTTGACGGGAAGCATAAGTACCTATTGTTTCGAAAAATTCAAAAGAGACACATGGTACTCAGGGGGCCCTTCCCTAAAGCAGCTTCTCCATACAGCGTGTTCTGCGTTGTAGGGCGTGGCCTAAAGGAAAGAATGCCGTGGGTCAGCCTAGGGGCCCGTGCACCTTCCAAAAGCCGGCTGTGTTCCACGAAGAACTGATCTTTAGTTGCAGTGGAACCCAACCCGAGTTTCTCCTTGAGGTAGGGTGACTGCAGGTAACAAGACCTAGAAGGAATGCTAAGCAGAGTGTCTCTCTCAGTATCGCTCTGACAGGGCAATGAGGCCGACCGGCATTGAATGCTGGAAGTGCTACAACCGTGTTACTGAATCCGTCTGTGACCGGAGGCAGTCTAGCTCTCCGACGCACGAGTTCAATATGTTGCCCTACGCTCAGCTACGGAGGGGTGCAGCTAAGGATCTTCGCGACTGGATGAGGCTCACCAGGCCACTAGGAGCCTGCAGTGACTCAGCGTTCTTAGACAGAATCGTGTGCGGACGCGAGGCTCCTAGGAGGCCTTTACAGCTTACTGCCTTTAAAGTAAAGCAGAGCTGCGACGTGGGTCTCATAGAAGCTGCCGCACGCCTCCCCTTCTGCATGGCAGAGCAGGGCCACCCGTCGAGGCGAGTGTTCATGCTGAGTTTCCCTTTCACTATAAAGCAGGGCAGGGGAAGCTCCCAGCCAGGAAGTCGTAGTACCCTATTTCTTTGGAGGCAACTCAGTTTCTACTCAGTGCCACGCCTGCCCTGACTAGTAAGCCGGCAAACACACTATTCCCCAGAAGCGTCAAGGGCTCACGCAGGGCGCTTTCCAGCGGGGAAAACAAGGCTTGTGACATCAGGCCCCCCATTCGAGGTTGACGCACTGCGTAAGGACCTGTTATGCTGCCGAAGTCAGAAGAGACACAAGCTACCCACTGACCCCTTCCCGAAATCAGCTTTTGTAGGCAGGGTGTTCGGCTTGTAGGGAACTGCCTAAATTTTCGAAAGCCCCAGATCGGCCTAGGGGCCTGGGCATCTTCCAAAAGCCTGCTGTGTTCCACGAAGAACTGTGCGTCAGTTGCAGTGGAACCCAGCCTGACTTTTTCCTTGGGTAAGGTGACTGCAGGTTTGAGGTCCGAGAAGGAGCGCTAAGCAGAGTGTTTTTCGAGGTAGAGCTCAGGTAAGGCAAGGGGAGCCAACTTCCTTGTCATGTTGCGCTGGATACAACCTTGTTTCAGAAGCTCTTGGAGAGCTGAGGAAATCTGCCTCTCCCAAGGAAGAGGGCAGTGTGTTGCCCTACACTCGGCATAAACAGGCGTACACCTAAGGGCCTTCGGGGCTGGATGAGGCTCAAGCGGGCCCCAGGAGCCTGGCGGTACTCAGTGTTCTTGCACTGACTCGGGTGCTGACACGACGTTCTTAGGACTCCTTAAAGGGGTACTACCGAAAACTTAAAGCAGAACAGCAAGGAATGCCTCAGGAAGAGTGCTGCACGCCTTCCAATCGGCACGGCCCACCAGGGCGATTTTCGAGTCTCGTGGGGACACTGAGTTTCCCTTTCGCCCTAGAGCAGGGCAGGAAAGCTTCCTCAGGAACTGGAAGCAGCCTGCTTCTTTCGAGAAAGCTCCTTTGCCTCTCGCAGGCATGCCCGCAGGGACTAAACTCCCGGCAGCAAGAGTGTTTTTGACCTGCTGGACTGGCTAGGAACGTCTCTCTGAAGCTGTGGCAGAGCTGAGGATCTCCAGCTCTCCCAGGGAAGAGTGCAGTGTGTTGCGCTTCGCTCAGGAAACACAGGGGTGCGCTGAAGGACCTACGGGGCTGGGTGCTGCTCCACAGGCCCACTGGAGCCCGGCTCCCTGAGTGTTCCTGTAAGGAAACTGGTGCTAACGTGCTAGGAGTCCGGAAAGGCCTACCCTCGTGAAACTAAAGTAGCACAGCCCAAATGCCTCATGGAAGCTGCTGCCCACCAATCTTTCTGCACGGAAACCCAGGGCCGTAGTGAAAAGCCAGTGTTTGCGTTTCGGGTTCCCTTTAGCTCTAAAGCAGGGTCAGGCTTTCTTTGTGGAACTGTAGTTGAAAGTCAGCCTGCCGATGCAGGAGACACGGGTTCGTACGCCGATCCGGGAATGTCCCACCCGCTGCCCTAGTGCCGCACCCGGGAGCCTTAGCCGCTGAACCTAAGCCTCAGGAGCCGGCGCTCCGCAATGGGAGAGGCCACAACCGTGAGAGGTGCGCGTACACCCAAATAAGGAAAGACACAGGGCAAGATGATATCCCACCCAGGAACCGGAGGCGCCCTGTTTCTGGGAGAAAAGTCAACTTCCTATCCGAGCCCTGCACGAAATGACTAGAATCCTGGAAGCACAAGTGTTTGGGCACAAGCTTCCAGGCTGCCCGAGTGGAATGGTCAACATTGGGGAGAAAAAGGCCTGTGCCCTCAGGCCCCCATTTCGAGGTTGACGGGAAGCATCAGTACCTATTGTTTCGAAAAATTCAAAAGAGACACATGGTACTCAGGGGGCCCTTCCCTAAAGCAGCTTCTCCATACAGCGTGTTCTGCGTTGTAGGGCGTGGCCTAAAGGAAAGAATGCCGTGGGTCAGCCTAGGGGCCCGTGCACCTTCCAAAAGCCGGCTGTGTTCCACGAAGAACTGATCTTTAGTTGCAGTGGAACCCAACCCGAGTTTCTCCTTGAGGTAGGGTGACTGCCGGTGACAAGACCTAGAAGGAATGCTAAGCAGAGTGTCTCTCTCAGTATCGCTCTGACAGGGCAATGAGGCCGACCGGCATTGAATGCTGGAAGTGCTACAGCCGTGTTACTGAATCCGTCTGTGACCGGAGGCAGTCTAGCTCTCCGACGCACGAGTTCAATATGTTGCCCTACGCTCAGCTACGGAGGGGTGCAGCTAAGGATCTTCGCGACTGGATGAGGCTCACCAGGCCACTAGGAGCCTGCAGTGACTCAGCGTTCTTAGACAGAATCGTGTGCGGACGCGAGGCTCCTAGGAGGCCTTTACAGCTTACTGCCTTTAAAGTAAAGCAGAGCTGCGACGTGGGTCTCATAGAAGCTGCCGCACGCCTCCCCTTCTGCATGGCAGAGCAGGGCCACCCGTCGAGGCGAGTGTTCATGCTGAGTTTCCCTTTCGCTATAAAGCAGGGCAGGGGAAGCTCCCAGCCAGGAAGTCGTAGTACCCTATTTCTTTCGAGGCAACTCAGTTTCTACTCAGTGCCACGCCTGCCCTGACTAGTAAGCCGGCAAACGCACTATTCCCCGGAAGCGTCAAGGGCTCACGCAGGGCGCTTTCCAGCGGGGAAAACAAGGCTTGTGACATCAGGCCCCCCATTCGAGGTTGACGCACTGCGTAAGGACCTGTTATGCTGCCGAAGTCAGAAGAGACACAAGCTACCCACTGACCCCTTCCGGAAATCAACTTTTGTAGGCAGGGTGTTCGGCTTGTAGGGAACTGCCTAAATTTTCGAAAGCCCCAGATCGGCCTAGGGGCCTGGGCATCTTCCAAAAGCCTGCTGTGTTCCACGAAGAACTGTGCGTCAGTTGCAGTGGAACCCAGCCTGACTTTTTCCTTGGGTAAGGTGACTGCAGGTTTGAGGTCCGAGAAGGAGCGCTAAGCAGAGTGTTTTTCGAGGTAGAGCTCAGGTAAGGCAAGGGGAGCCAACTTCCTTGTCATGTTGCGCTGGATACAACCTTGTTTCAGAAGCTCTTGGAGAGCTGAGGAAATCTGCCTCTCCCAAGGAAGAGGGCAGTGTGTTGCCCTACACTCGGCATAAACAGGCGTACACCTAAGGGCCTTCGGGGCTGGATGAGGCTCAAGCGGGCCCCAGGAGCCTGGCGGTACTCAGTGTTCTTGCACTGACTCGGGTGCTGACACGACGTTCTTAGGACTCCTTAAAGGGGTACTACCGAAAACGTAAAGCAGAACAGCAAGGAATGCCTCGGGAAGAGTGCTGCACGCCTTCCAATCGGCACGGCCCACCAGGGCGATTTTCGAGTCTCGTGGGGACACTGAGTTTCCCTTTCGCCCTAGAGCAGGGCAGGAAAGCTTCCTCAGGAACTGGAAGCAGCCTGCTTCTTTCGAGAAAGCTCATTTGCCTCTCGCAGGCATGCCCGCAGGGACTAAACTCCCGGCAGCAAGAGTGTTTTTGACCTGCTGGACTGGCTAGGAACGTCTCTCTGAAGCTGTGGCAGAGCTGAGGATCTCCAGCTCTCCCAGGGAAGAGTGCAGTGTGTTGCGCTTCGCTCAGGAAACACAGGGGTGCGCTGAAGGACCTACGGGGCTGGGTGCTGCTCCACAGGCCCACTGGAGCCCGGCTCCCTGAGTGTTCCTGTAAGGAAACTGGTGCTAACGTGCTAGGAGTCCGGAAAGGCCTACCCTCGTGAAACTAAAGTAGCACAGCCCAAATGCCTCATGGAAGCTGCTGCCCACCAATCTTTCTGCACGGAAACCCAGGGCCGTAGTGAAAAGCCAGTGTTTGCGTTTCGGGTTCCCTTTAGCTCTAAAGCAGGGTCAGGCTTTCTTTGTGGAACTGTAGTTGAAAGTCAGCCTGCCGATGCAGGAGACACGGGTTCGTACGCCGATCCGGGAAGGTCCCACCCGCTGCCCTAGTGCCGCACCCGGGAGCCTTAGCCGCTGAACCTAAGCCTCAGGAGCCGGCGCTCCGCAATGGGAGAGGCCACAACCGTGAGAGGTGCGCGTACACCCAAATAAGGAAAGACACAGGGCAAGATGATATCCCACCCAGGAACCGGAGGCGCCCTGTTTCTGGGAGAAAAGTCAACTTCCTATCCGAGCCCTGCACGAAATGACTAGAATCCTGGAAGCACAAGTGTTTGGGCACAAGCTTCCAGGCTGCCCGAGTGGAATGGTCAACATTGGGGAGAAAAAGGCCTGTGCCCTCAGGCCCCCATTTCGAGGTTGACGGGAAGCATCAGTACCTATTGTTTCGAAAAATTCAAAAGAGACACATGGTACTCAGGGGGCCCTTCCCTAAAGCAGCTTCTCCATACAGCGTGTTCTGCGTTGTAGGGCGTGGCCTAAAGGAAAGAATGCCGTGGGTCAGCCTAGGGGCCCGTGCACCTTCCAAAAGCCGGCTGTGTTCCACGAAGAACTGATCTTTAGTTGCAGTGGAACCCAACCCGAGTTTCTCCTTGAGGTAGGGTGACTGCAGGTAACAAGACCTAGAAGGAATGCTAAGCAGAGTGTCTCTCTCAGTATCGCTCTGACAGGGCAATGAGGCCGACCGGCATTGAATGCTGGAAGTGCTACAACCGTGTTACTGAATCCGTCTGTGACCGGAGGCAGTCTAGCTCTCCGACGCACGAGTTCAATATGTTGCCCTACGCTCAGCTACGGAGGGGTGCAGCTAAGGATCTTCGCGACTGGATGAGGCTCACCAGGCCACTAGGAGCCTGCAGTGACTCAGCGTTCTTAGACAGAATCGTGTGCGGACGCGAGGCTCCTAGGAGGCCTTTACAGCTTACTGCCTTTAAAGTAAAGCAGAGCTGCGACGTGGGTCTCATAGAAGCTGCCGCACGCCTCCCCTTCTGCATGGCAGAGCAGGGCCACCCGTCGAGGCGAGTGTTCATGCTGAGTTTCCCTTTCGCTATAAAGCAGGGCAGGGGAAGCTCCCAGCCAGGAAGTCGTAGTACCCTATTTCTTTGGAGGCAACTCAGTTTCTACTCAGTGCCACGCCTGCACTGACTAGTAAGCCGGCAAACGCACTATTCCCCGGAAGCGTCAAGGGCTCACGCAGGGCGCTTTCCAGCGGGGAAAACAAGGCTTGTGACATCAGGCCCCCCATTCGAGGTTGACGCACTGCGTAAGGACCTGTTATGCTGCCGAAGTCAGAAGAGACACAAGCTACCCACTGACCCCTTCCCGAAATCAGCTTTTGTAGGCAGGGTGTTCGGCTTGTAGGGAACTGCCTAAATTTTCGAAAGCCCCAGATCGGCCTAGGGGCCTGGGCATCTTCCAAAAGCCTGCTGTGTTCCACGAAGAACTGTGCGTCAGTTGCAGTGGAACCCAGCCTGACTTTTTCCTTGGGTAAGGTGACTGCAGGTTTGAGGTCCGAGAAGGAGCGCTAAGCAGAGTGTTTTTCGAGGTAGAGCTCAGGTAAGGCAAGGGGAGCCAACTTCCTTGTCATGTTGCGCTGGATACAACCTTGTTTCAGAAGCTCTTGGAGAGCTGAGGAAATCTGCCTCTCCCAAGGAAGAGGGCAGTGTGTTGCCCTACACTCGGCATAAACAGGCGTACACCTAAGGGCCTTCGGGGCTGGATGAGGCTCAAGCGGGCCCCAGGAGCCTGGCGGTACTCAGTGTTCTTGCACTGACTCGGGTGCTGACACGACGTTCTTAGGACTCCTTAAAGGGGTACTACCGAAAACTTAAAGCAGAACAGCAAGGAATGCCTCAGGAAGAGTGCTGCACGCCTTCCAATCGGCACGGCCCACCAGGGCGATTTTCGAGTCTCGTGGGGACACTGAGTTTCCCTTTCGCCCTAGAGCAGGGCAGGAAAGCTTCCTCAGGAACTGGAAGCAGCCTGCTTCTTTCGAGAAAGCTCATTTGCCTCTCGCAGGCATGCCCGCAGGGACTAAACTCCCGGCAGCAAGAGTGTTTTTGACCTGCTGGACTGGCTAGGAACGTCTCTCTGAAGCTGTGGCAGAGCTGAGGATCTCCAGCTCTCCCAGGGAAGAGTGCAGTGTGTTGCGCTTCGCTCAGGAAACACAGGGGTGCGCTGAAGGACCTACGGGGCTGGGTGCTGCTCCACAGGCCCACTGGAGCCCGGCTCCCTGAGTGTTCCTGTAAGGAAACTGGTGCTAACGTGCTAGGAGTCCGGAAAGGCCTACCCTCGTGAAACTAAAGTAGCACAGCCCAAATGCCTCATGGAAGCTGCTGCCCACCAATCTTTCTGCACGGAAACCCAGGGCCGTAGTGAAAAGCCAGTGTTTGCGTTTCGGGTTCCCTTTAGCTCTAAAGCAGGGTCAGGCTTTCTTTGTGGAACTGTAGTTGAAAGTCAGCCTGCCGATGCAGGAGACACGGGTTCGTACGCCGATCCGGGAAGGTCCCACCCGCTGCCCTAGTGCCGCACCCGGGAGCCTTAGCCGCTGAACCTAAGCCTCAGGAGCCGGCGCTCCGCAATGGGAGAGGCCACAACCGTGAGAGGTGCGCGTACACCCAAATAAGGAAAGACACAGGGCAAGATGATATCCCACCCAGGAACCGGAGGCGCCCTGTTTCTGGGAGAAAAGTCAACTTCCTATCCGAGCCCTGCACGAAATGACTAGAATCCTGGAAGCACAAGTGTTTGGGCACAAGCTTCCAGGCTGCCCGAGTGGAATGGTCAACATTGGGGAGAAAAAGGCCTGTGCCCTCAGGCCCCCATTTCGAGGTTGACGGGAAGCATCAGTACCTATTGTTTCGAAAAATTCAAAAGAGACACATGGTACTCAGGGGGCCCTTCCCTAAAGCAGCTTCTCCATACAGCGTGTTCTGCGTTGTAGGGCGTGGCCTAAAGGAAAGAATGCCGTGGGTCAGCCTAGGGGCCCGTGCACCTTCCAAAAGCCGGCTGTGTTCCACGAAGAACTGATCTTTAGTTGCAGTGGAACCCAACCCGAGTTTCTCCTTGAGGTAGGGTGACTGCAGGTAACAAGACCTAGAAGGAATGCTAAGCAGAGTGTCTCTCTCAGTATCGCTCTGACAGGGCAATGAGGCCGACCGGCATTGAATGCTGGAAGTGCTACAACCGTGTTACTGAATCCGTCTGTGACCGGAGGCAGTCTAGCTCTCCGACGCACGAGTTCAATATGTTGCCCTACGCTCAGCTACGGAGGGGTGCAGCTAAGGATCTTCGCGACTGGATGAGGCTCACCAGGCCACTAGGAGCCTGCAGTGACTCAGCGTTCTTAGACAGAATCGTGTGCGGACGCGAGGCTCCTAGGAGGCCTTTACAGCTTACTGCCTTTAAAGTAAAGCAGAGCTGCGACGTGGGTCTCATAGAAGCTGCCGCACGCCTCCCCTTCTGCATGGCAGAGCAGGGCCACCCGTCGAGGCGAGTGTTCATGCTGAGTTTCCCTTTCGCTATAAAGCAGGGCAGGGGAAGCTCCCAGCCAGGAAGTCGTAGTACCCTATTTCTTTGGAGGCAACTCAGTTTCTACTCAGTGCCACGCCTGCACTGACTAGTAAGCCGGCAAACGCACTATTCCCCGGAAGCGTCAAGGGCTCACGCAGGGCGCTTTCCAGCGGTGAAAACAAGGTTGGTGACATCAGGCCCCCCATTCGAGGTTGACGCACTGCGTAAGGACCTGTTATGCTGCCGAAGTCAGAAGAGACACAAGCTACCCACTGACCCCTTCCGGAAATCAACTTTTGTAGGCAGGGTGTTCGGCTTGTAGGGAACTGCCTAAATTTTCGAAAGCCCCAGATCGGCCTAGGGGCCTGGGCATCTTCCAAAAGCCTGCTGTGTTCCACGAAGAACTGTGCGTCAGTTGCAGTGGAACCCAGCCTGACTTTTTCCTTGGGTAAGGTGACTGCAGGTTTGAGGTCCGAGAAGGAGCGCTAAGCAGAGTGTTTTTCGAGGTAGAGCTCAGGTAAGGCAAGGGGAGCCAACTTCCTTGTCATGTTGCGCTGGATACAACCTTGTTTCAGAAGCTCTTGGAGAGCTGAGGAAATCTGCCTCTCCCAAGGAAGAGGGCAGTGTGTTGCCCTACACTCGGCATAAACAGGCGTACACCTAAGGGCCTTCGGGGCTGGATGAGGCTCAAGCGGGCCCCAGGAGCCTGGCGGTACTCAGTGTTCTTGCACTGACTCGGGTGCTGACACGACGTTCTTAGGACTCCTTAAAGGGGTACTACCGAAAACGTAAAGCAGAACAGCAAGGAATGCCTCGGGAAGAGTGCTGCACGCCTTCCAATCGGCACGGCCCACCAGGGCGATTTTCGAGTCTCGTGGGGACACTGAGTTTCCCTTTCGCCCTAGAGCAGGGCAGGAAAGCTTCCTCAGGAACTGGAAGCAGCCTGCTTCTTTCGAGAAAGCTCATTTGCCTCTCGCAGGCATGCCCGCAGGGACTAAACTCCCGGCAGCAAGAGTGTTTTTGACCTGCTGGACTGGCTAGGAACGTCTCTCTGAAGCTGTGGCAGAGCTGAGGATCTCCAGCTCTCCCAGGGAAGAGTGCAGTGTGTTGCGCTTCGCTCAGGAAACACAGGGGTGCGCTGAAGGCCCTACGGGGCTGGGTGCTGCTCCACAGGCCCACTGGAGCCCGGCTCCCTGAGTGTTCCTGTAAGGAAACTGGTGCTAACGTGCTAGGAGTCCGGAAAGGCCTACCCTCGTGAAACTAAAGTAGCACAGCCCAAATGCCTCATGGAAGCTGCTGCCCACCAATCTTTCTGCACGGAAACCCAGGGCCGTAGTGAAAAGCCAGTGTTTGCGTTTCGGGTTCCCTTTAGCTCTAAAGCAGGGTCAGGCTTTCTTTGTGGAACTGTAGTTGAAAGTCAGCCTGCCGATGCAGGAGACACGGGTTCGTACCCCGATCCGGGAAGGTCCCACCCGCTGCCCTAGTGCCGCACCCGGGAGCCTTAGCCGCTGAACCTAAGCCTCAGGAGCCGGCGCTCCGCAATGGGAGAGGCCACAACCGTGAGAGGTGCGCGTACACCCAAATAAGGAAAGACACAGGGCAAGATGATATCCCACCCAGGAACCGGAGGCGCCCTGTTTCTGGGAGAAAAGTCAACTTCCTATCCGAGCCCTGCACGAAATGACTAGAATCCTGGAAGCACAAGTGTTTGGGCACAAGCTTCCAGGCTGCCCGAGTGGAATGGTCAACATTGGGGAGAAAAAGGCCTGTGCCCTCAGGCCCCCATTTCGAGGTTGACGGGAAGCATCAGTACCTATTGTTTCGAAAAATTCAAAAGAGACACATGGTACTCAGGGGGCCCTTCCCTAAAGCAGCTTCTCCATACAGCGTGTTCTGCGTTGTAGGGCGTGGCCTAAAGGAAAGAATGCCGTGGGTCAGCCTAGGGGCCCGTGCACCTTCCAAAAGCCGGCTGTGTTCCACGAAGAACTGATCTTTAGTTGCAGTGGAACCCAACCCGAGTTTCTCCTTGAGGTAGGGTGACTGCAGGTAACAAGACCTAGAAGGAATGCTAAGCAGAGTGTCTCTCTCAGTATCGCTCTGACAGGGCAATGAGGCCGACCGGCATTGAATGCTGGAAGTGCTACAACCGTGTTACTGAATCCGTCTGTGACCGGAGGCAGTCTAGCTCTCCGACGCACGAGTTCAATATGTTGCCCTACGCTCAGCTACGGAGGGGTGCAGCTAAGGATCTTCGCGACTGGATGAGGCTCACCAGGCCACTAGGAGCCTGCAGTGACTCAGCGTTCTTAGACAGAATCGTGTGCGGACGCGAGGCTCCTAGGAGGCCTTTACAGCTTACTGCCTTTAAAGTAAAGCAGAGCTGCGACGTGGGTCTCATAGAAGCTGCCGCACGCCTCCCCTTCTGCATGGCAGAGCAGGGCCACCCGTCGAGGCGAGTGTTCATGCTGAGTTTCCCTTTCGCTATAAAGCAGGGCAGGGGAAGCTCCCAGCCAGGAAGTCGTAGTACCCTATTTCTTTGGAGGCAACTCAGTTTCTACTCAGTGCCACGCCTGCACTGACTAGTAAGCCGGCAAACGCACTATTCCCCGGAAGCGTCAAGGGCTCACGCAGGGCGCTTTCCAGCGGGGAAAACAAGGCTTGTGACATCAGGCCCCCCATTCGAGGTTGACGCACTGCGTAAGGACCTGTTATACTGCCGAAGTCAGAAGAGACACAAGCTACCCACTGACCCCTTCCCGAAATCAGCTTTTGTAGGCAGGGTGTTCGGCTTGTAGGGAACTGCCTAAATTTTCGAAAGCCCCAGATCGGCCTAGGGGCCTGGGCATCTTCCAAAAGCCTGCTGTGTTCCACGAAGAACTGTGCGTCAGTTGCAGTGGAACCCAGCCTGACTTTTTCCTTGGGTAAGGTGACTGCAGGTTTGAGGTCCGAGAAGGAGCGCTAAGCAGAGTGTTTTTCGAGGTAGAGCTCAGGTAAGGCAAGGGGAGCCAACTTCCTTGTCATGTTGCGCTGGATACAACCTTGTTTCAGAAGCTCTTGGAGAGCTGAGGAAATCTGCCTCTCCCAAGGAAGAGGGCAGTGTGTTGCCCTACACTCGGCATAAACAGGCGTACACCTAAGGGCCTTCGGGGCTGGATGAGGCTCAAGCGGGCCCCAGGAGCCTGGCGGTACTCAGTGTTCTTGCACTGACTCGGGTGCTGACACGACGTTCTTAGGACTCCTTAAAGGGGTACTACCGAAAACTTAAAGCAGAACAGCAAGGAATGCCTCAGGAAGAGTGCTGCACGCCTTCCAATCGGCACGGCCCACCAGGGCGATTTTCGAGTCTCGTGGGGACACTGAGTTTCCCTTTCGCCCTAGAGCAGGGCAGGAAAGCTTCCTCAGGAACTGGAAGCAGCCTGCTTCTTTCGAGAAAGCTCATTTGCCTCTCGCAGGCATGCCCGCAGGGACTAAACTCCCGGCAGCAAGAGTGTTTTTGACCTGCTGGACTGGCTAGGAACGTCTCTCTGAAGCTGTGGCAGAGCTGAGGATCTCCAGCTCTCCCAGGGAAGAGTGCAGTGTGTTGCGCTTCGCTCAGGAAACACAGGGGTGCGCTGAAGGACCTACGGGGCTGGGTGCTGCTCCACAGGCCCACTGGAGCCCGGCTCCCTGAGTGTTCCTGTAAGGAAACTGGTGCTAACGTGCTAGGAGTCCGGAAAGGCCTACCCTCGTGAAACTAAAGTAGCACAGCCCAAATGCCTCATGGAAGCTGCTGCCCACCAATCTTTCTGCACGGAAACCCAGGGCCGTAGTGAAAAGCCAGTGTTTGCGTTTCGGGTTCCCTTTAGCTCTAAAGCAGGGTCAGGCTTTCTTTGTGGAACTGTAGTTGAAAGTCAGCCTGCCGATGCAGGAGACACGGGTTCGTACGCCGATCCGGGAATGTCCCACCCGCTGCCCTAGTGCCGCACCCGGGAGCCTTAGCCGCTGAACCTAAGCCTCAGGAGCCGGCGCTCCGCAATGGGAGAGGCCACAACCGTGAGAGGTGCGCGTACACCCAAATAAGGAAAGACACAGGGCAAGATGATATCCCACCCAGGAACCGGAGGCGCCCTGTTTCTGGGAGAAAAGTCAACTTCCTATCCGAGCCCTGCACGAAATGACTAGAATCCTGGAAGCACAAGTGTTTGGGCACAAGCTTCCAGGCTGCCCGAGTGGAATGGTCAACATTGGGGAGAAAAAGGCCTGTGCCCTCAGGCCCCCATTTCGAGGTTGACGGGAAGCATCAGTACCTATTGTTTCGAAAAATTCAAAAGAGACACATGGTACTCAGGGGGCCCTTCCCTAAAGCAGCTTCTCCATACAGCGTGTTCTGCGTTGTAGGGCGTGGCCTAAAGGAAAGAATGCCGTGGGTCAGCCTAGGGGCCCGTGCACCTTCCAAAAGCCGGCTGTGTTCCACGAAGAACTGATCTTTAGTTGCAGTGGAACCCAACCCGAGTTTCTCCTTGAGGTAGGGTGACTGCAGGTGACAAGACCTAGAAGGAATGCTAAGCAGAGTGTCTCTCTCAGTATCGCTCTGACAGGGCAATGAGGCCGACCGGCATTGAATGCTGGAAGTGCTACAACCGTGTTACTGAATCCGTCTGTGACCGGAGGCAGTCTAGCTCTCCGACGCACGAGTTCAATATGTTGCCCTACGCTCAGCTACGGAGGGGTGCAGCTAAGGATCTTCGCGACTGGATGAGGCTCACCAGGCCACTAGGAGCCTGCAGTGACTCAGCGTTCTTAGACAGAATCGTGTGCGGACGCGAGGCTCCTAGGAGGCCTTTACAGCTTACTGCCTTTAAAGTAAAGCAGAGCTGCGACGTGGGTCTCATAGAAGCTGCCGCACGCCTCCCCTTCTGCATGGCAGAGCAGGGCCACCCGTCGAGGCGAGTGTTCATGCTGAGTTTCCCTTTCGCTATAAAGCAGGGCAGGGGAAGCTCCCAGCCAGGAAGTCGTAGTACCCTATTTCTTTGGAGGCAACTCAGTTTCTACTCAGTGCCACGCCTGCACTGACTAGTAAGCCGGCAAACGCACTATTCCCCGGAAGCGTCAAGGGCTCACGCAGGGCGCTTTCCAGCGGGGAAAACAAGGTTGGTGACATCAGGCCCCCCATTCGAGGTTGACGCACTGCGTAAGGACCTGTTATGCTGCCGAAGTCAGAAGAGACACAAGCTACCCACTGACCCCTTCCGGAAATCAACTTTTGTAGGCAGGGTGTTCGGCTTGTAGGGAACTGCCTAAATTTTCGAAAGCCCCAGATCGGCCTAGGGGCCTGGGCATCTTCCAAAAGCCTGCTGTGTTCCACGAAGAACTGTGCATCAGTTGCAGTGGAACCCAGCCTGACTTTTTCCTTGGGTAAGGTGACTGCAGGTTTGAGGTCCGAGAAGGAGCGCTAAGCAGAGTGTTTTTCGAGGTAGAGCTCAGGTAAGGCAAGGGGAGCCAACTTCCTTGTCATGTTGCGCTGGATACAACCTTGTTTCAGAAGCTCTTGGAGAGCTGAGGAAATCTGCCTCTCCCAAGGAAGAGGGCAGTGTGTTGCCCTACACTCGGCATAAACAGGCGTACACCTAAGGGCCTTCGGGGCTGGATGAGGCTCAAGCGGGCCCCAGGAGCCTGGCGGTACTCAGTGTTCTTGCACTGACTCGGGTGCTGACACGACGTTCTTAGGACTCCTTAAAGGGGTACTACCGAAAACTTAAAGCAGAACAGCAAGGAATGCCTCGGGAAGAGTGCTGCACGCCTTCCAATCGGCACGGCCCACCAGGGCGATTTTCGAGTCTCGTGGGGACACTGAGTTTCCCTTTCGCCCTAGAGCAGGGCAGGAAAGCTTCCTCAGGAACTGGAAGCAGCCTGCTTCTTTCGAGAAAGCTCATTTGCCTCTCGCAGGCATGCCCGCAGGGACTAAACTCCCGGCAGCAAGAGTGTTTTTGACCTGCTGGACTGGCTAGGAACGTCTCTCTGAAGCTGTGGCAGAGCTGAGGATCTCCAGCTCTCCCAGGGAAGAGTGCAGTGTGTTGCGCTTCGCTCAGGAAACACAGGGGTGCGCTGAAGGACCTACGGGGCTGGGTGCTGCTCCACAGGCCCACTGGAGCCCGGCTCCCTGAGTGTTCCTGTAAGGAAACTGGTGCTAACGTGCTAGGAGTCCGGAAAGGCCTACCCTCGTGAAACTAAAGTAGCACAGCCCAAATGCCTCATGGAAGCTGCTGCCCACCAATCTTTCTGCACGGAAACCCAGGGCCGTAGTGAAAAGCCAGTGTTTGCGTTTCGGGTTCCCTTTAGCTCTAAAGCAGGGTCAGGCTTTCTTTGTGGAACTGTAGTTGAAAGTCAGCCTGCCGATGCAGGAGACACGGGTTCGTACCCCGATCCGGGAATGTCCCACCCGCTGCCCTAGTGCCGCACCCGGGAGCCTTAGCCGCTGAACCTAAGCCTCAGGAGCCGGCGCTCCGCAATGGGAGAGGCCACAACCGTGAGAGGTGCGCGTACACCCAAATAAGGAAAGACACAGGGCAAGATGATATCCCACCCAGGAACCGGAGGCGCCCTGTTTCTGGGAGAAAAGTCAACTTCCTATCCGAGCCCTGCACGAAATGACTAGAATCCTGGAAGCACAAGTGTTTGGGCACAAGCTTCCAGGCTGCCCGAGTGGAATGGTCAACATTGGGGAGAAAAAGGCCTGTGCCCTCAGGCCCCCATTTCGAGGTTGACGGGAAGCATCAGTACCTATTGTTTCGAAAAATTCAAAAGAGACACATGGTACTCAGGGGGCCCTTCCCTAAAGCAGCTTCTCCATACAGCGTGTTCTGCGTTGTAGGGCGTGGCCTAAAGGAAAGAATGCCGTGGGTCAGCCTAGGGGCCCGTGCACCTTCCAAAAGCCGGCTGTGTTCCACGAAGAACTGATCTTTAGTTGCAGTGGAACCCAACCCGAGTTTCTCCTTGAGGTAGGGTGACTGCAGGTAACAAGACCTAGAAGGAATGCTAAGCAGAGTGTCTCTCTCAGTATCGCTCTGACAGGGCAATGAGGCCGACCGGCATTGAATGCTGGAAGTGCTACAACCGTGTTACTGAATCCGTCTGTGACCGGAGGCAGTCTAGCTCTCCGACGCACGAGTTCAATATGTTGCCCTACGCTCAGCTACGGAGGGGTGCAGCTAAGGATCTTCGCGACTGGATGAGGCTCACCAGGCCACTAGGAGCCTGCAGTGACTCAGCGTTCTTAGACAGAATCGTGTGCGGACGCGAGGCTCCTAGGAGGCCTTTACAGCTTACTGCCTTTAAAGTAAAGCAGAGCTGCGACGTGGGTCTCATAGAAGCTGCCGCACGCCTCCCCTTCTGCATGGCAGAGCAGGGCCACCCGTCGAGGCGAGTGTTCATGCTGAGTTTCCCTTTCGCTATAAAGCAGGGCAGGGGAAGCTCCCAGCCAGGAAGTCGTAGTACCCTATTTCTTTGGAGGCAACTCAGTTTCTACTCAGTGCCACGCCTGCACTGACTAGTAAGCCGGCAAACGCACTATTCCCCGGAAGCGTCAAGGGCTCACGCAGGGCGCTTTCCAGCGGGGAAAACAAGGCTTGTGACATCAGGCCCCCCATTCGAGGTTGACGCACTGCGTAAGGACCTGTTATGCTGCCGAAGTCAGAAGAGACACAAGCTACCCACTGACCCCTTCCCGAAATCAACTTTTGTAGGCAGGGTGTTCGGCTTGTAGGGAACTGCCTAAATTTTCGAAAGCCCCAGATCGGCCTAGGGGCCTGGGCATCTTCCAAAAGCCTGCTGTGTTCCACGAAGAACTGTGCGTCAGTTGCAGTGGAACCCAGCCTGACTTTTTCCTTGGGTAAGGTGACTGCAGGTTTGAGGTCCGAGAAGGAGCGCTAAGCAGAGTGTTTTTCGAGGTAGAGCTCAGGTAAGGCAAGGGGAGCCAACTTCCTTGTCATGTTGCGCTGGATACAACCTTGTTTCAGAAGCTGTTGGAGAGCTGAGGAAATCTGCCTCTCCGAAGGAAGAGGGCAGTGTGTTGCCCTACACTCGGCATAAACAGGCGTACACCTAAGGGCCTTCGGGGCTGGATGAGGCTCAAGCGGGCCCCAGGAGCCTGGCGGTACTCAGTGTTCTTGCACTGACTCGGGTGCTGACACGACGTTCTTAGGACTCCTTAAAGGGGTACTACCGAAAACTTAAAGCAGAACAGCAAGGAATGCCTCGGGAAGAGTGCTGCACGCCTTCCAATCGGCACGGCCCACCAGGGCGATTTTCGAGTCTCGTGGGGACACTGAGTTTCCCTTTCGCCCTAGAGCAGGGCAGGGAAGCTTCCTCAGGAACTGGAAGCAGCCTGCTTCTTTCGAGAAAGCTCATTTGCCTCTCGCAGGCATGCCCGCAGGGACTAAACTCCCGGCAGCAAGAGTGTTTTTGACCTGCTGGACTGGCTAGGAACGTCTCTCTGAAGCTGTGGCAGAGCTGAGGATCTCCAGCTCTCCCAGGGAAGAGTGCAGTGTGTTGCGCTTCGCTCAGGAAACACAGGGGTGCGCTGAAGGACCTACGGGGCTGGGTGCTGCTCCACAGGCCCACTGGAGCCCGGCTCCCTGAGTGTTCCTGTAAGGAAACTGGTGCTAACGTGCTAGGAGTCCGGAAAGGCCTACCCTCGTGAAACTAAAGTAGCACAGCCCAAATGCCTCATGGAAGCTGCTGCCCACCAATCTTTCTGCACGGAAACCCAGGGCCGTAGTGAAAAGCCAGTGTTTGCGTTTCGGGTTCCCTTTAGCTCTAAAGCAGGGTCAGGCTTTCTTTGTGGAACTGTAGTTGAAAGTCAGCCTGCCGATGCAGGAGACACGGGTTCGTACCCCGATCCGGGAAGGTCCCACCCGCTGCCCTAGTGCCGCACCCGGGAGCCTTAGCCGCTGAACCTAAGCCTCAGGAGCCGGCGCTCCGCAATGGGAGAGGCCACAACCGTGAGAGGTGCGCGTACACCCAAATAAGGAAAGACACAGGGCAAGATGATATCCCACCCAGGAACCGGAGGCGCCCTGTTTCTGGGAGAAAAGTCAACTTCCTATCCGAGCCCTGCACGAAATGACTAGAATCCTGGAAGCACAAGTGTTTGGGCACAAGCTTCCAGGCTGCCCGAGTGGAATGGTCAACATTGGGGAGAAAAAGGCCTGTGCCCTCAGGCCCCCATTTCGAGGTTGACGGGAAGCATCAGTACCTCTTGTTTCGAAAAATTCAAAAGAGACACATGGTACTCAGGGGGCCCTTCCCTAAAGCAGCTTCTCCATACAGCGTGTTCTGCGTTGTAGGGCGTGGCCTAAAGGAAAGAATGCCGTGGGTCAGCCTAGGGGCCCGTGCACCTTCCAAAAGCCGGCTGTGTTCCACGAAGAACTGATCTTTAGTTGCAGTGGAACCCAACCCGAGTTTCTCCTTGAGGTAGGGTGACTGCAGGTAACAAGACCTAGAAGGAATGCTAAGCAGAGTGTCTCTCTCAGTATCGCTCTGACAGGGCAATGAGGCCGACCGGCATTGAATGCTGGAAGTGCTACAACCGTGTTACTGAATCCGTCTGTGACCGGAGGCAGTCTAGCTCTCCGACGCACGAGTTCAATATGTTGCCCTACGCTCAGCTACGGAGGGGTGCAGCTAAGGATCTTCGCGACTGGATGAGGCTCACCAGGCCACTAGGAGCCTGCAGTGACTCAGCGTTCTTAGACAGAATCGTGTGCGGACGCGAGGCTCCTAGGAGGCCTTTACAGCTTACTGCCTTTAAAGTAAAGCAGAGCTGCGACGTGGGTCTCATAGAAGCTGCCGCACGCCTCCCCTTCTGCATGGCAGAGCAGGGCCACCCGTCGAGGCGAGTGTTCATGCTGAGTTTCCCTTTCGCTATAAAGCAGGGCAGGGGAAGCTCCCAGCCAGGAAGTCGTAGTACCCTATTTCTTTGGAGGCAACTCAGTTTCTACTCAGTGCCACGCCTGCACTGACTAGTAAGCCGGCAAACGCACTATTCCCCGGAAGCGTCAAGGGCTCACGCAGGGCGCTTTCCAGCGGGGAAAACAAGGCTTGTGACATCAGGCCCCCCATTCGAGGTTGACGCACTGCGTAAGGACCTGTTATGCTGCCGAAGTCAGAAGAGACACAAGCTACCCACGGACCCCTTCCCGAAATCAGCTTTTGTAGGCAGGGTGTTCGGCTTGTAGGGAACTGCCTAAATTTTCGAAAGCCCCAGATCGGCCTAGGGGCCTGGGCATCTTCCAAAAGCCTGCTGTGTTCCACGAAGAACTGTGCGTCAGTTGCAGTGGAACCCAGCCTGACCTTTTCCTTGGGTAAGGTGACTGCAGGTTTGAGGTCCGAGAAGGAGCGCTAAGCAGAGTGTTTTTCGAGGTAGAGCTCAGGTAAGGCAAGGGGAGCCAACTTCCTTGTCATGTTGCGCTGGATACAACCTTGTTTCAGAAGCTCTTGGAGAGCTGAGGAAATCTGCCTCTCCCAAGGAAGAGGGCAGTGTGTTGCCCTACACTCGGCATAAACAGGCGTACACCTAAGGGCCTTCGGGGCTGGATGAGGCTCAAGCGGGCCCCAGGAGCCTGGCGGTACTCAGTGTTCTTGCACTGACTCGGGTGCTGACACGACGTTCTTAGGACTCCTTAAAGGGGTACTACCGAAAACTTAAAGCAGAACAGCAAGAAATGCCTCGGGAAGAGTGCTGCACGCCTTCCAATCGGCACGGCCCACCAGGGCGATTTTCGAGTCTCGTGGGGACACTGAGTTTCCCTTTCGCCCTAGAGCAGGGCAGGGAAGCTTCCTCAGGAACTGGAAGCAGCCTGCTTCTTTCGAGAAAGCTCATTTGCCTCTCGCAGGCATGCCCGCAGGGACTAAACTCCCGGCAGCAAGAGTGTTTTTGACCTGCTGGACTGGCTAGGAACGTCTCTCTGAAGCTGTGGCAGAGCTGAGGATCTCCAGCTCTCCCAGGGAAGAGTGCAGTGTGTTGCGCTTCGCTCAGGAAACACAGGGGTGCGCTGAAGGACCTACGGGGCTGGGTGCTGCTCCACAGGCCCACTGGAGCCCGGCTCCCTGAGTGTTCCTGTAAGGAAACTGGTGCTAACGTGCTAGGAGTCCGGAAAGGCCTACCCTCGTGAAACTAAAGTAGCACAGCCCAAATGCCTCATGGAAGCTGCTGCCCACCAATCTTTCTGCACGGAAACCCAGGGCCGTAGTGAAAAGCCAGTGTTTGCGTTTCGGGTTCCCTTTAGCTCTAAAGCAGGGTCAGGCTTTCTTTGTGGAACTGTAGTTGAAAGTCAGCCTGCCGATGCAGGAGACACGGGTTCGTACCCCGATCCGGGAAGGTCCCACCCGCTGCCCTAGTGCCGCACCCGGGAGCCTTAGCCGCTGAACCTAAGCCTCAGGAGCCGGCGCTCCGCAATGGGAGAGGCCACAACCGTGAGAGGTGCGCGTACACCCAAATAAGGAAAGACACAGGGCAAGATGATATCCCACCCAGGAACCGGAGGCGCCCTGTTTCTGGGAGAAAAGTCAACTTCCTATCCGAGCCCTGCACGAAATGACTAGAATCCTGGAAGCACAAGTGTTTGGGCACAAGCTTCCAGGCTGCCCGAGTGGAATGGTCAACATTGGGGAGAAAAAGGCCTCTGCCCTCAGGCCCCCATTTCGAGGTTGACGGGAAGCATAAGTACCTATTGTTTCGAAAAATTCAAAAGAGACACATGGTACTCAGGGGGCCCTTCCCTAAAGCAGCTTCTCCATACAGCGTGTTCTGCGTTGTAGGGCGTGGCCTAAAGGAAAG
Source organism: Mesoplodon mirus (assembly GCF_964341445.2). Classification (NCBI taxonomy): domain Eukaryota; kingdom Metazoa; phylum Chordata; class Mammalia; order Artiodactyla; family Ziphiidae; genus Mesoplodon; species Mesoplodon mirus. Next base: position 285,840 of record NW_028295448.1, read on the forward strand.
AATGCCGTGGGTCAGCCTAGGGGCCCGTGCACCTTCCAAAAGCCGGCTGTGTTCCACGAAGAACTGATCTTTAGTTGCAGTGGAACCCAACCCGAGTTTCTCCTTGAGGTAGGGTGACTGCAGGTAACAAGACCTAGAAGGAATGCTAAGCAGAGTGTCTCTCTCAGTATCGCTCTGACAGGGCAATGAGGCCGACCGGCATTGAATGCTGGAAGTGCTACAACCGTGTTACTGAATCCGTCTGTGACCGGAGGCAGTCTAGCTCTCCGACGCACGAGTTCAATATGTTGCCCTACGCTCAGCTACGGAGGGGTGCAGCTAAGGATCTTCGCGACTGGATGAGGCTCACCAGGCCACTAGGAGCCTGCAGTGACTCAGCGTTCTTAGACAGAATCGTGTGCGGACGCGAGGCTCCTAGGAGGCCTTTACAGCTTACTGCCTTTAAAGTAAAGCAGAGCTGCGACGTGGGTCTCATAGAAGCTGCCGCACGCCTCCCCTTCTGCATGGCAGAGCAGGGCCACCCGTCGAGGCGAGTGTTCATGCTGAGTTTCCCTTTCGCTATAAAGCAGGGCAGGGGAAGCTCCCAGCCAGGAAGTCGTAGTACCCTATTTCTTTGGAGGCAACTCAGTTTCTACTCAGTGCCACGCCTGCACTGACTAGTAAGCCGGCAAACGCACTATTCCCCGGAAGCGTCAAGGGCTCACGCAGGGCGCTTTCCAGCGGGGAAAACAAGGCTTGTGACATCAGGCCCCCCATTCGAGGTTGACGCACTGCGTAAGGACCTGTTATGCTGCCGAAGTCAGAAGAGACACAAGCTACCCACTGACCCCTTCCCGAAATCTACTTTTGTAGGCAGGGTGTTCGGCTTGTAGGGAACTGCCTAAATTTTCGAAAGCCCCAGATCGGCCTAGGGGCCTGGGCATCTTCCAAAAGCCTGCTGTGTTCCACGAAGAACTGTGCGTCAGTTGCAGTGGAACCCAGCCTGACTTTTTCCTTGGGTAAGGTGACTGCAGGTTTGAGGTCCGAGAAGGAGCGCTAAGCAGAGTGTTTTTCGAGGTAGAGCTCAGGTAAGGCAAGGGGAGCCAACTTCCTTGTCATGTTGCGCTGGATACAACCTTGTTTCAGAAGCTCTTGGAGAGCTGAGGAAATCTGCCTCTCCCAAGGAAGAGGGCAGTGTGTTGCCCTACACTCGGCATAAACAGGCGTACACCTAAGGGCCTTCGGGGCTGGATGAGGCTCAAGCGGGCCCCAGGAGCCTGGCGGTACTCAGTGTTCTTGCACTGACTCGGGTGCTGACACGACGTTCTTAGGACTCCTTAAAGGGGTACTACCGAAAACTTAAAGCAGAACAGCAAGGAATGCCTCGGGAAGAGTGCTGCACGCCTTCCAATCGGCACGGCCCACCAGGGCGATTTTCGAGTCTCGTGGGGACACTGAGTTTCCCTTTCGCCCTAGAGCAGGGCAGGAAAGCTTCCTCAGGAACTGGAAGCAGCCTGCTTCTTTCGAGAAAGCTCCTTTGCCTCTCGCAGGCATGCCCGCAGGGACTAAACTCCCGGCAGCAAGAGTGTTTTTGACCTGCTGGACTGGCTAGGAACGTCTCTCTGAAGCTGTGGCAGAGCTGAGGATCTCCAGCTCTCCCAGGGAAGAGTGCAGTGTGTTGCGCTTCGCTCAGGAAACACAGGGGTGCGCTGAAGGACCTACGGGGCTGGGTGCTGCTCCACAGGCCCACTGGAGCCCGGCTCCCTGAGTGTTCCTGTAAGGAAACTGGTGCTAACGTGCTAGGAGTCCGGAAAGGCCTACCCTCGTGAAACTAAAGTAGCACAGCCCAAATGCCTCATGGAAGCTGCTGCCCACCAATCTTTCTGCACGGAAACCCAGGGCCGTAGTGAAAAGCCAGTGTTTGCGTTTCGGGTTCCCTTTAGCTCTAAAGCAGGGTCAGGCTTTCTTTGTGGAACTGTAGTTGAAAGTCAGCCTGCCGATGCAGGAGACACGGGTTCGTACCCCGATCCGGGAAGGTCCCACCCGCTGCCCTAGTGCCGCACCCGGGAGCCTTAGCCGCTGAACCTAAGCCTCAGGAGCCGGCGCTCCGCAATGGGAGAGGCCACAACCGTGAGAGGTGCGCGTACACCCAAATAAGGAAAGACACAGGGCAAGATGATATCCCACCCAGGAACCGGAGGCGCCCTGTTTCTGGGAGAAAAGTCAACTTCCTATCCGAGCCCTGCACGAAATGACTAGAATCCTGGAAGCACAAGTGTTTGGGCACAAGCTTCCAGGCTGCCCGAGTGGAATGGTCAACATTGGGGAGAAAAAGGCCTGTGCCCTCAGGCCCCCATTTCGAGGTTGACGGGAAGCATCAGTACCTCTTGTTTCGAAAAATTCAAAAGAGACACATGGTACTCAGGGGGCCCTTCCCTAAAGCAGCTTCTCCATACAGCGTGTTCTGCGTTGTAGGGCGTGGCCTAAAGGAAAGAATGCCGTGGGTCAGCCTAGGGGCCCGTGCACCTTCCAAAAGCCGGCTGTGTTCCACGAAGAACTGATCTTTAGTTGCAGTGGAACCCAACCCGAGTTTCTCCTTGAGGTAGGGTGACTGCAGGTAACAAGACCTAGAAGGAATGCTAAGCAGAGTGTCTCTCTCAGTATCGCTCTGACAGGGCAATGAGGCCGACCGGCATTGAATGCTGGAAGTGCTACAACCGTGTTACTGAATCCGTCTGTGACCGGAGGCAGTCTAGCTCTCCGACGCACGAGTTCAATATGTTGCCCTACGCTCAGCTACGGAGGGGTGCAGCTAAGGATCTTCGCGACTGGATGAGGCTCACCAGGCCACTAGGAGCCTGCAGTGACTCAGCGTTCTTAGACAGAATCGTGTGCGGACGCGAGGCTCCTAGGAGGCCTTTACAGCTTACTGCCTTTAAAGTAAAGCAGAGCTGCGACGTGGGTCTCATAGAAGCTGCCGCACGCCTCCCCTTCTGCATGGCAGAGCAGGGCCACCCGTCGAGGCGAGTGTTCATGCTGAGTTTCCCTTTCGCTATAAAGCAGGGCAGGGGAAGCTCCCAGCCAGGAAGTCGTAGTACCCTATTTCTTTGGAGGCAACTCAGTTTCTACTCAGTGCCACGCCTGCACTGACTAGTAAGCCGGCAAACGCACTATTCCCCGGAAGCGTCAAGGGCTCACGCAGGGCGCTTTCCAGCGGGGAAAACAAGGCTTGTGACATCAGGCCCCCCATTCGAGGTTGACGCACTGCGTAAGGACCTGTTATGCTGCCGAAGTCAGAAGAGACACAAGCTACCCACGGACCCCTTCCCGAAATCAGCTTTTGTAGGCAGGGTGTTCGGCTTGTAGGGAACTGCCTAAATTTTCGAAAGCCCCAGATCGGCCTAGGGGCCTGGGCATCTTCCAAAAGCCTGCTGTGTTCCACGAAGAACTGTGCGTCAGTTGCAGTGGAACCCAGCCTGACCTTTTCCTTGGGTAAGGTGACTGCAGGTTTGAGGTCCGAGAAGGAGCGCTAAGCAGAGTGTTTTTCGAGGTAGAGCTCAGGTAAGGCAAGGGGAGCCAACTTCCTTGTCATGTTGCGCTGGATACAACCTTGTTTCAGAAGCTCTTGGAGAGCTGAGGAAATCTGCCTCTCCCAAGGAAGAGGGCAGTGTGTTGCCCTACACTCGGCATAAACAGGCGTACACCTAAGGGCCTTCGGGGCTGGATGAGGCTCAAGCGGGCCCCAGGAGCCTGGCGGTACTCAGTGTTCTTGCACTGACTCGGGTGCTGACACGACGTTCTTAGGACTCCTTAAAGGGGTACTACCGAAAACTTAAAGCAGAACAGCAAGGAATGCCTCGGGAAGAGTGCTGCACGCCTTCCAATCGGCACGGCCCACCAGGGCGATTTTCGAGTCTCGTGGGGACACTGAGTTTCCCTTTCGCCCTAGAGCAGGGCAGGAAAGCTTCCTCAGGAACTGGAAGCAGCCTGCTTCTTTCGAGAAAGCTCATTTGCCTCTCGCAGGCATGCCCGCAGGGACTAAACTCCCGGCAGCAAGAGTGTTTTTGACCTGCTGGACTGGCTAGGAACGACTCTCTGAAGCTGTGGCAGAGCTGAGGATCTCCAGCTCTCCCAGGGAAGAGTGCAGTGTGTTGCGCTTCGCTCAGGAAACACAGGGGTGCGCTGAAGGACCTACGGGGCTGGGTGCTGCTCCACAGGCCCACTGGAGCCCGGCTCCCTGAGTGTTCCTGTAAGGAAACTGGTGCTAACGTGCTAGGAGTCCGGAAAGGCCTACCCTCGTGAAACTAAAGTAGCACAGCCCAAATGCCTCATGGAAGCTGCTGCCCACCAATCTTTCTGCACGGAAACCCAGGGCCGTAGTGAAAAGCCAGTGTTTGCGTTTCGGGTTCCCTTTAGCTCTAAAGCAGGGTCAGGCTTTCTTTGTGGAACTGTAGTTGAAAGTCAGCCTGCCGATGCAGGAGACACGGGTTCGTACCCCGATCCGGGAAGGTCCCACCCGCTGCCCTAGTGCCGCACCCGGGAGCCTTAGCCGCTGAACCTAAGCCTCAGGAGCCGGCGCTCCGCAATGGGAGAGGCCACAACCGTGAGAGGTGCGCGTACACCCAAATAAGGAAAGACACAGGGCAAGATGATATCCCACCCAGGAACCGGAGGCGCCCTGTTTCTGGGAGAAAAGTCAACTTCCTATCCGAGCCCTGCACGAAATGACTAGAATCCTGGAAGCACAAGTGTTTGGGCACAAGCTTCCAGGCTGCCCGAGTGGAATGGTCAACATTGGGGAGAAAAAGGCCTCTGCCCTCAGGCCCCCATTTCGAGGTTGACGGGAAGCATAAGTACCTATTGTTTCGAAAAATTCAAAAGAGACACATGGTACTCAGGGGGCCCTTCCCTAAAGCAGCTTCTCCATACAGCGTGTTCTGCGTTGTAGGGCGTGGCCTAAAGGAAAGAATGCCGTGGGTCAGCCTAGGGGCCCGTGCACCTTCCAAAAGCCGGCTGTGTTCCACGAAGAACTGATCTTTAGTTGCAGTGGAACCCAACCCGAGTTTCTCCTTGAGGTAGGGTGACTGCAGGTAACAAGACCTAGAAGGAATGCTAAGCAGAGTGTCTCTCTCAGTATCGCTCTGACAGGGCAATGAGGCCGACCGGCATTGAATGCTGGAAGTGCTACAACCGTGTTACTGAATCCGTCTGTGACCGGAGGCAGTCTAGCTCTCCGACGCACGAGTTCAATATGTTGCCCTACGCTCAGCTACGGAGGGGTGCAGCTAAGGATCTTCGCGACTGGATGAGGCTCACCAGGCCACTAGGAGCCTGCAGTGACTCAGCGTTCTTAGACAGAATCGTGTGCGGACGCGAGGCTCCTAGGAGGCCTTTACAGCTTACTGCCTTTAAAGTAAAGCAGAGCTGCGACGTGGGTCTCATAGAAGCTGCCGCACGCCTCCCCTTCTGCATGGCAGAGCAGGGCCACACGTCGAGGCGAGTGTTCATGCTGAGTTTCCCTTTCGCTATAAAGCAGGGCAGGGGAAGCTCCCAGCCAGGAAGTCGTAGTACCCTATTTCTTTGGAGGCAACTCAGTTTCTACTCAGTGCCACGCCTGCACTGACTAGTAAGCCGGCAAACGCACTATTCCCCGGAAGCGTCAAGGGCTCACGCAGGGCGCTTTCCAGCGGGGAAAACAAGGCTTGTGACATCAGGCCCCCCATTCGAGGTTGACGCACTGCGTAAGGACCTGTTATGCTGCCGAAGTCAGAAGAGACACAAGCTACCCACTGACCCCTTCCCGAAATCAGCTTTTGTAGGCAGGGTGTTCGGCTTGTAGGGAACTGCCTAAATTTTCGAAAGCCCCAGATCGGCCTAGGGGCCTGGGCATCTTCCAAAAGCCTGCTGTGTTCCACGAAGAACTGTGCGTCAGTTGCAGTGGAACCCAGCCTGACTTTTTCCTTGGGTAAGGTGACTGCAGGTTTGAGGTCCGAGAAGGAGCGCTAAGCAGAGTGTTTTTCGAGGTAGAGCTCAGGTAAGGCAAGGGGAGCCAACTTCCTTGTCATGTTGCGCTGGATACAACCTTGTTTCAGAAGCTCTTGGAGAGCTGAGGAAATCTGCCTCTCCCAAGGAAGAGGGCAGTGTGTTGCCCTACACTCGGCATAAACAGGCGTACACCTAAGGGCCTTCGGGGCTGGATGAGGCTCAAGCGGGCCCCAGGAGCCTGGCGGTACTCAGTGTTCTTGCACTGACTCGGGTGCTGACACGACGTTCTTAGGACTCCTTAAAGGGGTACTACCGAAAACTTAAAGCAGAACAGCAAGGAATGCCTCGGGAAGAGTGCTGCACGCCTTCCAATCGGCACGGCCCACCAGGGCGATTTTCGAGTCTCGTGGGGACACTGAGTTTCCCTTTCGCCCTAGAGCAGGGCAGGAAAGCTTCCTCAGGAACTGGAAGCAGCCTGCTTCTTTCGAGAAAGCTCCTTTGCCTCTCGCAGGCATGCCCGCAGGGACTAAACTCCCGGCAGCAAGAGTGTTTTTGACCTGCTGGACTGGCTAGGAACGTCTCTCTGAAGCTGTGGCAGAGCTGAGGATCTCCAGCTCTCCCAGGGAAGAGTGCAGTGTGTTGCGCTTCGCTCAGGAAACACAGGGGTGCGCTGAAGGACCTACGGGGCTGGGTGCTGCTCCACAGGCCCACTGGAGCCCGGCTCCCTGAGTGTTCCTGTAAGGAAACTGGTGCTAACGTGCTAGGAGTCCGGAAAGGCCTACCCTCGTGAAACTAAAGTAGCACAGCCCAAATGCCTCATGGAAGCTGCTGCCCACCAATCTTTCTGCACGGAAACCCAGGGCCGTAGTGAAAAGCCAGTGTTTGCGTTTCGGGTTCCCTTTAGCTCTAAAGCAGGGTCAGGCTTTCTTTGTGGAACTGTAGTTGAAAGTCAGCCTGCCGATGCAGGAGACACGGGTTCGTACCCCGATCCGGGAAGGTCCCACCCGCTGCCCTAGTGCCGCACCCGGGAGCCTTAGCCGCTGAACCTAAGCCTCAGGAGCCGGCGCTCCGCAATGGGAGAGGCCACAACCGTGAGAGGTGCGCGTACACCCAAATAAGGAAAGACACAGGGCAAGATGATATCCCACCCAGGAACCGGAGGCGCCCTGTTTCTGGGAGAAAAGTCAACTTCCTATCCGAGCCCTGCACGAAATGACTAGAATCCTGGAAGCACAAGTGTTTGGGCACAAGCTTCCAGGCTGCCCGAGTGGAATGGTCAACATTGGGGAGAAAAAGGCCTGTGCCCTCAGGCCCCCATTTCGAGGTTGACGGGAAGCATCAGTACCTATTGTTTCGAAAAATTCAAAAGAGACACATGGTACTCAGGGGGCCCTTCCCTAAAGCAGCTTCTCCATACAGCGTGTTCTGCGTTGTAGGGCGTGGCCTAAAGGAAAGAATGCCGTGGGTCAGCCTAGGGGCCCGTGCACCTTCCAAAAGCCGGCTGTGTTCCACGAAGAACTGATCTTTAGTTGCAGTGGAACCCAACCCGAGTTTCTCCTTGAGGTAGGGTGACTGCAGGTAACAAGACCTAGAAGGAATGCTAAGCAGAGTGTCTCTCTCAGTATCGCTCTGACAGGGCAATGAGGCCGACCGGCATTGAATGCTGGAAGTGCTACAACCGTGTTACTGAATCCGTCTGTGACCGGAGGCAGTCTAGTTCTCCGACGCACGAGTTCAATATGTTGCCCTACGCTCAGCTACGGAGGGGTGCAGCTAAGGATCTTCGCGACTGGATGAGGCTCACCAGGCCACTAGGAGCCTGCAGTGACTCAGCGTTCTTAGACAGAATCGTGTGCGGACGCGAGGCTCCTAGGAGGCCTTTACAGCTTACTGCCTTTAAAGTAAAGCAGAGCTGCGACGTGGGTCTCATAGAAGCTGCCGCACGCCTCCCCTTCTGCATGGCAGAGCAGGGCCACCCGTCGAGGCGAGTGTTCATGCTGAGTTTCCCTTTCGCTATAAAGCAGGGCAGGGGAAGCTCCCAGCCAGGAAGTCGTAGTACCCTATTTCTTTGGAGGCAACTCAGTTTCTACTCAGTGCCACGCCTGCACTGACTAGTAAGCCGGCAAACGCACTATTCCCCGGAAGCGTCAAGGGCTCACGCAGGGCGCTTTCCAGCGGGGAAAACAAGGCTTGTGACATCAGGCCCCCCATTCGAGGTTGACGCACTGCGTAAGGACCTGTTATGCTGCCGAAGTCAGAAGAGACACAAGCTACCCACTGACCCCTTCCCGAAATCAGCTTTTGTAGGCAGGGTGTTCGGCTTGTAGGGAACTGCCTAAATTTTCGAAAGCCCCAGATCGGCCTAGGGGCCTGGGCATCTTCCAAAAGCCTGCTGTGTTCCACGAAGAACTGTGCGTCAGTTGCAGTGGAACCCAGCCTGACCTTTTCCTTGGGTAAGGTGACTGCAGGTTTGAGGTCCGAGAAGGAGCGCTAAGCAGAGTGTTTTTCGAGGTAGAGCTCAGGTAAGGCAAGGGGAGCCAACTTCCTTGTCATGTTGCGCTGGATACAACCTTGTTTCAGAAGCTCTTGGAGAGCTGAGGAAATCTGCCTCTCCCAAGGAAGAGGGCAGTGTGTTGCCCTACACTCGGCATAAACAGGCGTACACCTAAGGGCCTTCGGGGCTGGATGAGGCTCAAGCGGGCCCCAGGAGCCTGGCGGTACTCAGTGTTCTTGCACTGACTCGGGTGCTGACACGACGTTCTTAGGACTCCTTAAAGGGGTACTACCGAAAACTTAAAGCAGAACAGCAAGAAATGCCTCGGGAAGAGTGCTGCACGCCTTCCAATCGGCACGGCCCACCAGGGCGATTTTCGAGTCTCGTGGGGACACTGAGTTTCCCTTTCGCCCTAGAGCAGGGCAGGGAAGCTTCCTCAGGAACTGGAAGCAGCCTGCTTCTTTCGAGAAAGCTCATTTGCCTCTCGCAGGCATGCCCGCAGGGACTAAACTCCCGGCAGCAAGAGTGTTTTTGACCTGCTGGACTGGCTAGGAACGTCTCTCTGAAGCTGTGGCAGAGCTGAGGATCTCCAGCTCTCCCAGGGAAGAGTGCAGTGTGTTGCGCTTCGCTCAGGAAACACAGGGGTGCGCTGAAGGACCTACGGGGCTGGGTGCTGCTCCACAGGCCCACTGGAGCCCGGCTCCCTGAGTGTTCCTGTAAGGAAACTGGTGCTAACGTGCTAGGAGTCCGGAAAGGCCTACCCTCGTGAAACTAAAGTAGCACAGCCCAAATGCCTCATGGAAGCTGCTGCCCACCAATCTTTCTGCACGGAAACCCAGGGCCGTAGTGAAAAGCCAGTGTTTGCGTTTCGGGTTCCCTTTAGCTCTAAAGCAGGGTCAGGCTTTCTTTGTGGAACTGTAGTTGAAAGTCAGCCTGCCGATGCAGGAGACACGGGTTCGTACCCCGATCCGGGAAGGTCCCACCCGCTGCCCTAGTGCCGCACCCGGGAGCCTTAGCCGCTGAACCTAAGCCTCAGGAGCCGGCGCTCCGCAATGGGAGAGGCCACAACCGTGAGAGGTGCGCGTACACCCAAATAAGGAAAGACACAGGGCAAGATGATATCCCACCCAGGAACCGGAGGCGCCCTGTTTCTGGGAGAAAAGTCAACTTCCTATCCGAGCCCTGCACGAAATGACTAGAATCCTGGAAGCACAAGTGTTTGGGCACAAGCTTCCAGGCTGCCCGAGTGGAATGGTCAACATTGGGGAGAAAAAGGCCTGTGCCCTCAGGCCCCCATTTCGAGGTTGACGGGAAGCATAAGTACCTATTGTTTCGAAAAATTCAAAAGAGACACATGGTACTCAGGGGGCCCTTCCCTAAAGCAGCTTCTCCATACAGCGTGTTCTGCGTTGTAGGGCGTGGCCTAAAGGAAAGAATGCCGTGGGTCAGCCTAGGGGCCCGTGCACCTTCCAAAAGCCGGCTGTGTTCCACGAAGAACTGATCTTTAGTTGCAGTGGAACCCAACCCGAGTTTCTCCTTGAGGTAGGGTGACTGCAGGTAACAAGACCTAGAAGGAATGCTAAGCAGAGTGTCTCTCTCAGTATCGCTCTGACAGGGCAATGAGGCCGACCGGCATTGAATGCTGGAAGTGCTACAACCGTGTTACTGAATCCGTCTGTGACCGGAGGCAGTCTAGCTCTCCGACGCACGAGTTCAATATGTTGCCCTACGCTCAGCTACGGAGGGGTGCAGCTAAGGATCTTCGCGACTGGATGAGGCTCACCAGGCCACTAGGAGCCTGCAGTGACTCAGCGTTCTTAGACAGAATCGTGTGCGGACGCGAGGCTCCTAGGAGGCCTTTACAGCTTACTGCCTTTAAAGTAAAGCAGAGCTGCGACGTGGGTCTCATAGAAGCTGCCGCACGCCTCCCCTTCTGCATGGCAGAGCAGGGCCACCCGTCGAGGCGAGTGTTCATGCTGAGTTTCCCTTTCGCTATAAAGCAGGGCAGGGGAAGCTCCCAGCCAGGAAGTCGTAGTACCCTATTTCTTTGGAGGCAACTCAGTTTCTACTCAGTGCCACGCCTGCACTGACTAGTAAGCCGGCAAACGCACTATTCCCCGGAAGCGTCAAGGGCTCACGCAGGGCGCTTTCCAGCGGGGAAAACAAGGCTTGTGACATCAGGCCCCCCATTCGAGGTTGACGCACTGCGTAAGGACCTGTTATGCTGCCGAAGTCAGAAGAGACACAAGCTACCCACTGACCCCTTCCCGAAATCAACTTTTGTAGGCAGGGTGTTCGGCTTGTAGGGAACTGCCTAAATTTTCGAAAGCCCCAGATCGGCCTAGGGGCCTGGGCATCTTCCAAAAGCCTGCTGTGTTCCACGAAGAACTGTGCGTCAGTTGCAGTGGAACCCAGCCTGACTTTTTCCTTGGGTAAGGTGACTGCAGGTTTGAGGTCCGAGAAGGAGCGCTAAGCAGAGTGTTTTTCGAGGTAGAGCTCAGGTAAGGCAAGGGGAGCCAACTTCCTTGTCATGTTGCGCTGGATACAACCTTGTTTCAGAAGCTCTTGGAGAGCTGAGGAAATCTGCCTCTCCCAAGGAAGAGGGCAGTGTGTTGCCCTACACTCGGCATAAACAGGCGTACACCTAAGGGCCTTCGGGGCTGGATGAGGCTCAAGCGGGCCCCAGGAGCCTGGCGGTACTCAGTGTTCTTGCACTGACTCGGGTGCTGACACGACGTTCTTAGGACTCCTTAAAGGGGTACTACCGAAAACTTAAAGCAGAACAGCAAGGAATGCCTCAGGAAGAGTGCTGCACGCCTTCCAATCGGCACGGCCCACCAGGGCGATTTTCGAGTCTCGTGGGGACACTGAGTTTCCCTTTCGCCCTAGAGCAGGGCAGGGAAGCTTCCTCAGGAACTGGAAGCAGCCTGCTTCTTTCGAGAAAGCTCATTTGCCTCTCGCAGGCATGCCCGCAGGGACTAAACTCCCGGCAGCAAGAGTGTTTTTGACCTGCTGGACTGGCTAGGAACGTCTCTCTGAAGCTGTGGCAGAGCTGAGGATCTCCAGCTCTCCCAGGGAAGAGTGCAGTGTGTTGCGCTTCGCTCAGGAAACACAGGGGTGCGCTGAAGGACCTACGGGGCTGGGTGCTGCTCCACAGGCCCACTGGAGCCCGGCTCCCTGAGTGTTCCTGTAAGGAAACTGGTGCTAACGTGCTAGGAGTCCGGAAAGGCCTACCCTCGTGAAACTAAAGTAGCACAGCCCAAATGCCTCATGGAAGCTGCTGCCCACCAATCTTTCTGCACGGAAACCCAGGGCCGTAGTGAAAAGCCAGTGTTTGCGTTTCGGGTTCCCTTTAGCTCTAAAGCAGGGTCAGGCTTTCTTTGTGGAACTGTAGTTGAAAGTCAGCCTGCCGATGCAGGAGACACGGGTTCGTACCCCGATCCGGGAAGGTCCCACCCGCTGCCCTAGTGCCGCACCCGGGAGCCTTAGCCGCTGAACCTAAGCCTCAGGAGCCGGCGCTCCGCAATGGGAGAGGCCACAACCGTGAGAGGTGCGCGTACACCCAAATAAGGAAAGACACAGGGCAAGATGATATCCCACCCAGGAACCGGAGGCGCCCTGTTTCTGGGAGAAAAGTCAACTTCCTATCCGAGCCCTGCACGAAATGACTAGAATCCTGGAAGCACAAGTGTTTGGGCACAAGCTTCCAGGCTGCCCGAGTGGAATGGTCAACATTGGGGAGAAAAAGGCCTGTGCCCTCAGGCCCCCATTTCGAGGTTGACGGGAAGCATAAGTACCTATTGTTTCGAAAAATTCAAAAGAGACACATGGTACTCAGGGGGCCCTTCCCTAAAGCAGCTTCTCCATACAGCGTGTTCTGCGTTGTAGGGCGTGGCCTAAAGGAAAGAATGCCGTGGGTCAGCCTAGGGGCCCGTGCACCTTCCAAAAGCCGGCTGTGTTCCACGAAGAACTGATCTTTAGTTGCAGTGGAACCCAACCCGAGTTTCTCCTTGAGGTAGGGTGACTGCAGGTAACAAGACCTAGAAGGAATGCTAAGCAGAGTGTCTCTCTCAGTATCGCTCTGACAGGGCAATGAGGCCGACCGGCATTGAATGCTGGAAGTGCTACAACCGTGTTACTGAATCCGTCTGTGACCGGAGGCAGTCTAGCTCTCCGACGCACGAGTTCAATATGTTGCCCTACGCTCAGCTACGGAGGGGTGCAGCTAAGGATCTTCGCGACTGGATGAGGCTCACCAGGCCACTAGGAGCCTGCAGTGACTCAGCGTTCTTAGACAGAATCGTGTGCGGACGCGAGGCTCCTAGGAGGCCTTTACAGCTTACTGCCTTTAAAGTAAAGCAGAGCTGCGACGTGGGTCTCATAGAAGCTGCCGCACGCCTCCCCTTCTGCATGGCAGAGCAGGGCCACCCGTCGAGGCGAGTGTTCATGCTGAGTTTCCCTTTCGCTATAAAGCAGGGCAGGGGAAGCTCCCAGCCAGGAAGTCGTAGTACCCTATTTCTTTCGAGGCAACTCAGTTTCTACTCAGTGCCACGCCTGCCCTGACTAGTAAGCCGGCAAACGCACTATTCCCCGGAAGCGTCAAGGGCTCACGCAGGGCGCTTTCCAGCGGGGAAAACAAGGCTTGTGACATCAGGCCCCCCATTCGAGGTTGACGCACTGCGTAAGGACCTGTTATGCTGCCGAAGTCAGAAGAGACACAAGCTACCCACTGACCCCTTCCCGAAATCAACTTTTGTAGGCAGGGTGTTCGGCTTGTAGGGAACTGCCTAAATTTTCGAAAGCCCCAGATCGGCCTAGGGGCCTGGGCATCTTCCAAAAGCCTGCTGTGTTCCACGAAGAACTGTGCGTCAGTTGCAGTGGAACCCAGCCTGACTTTTTCCTTGGGTAAGGTGACTGCAGGTTTGAGGTCCGAGAAGGAGCGCTAAGCAGAGTGTTTTTCGAGGTAGAGCTCAGGTAAGGCAAGGGGAGCCAACTTCCTTGTCATGTTGCGCTGGATACAACCTTGTTTCAGAAGCTCTTGGAGAGCTGAGGAAATCTGCCTCTCCCAAGGAAGAGGGCAGTGTGTTGCCCTACACTCGGCATAAACAGGCGTACACCTAAGGGCCTTCGGGGCTGGATGAGGCTCAAGCGGGCCCCAGGAGCCTGGCGGTACTCAGTGTTCTTGCACTGACTCGGGTGCTGACACGACGTTCTTAGGACTCCTTAAAGGGGTACTACCGAAAACTTAAAGCAGAACAGCAAGGAATGCCTCGGGAAGAGTGCTGCACGCCTTCCAATCGGCACGGCCCACCAGGGCGATTTTCGAGTCTCGTGGGGACACTGAGTTTCCCTTTCGCCCTAGAGCAGGGCAGGGAAGCTTCCTCAGGAACTGGAAGCAGCCTGCTTCTTTCGAGAAAGCTCATTTGCCTCTCGCAGGCATGCCCGCAGGGACTAAACTCCCGGCAGCAAGAGTGTTTTTGACCTGCTGGACTGGCTAGGAACGTCTCTCTGAAGCTGTGGCAGAGCTGAGGATCTCCAGCTCTCCCAGGGAAGAGTGCAGTGTGTTGCGCTTCGCTCAGGAAACACAGGGGTGCGCTGAAGGACCTACGGGGCTGGGTGCTGCTCCACAGGCCCACTGGAGCCCGGCTCCCTGAGTGTTCCTGTAAGGAAACTGGTGCTAACGTGCTAGGAGTCCGGAAAGGCCTACCCTCGTGAAACTAAAGTAGCACAGCCCAAATGCCTCATGGAAGCTGCTGCCCACCAATCTTTCTGCACGGAAACCCAGGGCCGTAGTGAAAAGCCAGTGTTTGCGTTTCGGGTTCCCTTTAGCTCTAAAGCAGGGTCAGGCTTTCTTTGTGGAACTGTAGTTGAAAGTCAGCCTGCCGATGCAGGAGACACGGGTTCGTACCCCGATCCGGGAAGGTCCCACCCGCTGCCCTAGTGCCGCACCCGGGAGCCTTAGCCGCTGAACCTAAGCCTCAGGAGCCGGCGCTCCGCAATGGGAGAGGCCACAACCGTGAGAGGTGCGCGTACACCCAAATAAGGAAAGACACAGGGCAAGATGATATCCCACCCAGGAACCGGAGGCGCCCTGTTTCTGGGAGAAAAGTCAACTTCCTATCCGAGCCCTGCACGAAATGACTAGAATCCTGGAAGCACAAGTGTTTGGGCACAAGCTTCCAGGCTGCCCGAGTGGAATGGTCAACATTGGGGAGAAAAAGGCCTGTGCCCTCAGGCCCCCATTTCGAGGTTGACGGGAAGCATAAGTACCTATTGTTTCGAAAAATTCAGAAGAGACACATGGTACTCAGGGGGCCCTTCCCTAAAGCAGCTTCTCCATACAGCGTGTTCTGCGTTGTAGGGCGTGGCCTAAAGGAAAGAATGCCGTGGGTCAGCCTAGGGGCCCGGGCAACTTCCAAAAGCCGGCTGTGTTCCACGAAGAACTGATCTTTAGTTGCAGTGGAACCCAACCCGAGTTTCTCCTTGAGGTAGGGTGACTGCAGGTAACAAGACCTAGAAGGAATGCTAAGCAGAGTGTCTCTCTCAGTATCGCTCTGACAGGGCAATGAGGCCGACCGGCATTGAATGCTGGAAGTGCTACAACCGTGTTACTGAATCCGTCTGTGACCGGAGGCAGTCTAGCTCTCCGACGCACGAGTTCAATATGTTGCCCTACGCTCAGCTACGGAGGGGTGCAGCTAAGGATCTTCGCGACTGGATGAGGCTCACCAGGCCACTAGGAGCCTGCAGTGACTCAGCGTTCTTAGACAGAATCGTGTGCGGACGCGAGGCTCCTAGGAGGCCTTTACAGCTTACTGCCTTTAAAGTAAAGCAGAGCTGCGACGTGGGTCTCATAGAAGCTGCCGCACGCCTCCCCTTCTGCATGGCAGAGCAGGGCCACCCGTCGAGGCGAGTGTTCATGCTGAGTTTCCCTTTCGCTATAAAGCAGGGCAGGGGAAGCTCCCAGCCAGGAAGTCGTAGTACCCTATTTCTTTGGAGGCAACTCAGTTTCTACTCAGTGCCACGCCTGCACTGACTAGTAAGCCGGCAAACGCACTATTCCCCGGAAGCGTCAAGGGCTCACGCAGGGCGCTTTCCAGCGGGGAAAACAAGGCTTGTGACATCAGGCCCCCCATTCGAGGTTGACGCACTGCGTAAGGACCTGTTATGCTGCCGAAGTCAGAAGAGACACAAGCTACCCACTGACCCCTTCCCGAAATCAACTTTTGTAGGCAGGGTGTTCGGCTTGTAGGGAACTGCCTAAATTTTCGAAAGCCCCAGATCGGCCTAGGGGCCTGGGCATCTTCCAAAAGCCTGCTGTGTTCCACGAAGAACTGTGCGTCAGTTGCAGTGGAACCCAGCCTGACTTTTTCCTTGGGTAAGGTGACTGCAGGTTTGAGGTCCGAGAAGGAGCGCTAAGCAGAGTGTTTTTCGAGGTAGAGCTCAGGTAAGGCAAGGGGAGCCAACTTCCTTGTCATGTTGCGCTGGATACAACCTTGTTTCAGAAGCTCTTGGAGAGCTGAGGAAATCTGCCTCTCCCAAGGAAGAGGGCAGTGTGTTGCCCTACACTCGGCATAAACAGGCGTACACCTAAGGGCCTTCGGGGCTGGATGAGGCTCAAGCGGGCCCCAGGAGCCTGGCGGTACTCAGTGTTCTTGCACTGACTCGGGTGCTGACACGACGTTCTTAGGACTCCTTAAAGGGGTACTACCGAAAACTTAAAGCAGAACAGCAAGGAATGCCTCGGGAAGAGTGCTGCACGCCTTCCAATCGGCACGGCCCACCAGGGCGATTTTCGAGTCTCGTGGGGACACTGAGTTTCCCTTTCGCCCTAGAGCAGGGCAGGGAAGCTTCCTCAGGAACTGGAAGCAGCCTGCTTCTTTCGAGAAAGCTCATTTGCCTCTCGCAGGCATGCCCGCAGGGACTAAACTCCCGGCAGCAAGAGTGTTTTTGACCTGCTGGACTGGCTAGGAACGTCTCTCTGAAGCTGTGGCAGAGCTGAGGATCTCCAGCTCTCCCAGGGAAGAGTGCAGTGTGTTGCGCTTCGCTCAGGAAACACAGGGGTGCGCTGAAGGACC
Organism: Mesoplodon mirus; assembly: GCF_964341445.2. Taxonomy (NCBI): domain Eukaryota; kingdom Metazoa; phylum Chordata; class Mammalia; order Artiodactyla; family Ziphiidae; genus Mesoplodon; species Mesoplodon mirus. The sequence goes on from NW_028295448.1 coordinate 302,376, forward strand.
TACGGGGCTGGGTGCTGCTCCACAGGCCCACTGGAGCCCGGCTCCCTGAGTGTTCCTGTAAGGAAACTGGTGCTAACGTGCTAGGAGTCCGGAAAGGCCTACCCTCGTGAAACTAAAGTAGCACAGCCCAAATGCCTCATGGAAGCTGCTGCCCACCAATCTTTCTGCACGGAAACCCAGGGCCGTAGTGAAAAGCCAGTGTTTGCGTTTCGGGTTCCCTTTAGCTCTAAAGCAGGGTCAGGCTTTCTTTGTGGAACTGTAGTTGAAAGTCAGCCTGCCGATGCAGGAGACACGGGTTCGTACCCCGATCCGGGAAGGTCCCACCCGCTGCCCTAGTGCCGCACCCGGGAGCCTTAGCCGCTGAACCTAAGCCTCAGGAGCCGGCGCTCCGCAATGGGAGAGGCCACAACCGTGAGAGGTGCGCGTACACCCAAATAAGGAAAGACACAGGGCAAGATGATATCCCACCCAGGAACCGGAGGCGCCCTGTTTCTGGGAGAAAAGTCAACTTCCTATCCGAGCCCTGCACGAAATGACTAGAATCCTGGAAGCACAAGTGTTTGGGCACAAGCTTCCAGGCTGCCCGAGTGGAATGGTCAACATTGGGGAGAAAAAGGCCTGTGCCCTCAGGCCCCCATTTCGAGGTTGACGGGAAGCATCAGTACCTATTGTTTCGAAAAATTCAAAAGAGACACATGGTACTCAGGGGGCCCTTCCCTAAAGCAGCTTCTCCATACAGCGTGTTCTGCGTTGTAGGGCGTGGCCTAAAGGAAAGAATGCCGTGGGTCAGCCTAGGGGCCCGTGCACCTTCCAAAAGCCGGCTGTGTTCCACGAAGAACTGATCTTTAGTTGCAGTGGAACCCAACCCGAGTTTCTCCTTGAGGTAGGGTGACTGCAGGTAACAAGACCTAGAAGGAATGCTAAGCAGAGTGTCTCTCTCAGTATCGCTCTGACAGGGCAATGAGGCCGACCGGCATTGAATGCTGGAAGTGCTACAACCGTGTTACTGAATCCGTCTGTGACCGGAGGCAGTCTAGCTCTCCGACGCACGAGTTCAATATGTTGCCCTACGCTCAGCTACGGAGGGGTGCAGCTAAGGATCTTCGCGACTGGATGAGGCTCACCAGGCCACTAGGAGCCTGCAGTGACTCAGCGTTCTTAGACAGAATCGTGTGCGGACGCGAGGCTCCTAGGAGGCCTTTACAGCTTACTGCCTTTAAAGTAAAGCAGAGCTGCGACGTGGGTCTCATAGAAGCTGCCGCACGCCTCCCCTTCTGCATGGCAGAGCAGGGCCACCCGTCGAGGCGAGTGTTCATGCTGAGTTTCCCTTTCGCTATAAAGCAGGGCAGGGGAAGCTCCCAGCCAGGAAGTCGTAGTACCCTATTTCTTTGGAGGCAACTCAGTTTCTACTCAGTGCCACGCCTGCACTGACTAGTAAGCCGGCAAACGCACTATTCCCCGGAAGCGTCAAGGGCTCACGCAGGGCGCTTTCCAGCGGGGAAAACAAGGCTTGTGACATCAGGCCCCCCATTCGAGGTTGACGCACTGCGTAAGGACCTGTTATGCTGCCGAAGTCAGAAGAGACACAAGCTACCCACTGACCCCTTCCGGAAATCAACTTTTGTAGGCAGGGTGTTCGGCTTGTATGGAACTGCCTAAATTTTCGAAAGCCCCAGATCGGCCTAGGGGCCTGGGCATCTTCCAAAAGCCTGCTGTGTTCCACGAAGAACTGTGCGTCAGTTGCAGTGGAACCCAGCCTGACTTTTTCCTTGGGTAAGGTGACTGCAGGTTTGAGGTCCGAGAAGGAGCGCTAAGCAGAGTGTTTTTCGAGGTAGAGCTCAGGTAAGGCAAGGGGAGCCAACTTCCTTGTCATGTTGCGCTGGATACAACCTTGTTTCAGAAGCTCTTGGAGAGCTGAGGAAATCTGCCTCTCCCAAGGAAGAGGGCAGTGTGTTGCCCTACACTCGGCATAAACAGGCGTACACCTAAGGGCCTTCGGGGCTGGATGAGGCTCAAGCGGGCCCCAGGAGCCTGGCGGTACTCAGTGTTCTTGCACTGACTCGGGTGCTGACACGACGTTCTTAGGACTCCTTAAAGGGGTACTACCGAAAACTTAAAGCAGAACAGCAAGGAATGCCTCAGGAAGAGTGCTGCACGCCTTCCAATCGGCACGGCCCACCAGGGCGATTTTCGAGTCTCGTGGGGACACTGAGTTTCCCTTTCGCCCTAGAGCAGGGCAGGGAAGCTTCCTCAGGAACTGGAAGCAGCCTGCTTCTTTCGAGAAAGCTCATTTGCCTCTCGCAGGCATGCCCGCAGGGACTAAACTCCCGGCAGCAAGAGTGTTTTTGACCTGCTGGACTGGCTAGGAACGTCTCTCTGAAGCTGTGGCAGAGCTGAGGATCTCCAGCTCTCCCAGGGAAGAGTGCAGTGTGTTGCGCTTCGCTCAGGAAACACAGGGGTGCGCTGAAGGACCTACGGGGCTGGGTGCTGCTCCACAGGCCCACTGGAGCCCGGCTCCCTGAGTGTTCCTGTAAGGAAACTGGTGCTAACGTGCTAGGAGTCCGGAAAGGCCTACCCTCGTGAAACTAAAGTAGCACAGCCCAAATGCCTCATGGAAGCTGCTGCCCACCAATCTTTCTGCACGGAAACCCAGGGCCGTAGTGAAAAGCCAGTGTTTGCGTTTCGGGTTCCCTTTAGCTCTAAAGCAGGGTCAGGCTTTCTTTGTGGAACTGTAGTTGAAAGTCAGCCTGCCGATGCAGGAGACACGGGTTCGTACGCCGATCCGGGAATGTCCCACCCGCTGCCCTAGTGCCGCACCCGGGAGCCTTAGCCGCTGAACCTAAGCCTCAGGAGCCGGCGCTCCGCAATGGGAGAGGCCACAACCGTGAGAGGTGCGCGTACACCCAAATAAGGAAAGACACAGGGCAAGATGATATCCCACCCAGGAACCGGAGGCGCCCTGTTTCTGGGAGAAAAGTCAACTTCCTATCCGAGCCCTGCACGAAATGACTAGAATCCTGGAAGCACAAGTGTTTGGGCACAAGCTTCCAGGCTGCCCGAGTGGAATGGTCAACACTGGGGAGAAAAAGGCCTGTGCCCTCAGGCCCCCATTTCGAGGTTGACGGGAAGCATCAGTACCTATTGTTTCGAAAAATTCAAAAGAGACACATGGTACTCAGGGGGCCCTTCCCTAAAGCAGCTTCTCCATACAGCGTGTTCTGCGTTGTAGGGCGTGGCCTAAAGGAAAGAATGCCGTGGGTCAGCCTAGGGGCCCGTGCACCTTCCAAAAGCCGGCTGTGTTCCACGAAGAACTGATCTTTAGTTGCAGTGGAACCCAACCCGAGTTTCTCCTTGAGGTAGGGTGACTGCAGGTAACAAGACCTAGAAGGAATGCTAAGCAGAGTGTCTCTCTCAGTATCGCTCTGACAGGGCAATGAGGCCGACCGGCATTGAATGCTGGAAGTGCTACAACCGTGTTACTGAATCCGTCTGTGACCGGAGGCAGTCTAGCTCTCCGACGCACGAGTTCAATATGTTGCCCTACGCTCAGCTACGGAGGGGTGCAGCTAAGGATCTTCGCGACTGGATGAGGCTCACCAGGCCACTAGGAGCCTGCAGTGACTCAGCGTTCTTAGACAGAATCGTGTGCGGACGCGAGGCTCCTAGGAGGCCTTTACAGCTTACTGCCTTTAAAGTAAAGCAGAGCTGCGACGTGGGTCTCATAGAAGCTGCCGCACGCCTCCCCTTCTGCATGGCAGAGCAGGGCCACCCGTCGAGGCGAGTGTTCATGCTGAGTTTCCCTTTCGCTATAAAGCAGGGCAGGGGAAGCTCCCAGCCAGGAAGTCGTAGTACCCTATTTCTTTGGAGGCAACTCAGTTTCTACTCAGTGCCACGCCTGCACTGACTAGTAAGCCGGCAAACGCACTATTCCCCGGAAGCGTCAAGGGCTCACGCAGGGCGCTTTCCAGCGGGGAAAACAAGGTTGGTGACATCAGGCCCCCCATTCGAGGTTGATGCACTGCGTAAGGACCTGTTATGCTGCCGAAGTCAGAAGAGACACAAGCTACCCACTGACCCCTTCCGGAAATCAACTTTTGTAGGCAGGGTGTTCGGCTTGTAGGGAACTGCCTAAATTTTCGAAAGCCCCAGATCGGCCTAGGGGCCTGGGCATCTTCCAAAAGCCTGCTGTGTTCCACGAAGAACTGTGCGTCAGTTGCAGTGGAACCCAGCCTGACTTTTTCCTTGGGTAAGGTGACTGCAGGTTTGAGGTCCGAGAAGGAGCGCTAAGCAGAGTGTTTTTCGAGGTAGAGCTCAGGTAAGGCAAGGGGAGCCAACTTCCTTGTCATGTTGCGCTGGATACAACCTTGTTTCAGAAGCTCTTGGAGAGCTGAGGAAATCTGCCTCTCCCAAGGAAGAGGGCAGTGTGTTGCCCTACACTCGGCATAAACAGGCGTACACCTAAGGGCCTTCGGGGCTGGATGAGGCTCAAGCGGGCCCCAGGAGCCTGGCGGTACTCAGTGTTCTTGCACTGACTCGGGTGCTGACACGACGTTCTTAGGACTCCTTAAAGGGGTACTACCGAAAACTTAAAGCAGAACAGCAAGGAATGCCTCGGGAAGAGTGCTGCACGCCTTCCAATCGGCACGGCCCACCAGGGCGATTTTCGAGTCTCGTGGGGACACTGAGTTTCCCTTTCGCCCTAGAGCAGGGCAGGAAAGCTTCCTCAGGAACTGGAAGCAGCCTGCTTCTTTTGAGAAAGCTCATTTGCCTCTCGCAGGCATGCCCGCAGGGACTAAACTCCCGGCAGCAAGAGTGTTTTTGACCTGCTGGACTGGCTAGGAACGTCTCTCTGAAGCTGTGGCAGAGCTGAGGATCTCCAGCTCTCCCAGGGAAGAGTGCAGTGTGTTGCGCTTCGCTCAGGAAACACAGGGGTGCGCTGAAGGACCTACGGGGCTGGGTGCTGCTCCACAGGCCCACTGGAGCCCGGCTCCCTGAGTGTTCCTGTAAGGAAACTGGTGCTAACGTGCTAGGAGTCCGGAAAGGCCTACCCTCGTGAAACTAAAGTAGCACAGCCCAAATGCCTCATGGAAGCTGCTGCCCACCAATCTTTCTGCATGGAAACCCAGGGCCGTAGTGAAAAGCCAGTGTTTGCGTTTCGGGTTCCCTTTAGCTCTAAAGCAGGGTCAGGCTTTCTTTGTGGAACTGTAGTTGAAAGTCAGCCTGCCGATGCAGGAGACACGGGTTCGTACCCCGATCCGGGAAGGTCCCACCCGCTGCCCTAGTGCCGCACCCGGGAGCCTTAGCCGCTGAACCTAAGCCTCAGGAGCCGGCGCTCCGCAATGGGAGAGGCCACAACCGTGAGAGGTGCGCGTACACCCAAATAAGGAAAGACACAGGGCAAGATGATATCCCACCCAGGAACCGGAGGCGCCCTGTTTCTGGGAGAAAAGTCAACTTCCTATCCGAGCCCTGCACGAAATGACTAGAATCCTGGAAGCACAAGTGTTTGGGCACAAGCTTCCAGGCTGCCCGAGTGGAATGGTCAACATTGGGGAGAAAAAGGCCTGTGCCCTCAGGCCCCCATTTCGAGGTTGACGGGAAGCATCAGTACCTATTGTTTCGAAAAATTCAAAAGAGACACATGGTACTCAGGGGGCCCTTCCCTAAAGCAGCTTCTCCATACAGCGTGTTCTGCGTTGTAGGGTGTGGCCTAAAGGAAAGAATGCCGTGGGTCAGCCTAGGGGCCCGTGCACCTTCCAAAAGCCGGCTGTGTTCCACGAAGAACTGATCTTTAGTTGCAGTGGAACCCAACCCGAGTTTCTCCTTGAGGTAGGGTGACTGCAGGTAACAAGACCTAGAAGGAATGCTAAGCAGAGTGTCTCTCTCAGTATCGCTCTGACAGGGCAATGAGGCCGACCGGCATTGAATGCTGGAAGTGCTACAACCGTGTTACTGAATCCGTCTGTGACCGGAGGCAGTCTAGCTCTCCGACGCACGAGTTCAATATGTTGCCCTACGCTCAGCTACGGAGGGGTGCAGCTAAGGATCTTCGCGACTGGATGAGGCTCACCAGGCCACTAGGAGCCTGCAGTGACTCAGCGTTCTTAGACAGAATCGTGTGCGGACGCGAGGCTCCTAGGAGGCCTTTACAGCTTACTGCCTTTAAAGTAAAGCAGAGCTGCGACGTGGGTCTCATAGAAGCTGCCGCACGCCTCCCCTTCTGCATGGCAGAGCAGGGCCACCCGTCGAGGCGAGTGTTCATGCTGAGTTTCCCTTTCGCTATAAAGCAGGGCAGGGGAAGCTCCCAGCCAGGAAGTCGTAGTACCCTATTTCTTTGGAGGCAACTCAGTTTCTACTCAGTGCCACGCCTGCACTGACTAGTAAGCCGGCAAACGCACTATTCCCCGGAAGCGTCAAGGGCTCACGCAGGGCGCTTTCCAGCGGGGAAAACAAGGCTTGTGACATCAGGCCCCCCATTCGAGGTTGACGCACTGCGTAAGGACCTGTTATGCTGCCGAAGTCAGAAGAGACACAAGCTACCCACTGACCCCTTCCCGAAATCAACTTTTGTAGGCAGGGTGTTCGGCTTGTAGGGAACTGCCTAAATTTTCGAAAGCCCCAGATCGGCCTAGGGGCCTGGGCATCTTCCAAAAGCCTGCTGTGTTCCACGAAGAACTGTGCGTCAGTTGCAGTGGAACCCAGCCTGACCTTTTCCTTGGGTAAGGTGACTGCAGGTTTGAGGTCCGAGAAGGAGCGCTAAGCAGAGTGTTTTTCGAGGTAGAGCTCAGGTAAGGCAAGGGGAGCCAACTTCCTTGTCATGTTGCGCTGGATACAACCTTGTTTCAGAAGCTCTTGGAGAGCTGAGGAAATCTGCCTCTCCCAAGGAAGAGGGCAGTGTGTTGCCCTACACTCGGCATAAACAGGCGTACACCTAAGGGCCTTCGGGGCTGGATGAGGCTCAAGCGGGCCCCAGGAGCCTGGCGGTACTCAGTGTTCTTGCACTGACTCGGGTGCTGACACGACGTTCTTAGGACTCCTTAAAGGGGTACTACCGAAAACTTAAAGCAGAACAGCAAGGAATGCCTCGGGAAGAGTGCTGCACGCCTTCCAATCGGCACGGCCCACCAGGGCGATTTTCGAGTCTCGTGGGGACACTGAGTTTCCCTTTCGCCCTAGAGCAGGGCAGGGAAGCTTCCTCAGGAACTGGAAGCAGCCTGCTTCTTTCGAGAAAGCTCATTTGCCTCTCGCAGGCATGCCCGCAGGGACTAAACTCCCGGCAGCAAGAGTGTTTTTGACCTGCTGGACTGGCTAGGAACGTCTCTCTGAAGCTGTGGCAGAGCTGAGGATCTCCAGCTCTCCCAGGGAAGAGTGCAGTGTGTTGCGCTTCGCTCAGGAAACACAGGGGTGCGCTGAAGGACCTACGGGGCTGGGTGCTGCTCCACAGGCCCACTGGAGCCCGGCTCCCTGAGTGTTCCTGTAAGGAAACTGGTGCTAACGTGCTAGGAGTCCGGAAAGGCCTACCCTCGTGAAACTAAAGTAGCACAGCCCAAATGCCTCATGGAAGCTGCTGCCCACCAATCTTTCTGCACGGAAACCCAGGGCCGTAGTGAAAAGCCAGTGTTTGCGTTTCGGGTTCCCTTTAGCTCTAAAGCAGGGTCAGGCTTTCTTTGTGGAACTGTAGTTGAAAGTCAGCCTGCCGATGCAGGAGACACGGGTTCGTACCCCGATCCGGGAAGGTCCCACCCGCTGCCCTAGTGCCGCACCCGGGAGCCTTAGCCGCTGAACCTAAGCCTCAGGAGCCGGCGCTCCGCAATGGGAGAGGCCACAACCGTGAGAGGTGCGCGTACACCCAAATAAGGAAAGACACAGGGCAAGATGATATCCCACCCAGGAACCGGAGGCGCCCTGTTTCTGGGAGAAAAGTCAACTTCCTATCCGAGCCCTGCACGAAATGACTAGAATCCTGGAAGCACAAGTGTTTGGGCACAAGCTTCCAGGCTGCCCGAGTGGAATGGTCAACATTGGGGAGAAAAAGGCCTGTGCCCTCAGGCCCCCATTTCGAGGTTGACGGGAAGCATCAGTACCTATTGTTTCGAAAAATTCAAAAGAGACACATGGTACTCAGGGGGCCCTTCCCTAAAGCAGCTTCTCCATACAGCGTGTTCTGCGTTGTAGGGCGTGGCCTAAAGGAAAGAATGCCGTGGGTCAGCCTAGGGGCCCGTGCACCTTCCAAAAGCCGGCTGTGTTCCACGAAGAACTGATCTTTAGTTGCAGTGGAACCCAACCCGAGTTTCTCCTTGAGGTAGGGTGACTGCAGGTAACAAGACCTAGAAGGAATGCTAAGCAGAGTGTCTCTCTCAGTATCGCTCTGACAGGGCAATGAGGCCGACCGGCATTGAATGCTGGAAGTGCTACAACCGTGTTACTGAATCCGTCTGTGACCGGAGGCAGTCTAGCTCTCCGACGCACGAGTTCAATATGTTGCCCTACGCTCAGCTACGGAGGGGTGCAGCTAAGGATCTTCGCGACTGGATGAGGCTCACCAGGCCACTAGGAGCCTGCAGTGACTCAGCGTTCTTAGACAGAATCGTGTGCGGACGCGAGGCTCCTAGGAGGCCTTTACAGCTTACTGCCTTTAAAGTAAAGCAGAGCTGCGACGTGGGTCTCATAGAAGCTGCCGCACGCCTCCCCTTCTGCATGGCAGAGCAGGGCCACCCGTCGAGGCGAGTGTTCATGCTGAGTTTCCCTTTCGCTATAAAGCAGGGCAGGGGAAGCTCCCAGCCAGGAAGTCGTAGTACCCTATTTCTTTGGAGGCAACTCAGTTTCTACTCAGTGCCACGCCTGCACTGACTAGTAAGCCGGCAAACGCACTATTCCCCGGAAGCGTCAAGGGCTCACGCAGGGCGCTTTCCAGCGGGGAAAACAAGGCTTGTGACATCAGGCCCCCCATTCGAGGTTGACGCACTGCGTAAGGACCTGTTATGCTGCCGAAGTCAGAAGAGACACAAGCTACCCACTGACCCCTTCCCGAAATCAGCTTTTGTAGGCAGGGTGTTCGGCTTGTAGGGAACTGCCTAAATTTTCGAAAGCCCCAGATCGGCCTAGGGGCCTGGGCATCTTCCAAAAGCCTGCTGTGTTCCACGAAGAACTGTGCGTCAGTTGCAGTGGAACCCAGCCTGACTTTTTCCTTGGGTAAGGTGACTGCAGGTTTGAGGTCCGAGAAGGAGCGCTAAGCAGAGTGTTTTTCGAGGTAGAGCTCAGGTAAGGCAAGGGGAGCCAACTTCCTTGTCATGTTGCGCTGGATACAACCTTGTTTCAGAAGCTCTTGGAGAGCTGAGGAAATCTGCCTCTCCCAAGGAAGAGGGCAGTGTGTTGCCCTACACTCGGCATAAACAGGCGTACACCTAAGGGCCTTCGGGGCTGGATGAGGCTCAAGCGGGCCCCAGGAGCCTGGCGGTACTCAGTGTTCTTGCACTGACTCGGGTGCTGACACGACGTTCTTAGGACTCCTTAAAGGGGTACTACCGAAAACTTAAAGCAGAACAGCAAGGAATGCCTCGGGAAGAGTGCTGCACGCCTTCCAATCGGCACGGCCCACCAGGGCGATTTTCGAGTCTCGTGGGGACACTGAGTTTCCCTTTCGCCCTAGAGCAGGGCAGGGAAGCTTCCTCAGGAACTGGAAGCAGCCTGCTTCTTTCGAGAAAGCTCATTTGCCTCTCGCAGGCATGCCCGCAGGGACTAAACTCCCGGCAGCAAGAGTGTTTTTGACCTGCTGGACTGGCTAGGAACGTCTCTCTGAAGCTGTGGCAGAGCTGAGGATCTCCAGCTCTCCCAGGGAAGAGTGCAGTGTGTTGCGCTTCGCTCAGGAAACACAGGGGTGCGCTGAAGGACCTACGGGGCTGGGTGCTGCTCCACAGGCCCACTGGAGCCCGGCTCCCTGAGTGTTCCTGTAAGGAAACTGGTGCTAACGTGCTAGGAGTCCGGAAAGGCCTACCCTCGTGAAACTAAAGTAGCACAGCCCAAATGCCTCATGGAAGCTGCTGCCCACCAATCTTTCTGCACGGAAACCCAGGGCCGTAGTGAAAAGCCAGTGTTTGCGTTTCGGGTTCCCTTTAGCTCTAAAGCAGGGTCAGGCTTTCTTTGTGGAACTGTAGTTGAAAGTCAGCCTGCCGATGCAGGAGACACGGGTTCGTACCCCGATCCGGGAAGGTCCCACCCGCTGCCCTAGTGCCGCACCCGGGAGCCTTAGCCGCTGAACCTAAGCCTCAGGAGCCGGCGCTCCGCAATGGGAGAGGCCACAACCGTGAGAGGTGCGCGTACACCCAAATAAGGAAAGACACAGGGCAAGATGATATCCCACCCAGGAACCGGAGGCGCCCTGTTTCTGGGAGAAAAGTCAACTTCCTATCCGAGCCCTGCACGAAATGACTAGAATCCTGGAAGCACAAGTGTTTGGGCACAAGCTTCCAGGCTGCCCGAGTGGAATGGTCAACATTGGGGAGAAAAAGGCCTGTGCCCTCAGGCCCCCATTTCGAGGTTGACGGGAAGCATAAGTACCTATTGTTTCGAAAAATTCAAAAGAGACACATGGTACTCAGGGGGCCCTTCCCTAAAGCAGCTTCTCCATACAGCGTGTTCTGCGTTGTAGGGCGTGGCCTAAAGGAAAGAATGCCGTGGGTCAGCCTAGGGGCCCGGGCACCTTCCAAAAGCCGGCTGTGTTCCACGAAGAACTGATCTTTAGTTGCAGTGGAACCCAACCCGAGTTTCTCCTTGAGGTAGGGTGACTGCAGGTAACAAGACCTAGAAGGAATGCTAAGCAGAGTGTCTCTCTCAGTATCGCTCTGACAGGGCAATGAGGCCGACCGGCATTGAATGCTGGAAGTGCTACAACCGTGTTACTGAATCCGTCTGTGACCGGAGGCAGTCTAGCTCTCCGACGCACGAGTTCAATATGTTGCCCTACGCTCAGCTACGGAGGGGTGCAGCTAAGGATCTTCGCGACTGGATGAGGCTCACCAGGCCACTAGGAGCCTGCAGTGACTCAGCGTTCTTAGACAGAATCGTGTGCGGACGCGAGGCTCCTAGGAGGCCTTTACAGCTTACTGCCTTTAAAGTAAAGCAGAGCTGCGACGTGGGTCTCATAGAAGCTGCCGCACGCCTCCCCTTCTGCATGGCAGAGCAGGGCCACCCGTCGAGGCGAGTGTTCATGCTGAGTTTCCCTTTCGCTATAAAGCAGGGCAGGGGAAGCTCCCAGCCAGGAAGTCGTAGTACCCTATTTCTTTGGAGGCAACTCAGTTTCTACTCAGTGCCACGCCTGCACTGACTAGTAAGCCGGCAAACGCACTATTCCCCGGAAGCGTCAAGGGCTCACGCAGGGCGCTTTCCAGCGGGGAAAACAAGGCTTGTGACATCAGGCCCCCCATTCGAGGTTGACGCACTGCGTAAGGACCTGTTATGCTGCCGAAGTCAGAAGAGACACAAGCTACCCACTGACCCCTTCCCGAAATCAGCTTTTGTAGGCAGGGTGTTCGGCTTGTAGGGAACTGCCTAAATTTTCGAAAGCCCCAGATCGGCCTAGGGGCCTGGGCATCTTCCAAAAGCCTGCTGTGTTCCACGAAGAACTGTGCGTCAGTTGCAGTGGAACCCAGCCTGACCTTTTCCTTGGGTAAGGTGACTGCAGGTTTGAGGTCCGAGAAGGAGCGCTAAGCAGAGTGTTTTTCGAGGTAGAGCTCAGGTAAGGCAAGGGGAGCCAACTTCCTTGTCATGTTGCGCTGGATACAACCTTGTTTCAGAAGCTCTTGGAGAGCTGAGGAAATCTGCCTCTCCCAAGGAAGAGGGCAGTGTGTTGCCCTACACTCGGCATAAACAGGCGTACACCTAAGGGCCTTCGGGGCTGGATGAGGCTCAAGTGGGCCCCAGGAGCCTGGCGGTACTCAGTGTTCTTGCACTGACTCGGGTGCTGACACGACGTTCTTAGGACTCCTTAAAGGGGTACTACCGAAAACTTAAAGCAGAACAGCAAGGAATGCCTCGGGAAGAGTGCTGCACGCCTTCCAATCGGCACGGCCCACCAGGGCGATTTTCGAGTCTCGTGGGGACACTGAGTTTCCCTTTCGCCCTAGAGCAGGGCAGGGAAGCTTCCTCAGGAACTGGAAGCAGCCTGCTTCTTTCGAGAAAGCTCATTTGCCTCTCGCAGGCATGCCCGCAGGGACTAAACTCCCGGCAGCAAGAGTGTTTTTGACCTGCTGGACTGGCTAGGAACGTCTCTCTGAAGCTGTGGCAGAGCTGAGGATCTCCAGCTCTCCCAGGGAAGAGTGCAGTGTGTTGCGCTTCGCTCAGGAAACACAGGGGTGCGCTGAAGGACCTACGGGGCTGGGTGCTGCTCCACAGGCCCACTGGAGCCCGGCTCCCTGAGTGTTCCTGTAAGGAAACTGGTGCTAACGTGCTAGGAGTCCGGAAAGGCCTACCCTCGTGAAACTAAAGTAGCACAGCCCAAATGCCTCATGGAAGCTGCTGCCCACCAATCTTTCTGCACGGAAACCCAGGGCCGTAGTGAAAAGCCAGTGTTTGCGTTTCGGGTTCCCTTTAGCTCTAAAGCAGGGTCAGGCTTTCTTTGTGGAACTGTAGTTGAAAGTCAGCCTGCCGATGCAGGAGACACGGGTTCGTACCCCGATCCGGGAAGGTCCCACCCGCTGCCCTAGTGCCGCACCCGGGAGCCTTAGCCGCTGAACCTAAGCCTCAGGAGCCGGCGCTCCGCAATGGGAGAGGCCACAACCGTGAGAGGTGCGCGTACACCCAAATAAGGAAAGACACAGGGCAAGATGATATCCCACCCAGGAACCGGAGGCGCCCTGTTTCTGGGAGAAAAGTCAACTTCCTATCCGAGCCCTGCACGAAATGACTAGAATCCTGGAAGCACAAGTGTTTGGGCACAAGCTTCCAGGCTGCCCGAGTGGAATGGTCAACATTGGGGAGAAAAAGGCCTGTGCCCTCAGGCCCCCATTTCGAGGTTGACGGGAAGCATAAGTACCTATTGTTTCGAAAAATTCAAAAGAGACACATGGTACTCAGGGGGCCCTTCCCTAAAGCAGCTTCTCCATACAGAGTGTTCTGCGTTGTAGGGCGTGGCCTAAAGGAAAGAATGCCGTGGGTCAGCCTAGGGGCCCGGGCACCTTCCAAAAGCCGGCTGTGTTCCACGAAGAACTGATCTTTAGTTGCAGTGGAACCCAACCCGAGTTTCTCCTTGAGGTAGGGTGACTGCAGGTGACAAGACCTAGAAGGAATGCTAAGCAGAGTGTCTCTCTCAGTATCGCTCTGACAGGGCAATGAGGCCGACCGGCATTGAATGCTGGAAGTGCTACAACCGTGTTACTGAATCCGTCTGTGACCGGAGGCAGTCTAGCTCTCCGACGCACGAGTTCAATATGTTGCCCTACGCTCAGCTACGGAGGGGTGCAGCTAAGGATCTTCGCGACTGGATGAGGCTCACCAGGCCACTAGGAGCCTGCAGTGACTCAGCGTTCTTAGACAGAATCGTGTGCGGACGCGAGGCTCCTAGGAGGCCTTTACAGCTTACTGCCTTTAAAGTAAAGCAGAGCTGCGACGTGGGTCTCATAGAAGCTGCCGCACGCCTCCCCTTCTGCATGGCAGAGCAGGGCCACCCGTCGAGGCGAGTGTTCATGCTGAGTTTCCCTTTCGCTATAAAGCAGGGCAGGGGAAGCTCCCAGCCAGGAAGTCGTAGTACCCTATTTCTTTGGAGGCAACTCAGTTTCTACTCAGTGCCACGCCTGCACTGACTAGTAAGCCGGCAAACGCACTATTCCCCGGAAGCGTCAAGGGCTCACGCAGGGCGCTTTCCAGCGGGGAAAACAAGGCTTGTGACATCAGGCCCCCCATTCGAGGTTGACGCACTGCGTAAGGACCTGTTATGCTGCCGAAGTCAGAAGAGACACAAGCTACCCACTGACCCCTTCCCGAAATCAACTTTTGTAGGCAGGGTGTTCGGCTTGTAGGGAACTGCCTAAATTTTCGAAAGCCCCAGATCGGCCTAGGGGCCTGGGCATCTTCCAAAAGCCTGCTGTGTTCCACGAAGAACTGTGCGTCAGTTGCAGTGGAACCCAGCCTGACTTTTTCCTTGGGTAAGGTGACTGCAGGTTTGAGGTCCGAGAAGGAGCGCTAAGCAGAGTGTTTTTCGAGGTAGAGCTCAGGTAAGGCAAGGGGAGCCAACTTCCTTGTCATGTTGCGCTGGATACAACCTTGTTTCAGAAGCTCTTGGAGAGCTGAGGAAATCTGCCTCTCCCAAGGAAGAGGGCAGTGTGTTGCCCTACACTCGGCATAAACAGGCGTACACCTAAGGGCCTTCGGGGCTGGATGAGGCTCAAGCGGGCCCCAGGAGCCTGGCGGTACTCAGTGTTCTTGCACTGACTCGGGTGCTGACACGACGTTCTTAGGACTCCTTAAAGGGGTACTACCGAAAACTTAAAGCAGAACAGCAAGGAATGCCTCGGGAAGAGTGCTGCACGCCTTCCAATCGGCACGGCCCACCAGGGCGATTTTCGAGTCTCGTGGGGACACTGAGTTTCCCTTTCGCCCTAGAGCAGGGCAGGGAAGCTTCCTCAGGAACTGGAAGCAGCCTGCTTCTTTCGAGAAAGCTCATTTGCCTCTCGCAGGCATGCCCGCAGGGACTAAACTCCCGGCAGCAAGAGTGTTTTTGACCTGCTGGACTGGCTAGGAACGTCTCTCTGAAGCTGTGGCAGAGCTGAGGATCTCCAGCTCTCCCAGGGAAGAGTGCAGTGTGTTGCGCTTCGCTCAGGAAACACAGGGGTGCGCTGAAGGACCTACGGGGCTGGGTGCTGCTCCACAGGCCCACTGGAGCCCGGCTCCCTGAGTGTTCCTGTAAGGAAACTGGTGCTAACGTGCTAGGAGTCCGGAAAGGCCTACCCTCGTGAAACTAAAGTAGCACAGCCCAAATGCCTCATGGAAGCTGCTGCCCACCAATCTTTCTGCACGGAAACCCAGGGCCGTAGTGAAAAGCCAGTGTTTGCGTTTCGGGTTCCCTTTAGCTCTAAAGCAGGGTCAGGCTTTCTTTGTGGAACTGTAGTTGAAAGTCAGCCTGCCGATGCAGGAGACACGGGTTCGTACCCCGATCCGGGAAGGTCCCACCCGCTGCCCTAGTGCCGCACCCGGGAGCCTTAGCCGCTGAACCTAAGCCTCAGGAGCCGGCGCTCCGCAATGGGAGAGGCCACAACCGTGAGAGGTGCGCGTACACCCAAATAAGGAAAGATACAGGGCAAGATGATATCCCACCCAGGAACCGGAGGCGCCCTGTTTCTGGGAGAAAAGTCAACTTCCTATCCGAGCCCTGCACGAAATGACTAGAATCCTGGAAGCACAAGTGTTTGGGCACAAGCTTCCAGGCTGCCCGAGTGGAATGGTCAACATTGGGGAGAAAAAGGCCTGTGCCCTCAGGCCCCCATTTCGAGGTTGACGGGAAGCATAAGTACCTATTGTTTCGAAAAATTCAAAAGAGACACATGGTACTCAGGGGGCCCTTCCCTAAAGCAGCTTCTCCATACAGAGTGTTCTGCGTTGTAGGGCGTGGCCTAAAGGAAAGAATGCCGTGGGTCAGCCTAGGGGCCCGTGCACCTTCCAAAAGCCGGCTGTGTTCCACGAAGAACTGATCTTTAGTTGCAGTGGAACCCAACCCGAGTTTCTCCTTGAGGTAGGGTGACTGCAGGTGACAAGACCTAGAAGGAATGCTAAGCAGAGTGTCTCTCTCAGTATCGCTCTGACAGGGCAATGAGGCCGACCGGCATTGAATGCTGGAAGTGCTACAACCGTGTTACTGAATCCGTCTGTGACCGGAGGCAGTCTAGCTCTCCGACGCACGAGTTCAATATGTTGCCCTACGCTCAGCTACGGAGGGGTGCAGCTAAGGATCTTCGCGACTGGATGAGGCTCACCAGGCCACTAGGAGCCTGCAGTGACTCAGCGTTCTTAGACAGAATCGTGTGCGGACGCGAGGCTCCTAGGAGGCCTTTACAGCTTACTGCCTTTAAAGTAAAGCAGAGCTGCGACGTGGGTCTCATAGAAGCTGCCGCACGCCTCCCCTTCTGCATGGCAGAGCAGGGCCACCCGTCGAGGCGAGTGTTCATGCTGAGTTTCCCTTTCGCTATAAAGCAGGGCAGGGGAAGCTCCCAGCCAGGAAGTCGTAGTACCCTATTTCTTTGGAGGCAACTCAGTTTCTACTCAGTGCCACGCCTGCACTGACTAGTAAGCCGGCAAACGCACTATTCCCCGGAAGCGTCAAGGGCTCACGCAGGGCGCTTTCCAGCGGGGAAAACAAGGCTTGTGACATCAGGCCCCCCATTCGAGGTTGACGCACTGCGTCAGGACCTGTTATGCTGCCGAAGTCAGAAGAGACACAAGCTACCCACTGACCCCTTCCCGAAATCAGCTTTTGTAGGCAGGGTGTTCGGCTTGTAGGGAACTGCCTAAATTTTCGAAAGCCCCAGATCGGCCTAGGGGCCTGGGCATCTTCCAAAAGCCTGCTGTGTTCCACGAAGAACTGTGCGTCAGTTGCAGTGGAACCCAGCCTGACCTTTTCCTTGGGTAAGGTGACTGCAGGTTTGAGGTCCGAGAAGGAGCGCTAAGCAGAGTGTTTTTCGAGGTAGAGCTCAGGTAAGGCAAGGGGAGCCAACTTCCTTGTCATGTTGCGCTGGATACAACCTTGTTTCAGAAGCTCTTGGAGAGCTGAGGAAATCTGCCTCTCCCAAGGAAGAGGGCAGTGTGTTGCCCTACACTCGGCATAAACAGGCGTACACCTAAGGGCCTTCGGGGCTGGATGAGGCTCAAGCGGGCCCCAGGAGCCTGGCGGTACTCAGTGTTCTTGCACTGACTCGGGTGCTGACACGACGTTCTTAGGACTCCTTAAAGGGGTACTACCGAAAACTTAAAGCAGAACAGCAAGGAATGCCTCGGGAAGAGTGCTGCACGCCTTCCAATCGGCACGGCCCACCAGGGCGATTTTCGAGTCTCGTGGGGACACTGAGTTTCCCTTTCGCCCTAGAGCAGGGCAGGGAAGCTTCCTCAGGAACTGGAAGCAGCCTGCTTCTTTCGAGAAAGCTCATTTGCCTCTCGCAGGCATGCCCGCAGGGACTAAACTCCCGGCAGCAAGAGTGTTTTTGACCTGCTGGACTGGCTAGGAACGTCTCTCTGAAGCTGTGGCAGAGCTGAGGATCTCCAGCTCTCCCAGGGAAGAGTGCAGTGTGTTGCGCTTCGCTCAGGAAACACAGGGGTGCGCTGAAGGACCTACGGGGCTGGGTGCTGCTCCACAGGCCCACTGGAGCCCGGCTCCCTGAGTGTTCCTGTAAGGAAACTGGTGCTAACGTGCTAGGAGTCCGGAAAGGCCTACCCTCGTGAAACTAAAGTAGCACAGCCCAAATGCCTCATGGAAGCTGCTGCCCACCAATCTTTCTGCACGGAAACCCAGGGCCGTAGTGAAAAGCCAGTGTTTGCGTTTCGGGTTCCCTTTAGCTCTAAAGCAGGGTCAGGCTTTCTTTGTGGAACTGTAGTTGAAAGTCAGCCTGCCGATGCAGGAGACACGGGTTCGTACCCCGATCCGGGAAGGTCCCACCCGCTGCCCTAGTGCCGCACCCGGGAGCCTTAGCCGCTGAACCTAAGCCTCAGGAGCCGGCGCTCCGCAATGGGAGAGGCCACAACCGTGAGAGGTGCGCGTACACCCCAATAAGGAAAGACACAGGGCAAGATGATATCCCACCCAGGAACCGGAGGCGCCCTGTTTCTGGGAGAAAAGTCAACTTCCTATCCGAGCCCTGCACGAAATGACTAGAATCCTGGAAGCACAAGTGTTTGGGCACAAGCTTCCAGGCTGCCCGAGTGGAATGGTCAACATTGGGGAGAAAAAGGCCTGTGCCCTCAGGCCCCCATTTCGAGATTGACGGGAAGCATAAGTACCTATTGTTTCGAAAAATTCAGAAGAGACACATGGTACTCAGGGGGCCCTTCCCTAAAGCAGCTTCTCCATACAGCGTGTTCTGCGTTGTAGGGCGTGGCCTAAAGGAAAGAATGCCGTGGGTCAGCCTAGGGGCCCGGGCAACTTCCAAAAGCCGGCTGTGTTCCACGAAGAACTGATCTTTAGTTGCAGTGGAACCCAACCCGAGTTTCTCCTTGAGGTAGGGTGACTGCAGGTAACAAGACCTAGAAGGAATGCTAAGCAGAGTGTCTCTCTCAGTATCGCTCTGACAGGGCAATGAGGCCGACCGGCATTGAATGCTGGAAGTGCTACAACCGTGTTACTGAATCCGTCTGTGACCGGAGGCAGTCTAGCTCTCCGACGCACGAGTTCAATATGTTGCCCTACGCTCAGCTACGGAGGGGTGCAGCTAAGGATCTTCGCGACTGGATGAGGCTCACCAGGCCACTAGGAGCCTGCAGTGACTCAGCGTTCTTAGACAGAATCGTGTGCGGACGCGAGGCTCCTAGGAGGCCTTTACAGCTTACTGCCTTTAAAGTAAAGCAGAGCTGCGACGTGGGTCTCATAGAAGCTGCCGCACGCCTCCCCTTCTGCATGGCAGAGCAGGGCCACCCGTCGAGGCGAGTGTTCATGCTGAGTTTCCCTTTCGCTATAAAGCAGGGCAGGGGAAGCTCCCAGCCAGGAAGTCGTAGTACCCTATTTCTTTGGAGGCAACTCAGTTTCTACTCAGTGCCACGCCTGCACTGACTAGTAAGCCGGCAAACGCACTATTCCCCGGAAGCGTCAAGGGCTCACGCAGGGCGCTTTCCAGCGGGGAAAACAAGGCTTGTGACATCAGGCCCCCCATTCGAGGTTGACGCACTGCGTAAGGACCTGTTATGCTGCCGAAGTCAGAAGAGACACAAGCTACCCACTGACCCCTTCCCGAAATCAGCTTTTGTAGGCAGGGTGTTCGGCTTGTAGGGAACTGCCTAAATTTTCGAAAGCCCCAGATCGGCCTAGGGGCCTGGGCATCTTCCAAAAGCCTGCTGTGTTCCACGAAGAACTGTGCGTCAGTTGCAGTGGAACCCAGCCTGACTTTTTCCTTGGGTAAGGTGACTGCAGGTTTGAGGTCCGAGAAGGAGCGCTAAGCAGAGTGTTTTTCGAGGTAGAGCTCAGGTAAGGCAAGGGGAGCCAACTTCCTTGTCATGTTGCGCTGGATACAACCTTGTTTCAGAAGCTCTTGGAGAGCTGAGGAAATCTGCCTCTCCCAAGGAAGAGGGCAGTGTGTTGCCCTACACTCGGCATAAACAGGCGTACACCTAAGGGCCTTCGGGGCTGGATGAGGCTCAAGCGGGCCCCAGGAGCCTGGCGGTACTCAGTGTTCTTGCACTGACTCGGGTGCTGACACGACGTTCTTAGGACTCCTTAAAGGGGTACTACCGAAAACTTAAAGCAGAACAGCAAGGAATGCCTCAGGAAGAGTGCTGCACGCCTTCCAATCGGCACGGCCCACCAGGGCGATTTTCGAGTCTCGTGGGGACACTGAGTTTCCCTTTCGCCCTAGAGCAGGGCAGGGAAGCTTCCTCAGGAACTGGAAGCAGCCTGCTTCTTTCGAGAAAGCTCATTTGCCTCTCGCAGGCATGCCCGCAGGGACTAAACTCCCGGCAGCAAGAGTGTTTTTGACCTGCTGGACTGGCTAGGAACGTCTCTCTGAAGCTGTGGCAGAGCTGAGGATCTCCAGCTCTCCCAGGGAAGAGTGCAGTGTGTTGCGCTTCGCTCAGGAAACACAGGGGTGCGCTGAAGGACCTACGGGGCTGGGTGCTGCTCCACAGGCCCACTGGAGCCCGGCTCCCTGAGTGTTCCTGTAAGGAAACTGGTGCTAACGTGCTAGGAGTCCGGAAAGGCCTACCCTCGTGAAACTAAAGTAGCACAGCCCAAATGCCTCATGGAAGCTGCTGCCCACCAATCTTTCTGCACGGAAACCCAGGGCCGTAGTGAAAAGCCAGTGTTTGCGTTTCGGGTTCCCTTTAGCTCTAAAGCAGGGTCAGGCTTTCTTTGTGGAACTGTAGTTGAAAGTCAGCCTGCCGATGCAGGAGACACGGGTTCGTACGCCGATCCGGGAATGTCCCACCCGCTGCCCTAGTGCCGCACCCGGGAGCCTTAGCCGCTGAACCTAAGCCTCAGGAGCCGGCGCTCCGCAATGGGAGAGGCCACAACCGTGAGAGGTGCGCGTACACCCAAATAAGGAAAGACACAGGGCAAGATGATATCCCACCCAGGAACCGGAGGCGCCCTGTTTCTGGGAGAAAAGTCAACTTCCTATCCGAGCCCTGCACGAAATGACTAGAATCCTGGAAGCACAAGTGTTTGGGCACAAGCTTCCAGGCTGCCCGAGTGGAATGGTCAACACTGGGGAGAAAAAGGCCTGTGCCCTCAGGCCCCCATTTCGAGGTTGACGGGAAGCATCAGTACCTATTGTTTCGAAAAATTCAAAAGAGACACATGGTACTCAGGGGGCCCTTCCCTAAAGCAGCTTCTCCATACAGCGTGTTCTGCGTTGTAGGGCGTGGCCTAAAGGAAAGAATGCCGTGGGTCAGCCTAGGGGCCCGTGCACCTTCCAAAAGCCGGCTGTGTTCCACGAAGAACTGATCTTTAGTTGCAGTGGAACCCAACCCGAGTTTCTCCTTGAGGTAGGGTGACTGCAGGTAACAAGACCTAGAAGGAATGCTAAGCAGAGTGTCTCTCTCAGTATCGCTCTGACAGGGCAATGAGGCCGACCGGCATTGAATGCTGGAAGTGCTACAACCGTGTTACTGAATCCGTCTGTGACCGGAGGCAGTCTAGCTCTCCGACGCACGAGTTCAATATGTTGCCCTACGCTCAGCTACGGAGGGGTGCAGCTAAGGATCTTCGCGACTGGATGAGGCTCACCAGGCCACTAGGAGCCTGCAGTGACTCAGCGTTCTTAGACAGAATCGTGTGCGGACGCGAGGCTCCTAGGAGGCCTTTACAGCTTACTGCCTTTAAAGTAAAGCAGAGCTGCGACGTGGGTCTCATAGAAGCTGCCGCACGCCTCCCCTTCTGCATGGCAGAGCAGGGCCACCCGTCGAGGCGAGTGTTCATGCTGAGTTTCCCTTTCGCTATAAAGCAGGGCAGGGGAAGCTCCCAGCCAGGAAGTCGTAGTACCCTATTTCTTTGGAGGCAACTCAGTTTCTACTCAGTGCCACGCCTGCACTGACTAGTAAGCCGGCAAACGCACTATTCCCCGGAAGCGTCAAGGGCTCACGCAGGGCGCTTTCCAGCGGGGAAAACAAGGTTGGTGACATCAGGCCCCCCATTCGAGGTTGATGCACTGCGTAAGGACCTGTTATGCTGCCGAAGTCAGAAGAGACACAAGCTACCCACTGACCCCTTCCGGAAATCAACTTTTGTAGGCAGGGTGTTCGGCTTGTAGGGAACTGCCTAAATTTTCGAAAGCCCCAGATCGGCCTAGGGGCCTGGGCATCTTCCAAAAGCCTGCTGTGTTCCACGAAGAACTGTGCGTCAGTTGCAGTGGAACCCAGCCTGACTTTTTCCTTGGGTAAGGTGACTGCAGGTTTGAGGTCCGAGAAGGAGCGCTAAGCAGAGTGTTTTTCGAGGTAGAGCTCAGGTAAGGCAAGGGGAGCCAACTTCCTTGTCATGTTGCGCTGGATACAACCTTGTTTCAGAAGCTCTTGGAGAGCTGAGGAAATCTGCCTCTCCCAAGGAAGAGGGCAGTGTGTTGCCCTACACTCGGCATAAACAGGCGTACACCTAAGGGCCTTCGGGGCTGGATGAGGCTCAAGCGGGCCCCAGGAGCCTGGCGGTACTCAGTGTTCTTGCACTGACTCGGGTGCTGACACGACGTTCTTAGGACTCCTTAAAGGGGTACTACCGAAAACTTAAAGCAGAACAGCAAGGAATGCCTCGGGAAGAGTGCTGCACGCCTTCCAATCGGCACGGCCCACCAGGGCGATTTTCGAGTCTCGTGGGGACACTGAGTTTCCCTTTCGCCCTAGAGCAGGGCAGGAAAGCTTCCTCAGGAACTGGAAGCAGCCTGCTTCTTTCGAGAAAGCTCATTTGCCTCTCGCAGGCATGCCCGCAGGGACTAAACTCCCGGCAGCAAGAGTGTTTTTGACCTGCTGGACTGGCTAGGAACGTCTCTCTGAAGCTGTGGCAGAGCTGAGGATCTCCAGCTCTCCCAGGGAAGAGTGCAGTGTGTTGCGCTTCGCTCAGGAAACACAGGGGTGCGCTGAAGGACCTACGGGGCTGGGTGCTGCTCCACAGGCCCACTGGAGCCCGGCTCCCTGAGTGTTCCTGTAAGGAAACTGGTGCTAACGTGCTAGGAGTCCGGAAAGGCCTACCCTCGTGAAACTAAAGTAGCACAGCCCAAATGCCTCATGGAAGCTGCTGCCCACCAATCTTTCTGCATGGAAACCCAGGGCCGTAGTGAAAAGCCAGTGTTTGCGTTTCGGGTTCCCTTTAGCTCTAAAGCAGGGTCAGGCTTTCTTTGTGGAACTGTAGTTGAAAGTCAGCCTGCCGATGCAGGAGACACGGGTTCGTACCCCGATCCGGGAAGGTCCCACCCGCTGCCCTAGTGCCGCACCCGGGAGCCTTAGCCGCTGAACCTAAGCCTCAGGAGCCGGCGCTCCGCAATGGGAGAGGCCACAACCGTGAGAGGTGCGCGTACACCCAAATAAGGAAAGACACAGGGCAAGATGATATCCCACCCAGGAACCGGAGGCGCCCTGTTTCTGGGAGAAAAGTCAACTTCCTATCCGAGCCCTGCACGAAATGACTAGAATCCTGGAAGCACAAGTGTTTGGGCACAAGCTTCCAGGCTGCCCGAGTGGAATGGTCAACATTGGGGAGAAAAAGGCCTGTGCCCTCAGGCCCCCATTTCGAGGTTGACGGGAAGCATCAGTACCTATTGTTTCGAAAAATTCAAAAGAGACACATGGTACTCAGGGGGCCCTTCCCTAAAGCAGCTTCTCCATACAGCGTGTTCTGCGTTGTAGGGTGTGGCCTAAAGGAAAGAATGCCGTGGGTCAGCCTAGGGGCCCGTGCACCTTCCAAAAGCCGGCTGTGTTCCACGAAGAACTGATCTTTAGTTGCAGTGGAACCCAACCCGAGTTTCTCCTTGAGGTAGGGTGACTGCAGGTAACAAGACCTAGAAGGAATGCTAAGCAGAGTGTCTCTCTCAGTATCGCTCTGACAGGGCAATGAGGCCGACCGGCATTGAATGCTGGAAGTGCTACAACCGTGTTACTGAATCCGTCTGTGACCGGAGGCAGTCTAGCTCTCCGACGCACGAGTTCAATATGTTGCCCTACGCTCAGCTACGGAGGGGTGCAGCTAAGGATCTTCGCGACTGGATGAGGCTCACCAGGCCACTAGGAGCCTGCAGTGACTCAGCGTTCTTAGACAGAATCGTGTGCGGACGCGAGGCTCCTAGGAGGCCTTTACAGCTTACTGCCTTTAAAGTAAAGCAGAGCTGCGACGTGGGTCTCATAGAAGCTGCCGCACGCCTCCCCTTCTGCATGGCAGAGCAGGGCCACCCGTCGAGGCGAGTGTTCATGCTGAGTTTCCCTTTCGCTATAAAGCAGGGCAGGGGAAGCTCCCAGCCAGGAAGTCGTAGTACCCTATTTCTTTGGAGGCAACTCAGTTTCTACTCAGTGCCACGCCTGCACTGACTAGTAAGCCGGCAAACGCACTATTCCCCGGAAGCGTCAAGGGCTCACGCAGGGCGCTTTCCAGCGGGGAAAACAAGGCTTGTGACATCAGGCCCCCCATTCGAGGTTGACGCACTGCGTAAGGACCTGTTATGCTGCCGAAGTCAGAAGAGACACAAGCTACCCACTGACCCCTTCCCGAAATCAACTTTTGTAGGCAGGGTGTTCGGCTTGTAGGGAACTGCCTAAATTTTCGAAAGCCCCAGATCGGCCTAGGGGCCTGGGCATCTTCCAAAAGCCTGCTGTGTTCCACGAAGAACTGTGCGTCAGTTGCAGTGGAACCCAGCCTGACCTTTTCCTTGGGTAAGGTGACTGCAGGTTTGAGGTCCGAGAAGGAGCGCTAAGCAGAGTGTTTTTCGAGGTAGAGCTCAGGTAAGGCAAGGGGAGCCAACTTCCTTGTCATGTTGCGCTGGATACAACCTTGTTTCAGAAGCTCTTGGAGAGCTGAGGAAATCTGCCTCTCCCAAGGAAGAGGGCAGTGTGTTGCCCTACACTCGGCATAAACAGGCGTACACCTAAGGGCCTTCGGGGCTGGATGAGGCTCAAGCGGGCCCCAGGAGCCTGGCGGTACTCAGTGTTCTTGCACTGACTCGGGTGCTGACACGACGTTCTTAGGACTCCTTAAAGGGGTACTACCGAAAACTTAAAGCAGAACAGCAAGGAATGCCTCGGGAAGAGTGCTGCACGCCTTCCAATCGGCACGGCCCACCAGGGCGATTTTCGAGTCTCGTGGGGACACTGAGTTTCCCTTTCGCCCTAGAGCAGGGCAGGGAAGCTTCCTCAGGAACTGGAAGCAGCCTGCTTCTTTCGAGAAAGCTCATTTGCCTCTCGCAGGCATGCCCGCAGGGACTAAACTCCCGGCAGCAAGAGTGTTTTTGACCTGCTGGACTGGCTAGGAACGTCTCTCTGAAGCTGTGGCAGAGCTGAGGATCTCCAGCTCTCCCAGGGAAGAGTGCAGTGTGTTGCGCTTCGCTCAGGAAACACAGGGGTGCGCTGAAGGACCTACGGGGCTGGGTGCTGCTCCACAGGCCCACTGGAGCCCGGCTCCCTGAGTGTTCCTGTAAGGAAACTGGTGCTAACGTGCTAGGAGTCCGGAAAGGCCTACCCTCGTGAAACTAAAGTAGCACAGCCCAAATGCCTCATGGAAGCTGCTGCCCACCAATCTTTCTGCACGGAAACCCAGGGCCGTAGTGAAAAGCCAGTGTTTGCGTTTCGGGTTCCCTTTAGCTCTAAAGCAGGGTCAGGCTTTCTTTGTGGAACTGTAGTTGAAAGTCAGCCTGCCGATGCAGGAGACACGGGTTCGTACCCCGATCCGGGAAGGTCCCACCCGCTGCCCTAGTGCCGCACCCGGGAGCCTTAGCCGCTGAACCTAAGCCTCAGGAGCCGGCGCTCCGCAATGGGAGAGGCCACAACCGTGAGAGGTGCGCGTACACCCAAATAAGGAAAGACACAGGGCAAGATGATATCCCACCCAGGAACCGGAGGCGCCCTGTTTCTGGGAGAAAAGTCAACTTCCTATCCGAGCCCTGCACGAAATGACTAGAATCCTGGAAGCACAAGTGTTTGGGCACAAGCTTCCAGGCTGCCCGAGTGGAATGGTCAACATTGGGGAGAAAAAGGCCTGTGCCCTCAGGCCCCCATTTCGAGGTTGACGGGAAGCATCAGTACCTATTGTTTCGAAAAATTCAAAAGAGACACATGGTACTCAGGGGGCCCTTCCCTAAAGCAGCTTCTCCATACAGCGTGTTCTGCGTTGTAGGGCGTGGCCTAAAGGAAAGAATGCCGTGGGTCAGCCTAGGGGCCCGTGCACCTTCCAAAAGCCGGCTGTGTTCCACGAAGAACTGATCTTTAGTTGCAGTGGAACCCAACCCGAGTTTCTCCTTGAGGTAGGGTGACTGCAGGTAACAAGACCTAGAAGGAATGCTAAGCAGAGTGTCTCTCTCAGTATCGCTCTGACAGGGCAATGAGGCCGACCGGCATTGAATGCTGGAAGTGCTACAACCGTGTTACTGAATCCGTCTGTGACCGGAGGCAGTCTAGCTCTCCGACGCACGAGTTCAATATGTTGCCCTACGCTCAGCTACGGAGGGGTGCAGCTAAGGATCTTCGCGACTGGATGAGGCTCACCAGGCCACTAGGAGCCTGCAGTGACTCAGCGTTCTTAGACAGAATCGTGTGCGGACGCGAGGCTCCTAGGAGGCCTTTACAGCTTACTGCCTTTAAAGTAAAGCAGAGCTGCGACGTGGGTCTCATAGAAGCTGCCGCACGCCTCCCCTTCTGCCTGGCAGAGCAGGGCCACCCGTCGAGGCGAGTGTTCATGCTGAGTTTCCCTTTCGCTATAAAGCAGGGCAGGGGAAGCTCCCAGCCAGGAAGTCGTAGTACCCTATTTCTTTGGAGGCAACTCAGTTTCTACTCAGTGCCACGCCTGCACTGACTAGTAAGCCGGCAAACGCACTATTCCCCGGAAGCGTCAAGGGCTCACGCAGGGCGCTTTCCAGCGGGGAAAACAAGGCTTGTGACATCAGGCCCCCCATTCGAGGTTGACGCACTGCGTAAGGACCTGTTATGCTGCCGAAGTCAGAAGAGACACAAGCTACCCACTGACCCCTTCCCGAAATCAGCTTTTGTAGGCAGGGTGTTCGGCTTGTAGGGAACTGCCTAAATTTTCGAAAGCCCCAGATCGGCCTAGGGGCCTGGGCATCTTCCAAAAGCCTGCTGTGTTCCACGAAGAACTGTGCGTCAGTTGCAGTGGAACCCAGCCTGACTTTTTCCTTGGGTAAGGTGACTGCAGGTTTGAGGTCCGAGAAGGAGCGCTAAGCAGAGTGTTTTTCGAGGTAGAGCTCAGGTAAGGCAAGGGGAGCCAACTTCCTTGTCATGTTGCGCTGGATACAACCTTGTTTCAGAAGCTCTTGGAGAGCTGAGGAAATCTGCCTCTCCCAAGGAAGAGGGCAGTGTGTTGCCCTACACTCGGCATAAACAGGCGTACACCTAAGGGCCTTCGGGGCTGGATGAGGCTCAAGCGGGCCCCAGGAGCCTGGCGGTACTCAGTGTTCTTGCACTGACTCGGGTGCTGACACGACGTTCTTAGGACTCCTTAAAGGGGTACTACCGAAAACTTAAAGCAGAACAGCAAGGAATGCCTCGGGAAGAGTGCTGCACGCCTTCCAATCGGCACGGCCCACCAGGGCGATTTTCGAGTCTCGTGGGGACACTGAGTTTCCCTTTCGCCCTAGAGCAGGGCAGGGAAGCTTCCTCAGGAACTGGAAGCAGCCTGCTTCTTTCGAGAAAGCTCATTTGCCTCTCGCAGGCATGCCCGCAGGGACTAAACTCCCGGCAGCAAGAGTGTTTTTGACCTGCTGGACTGGCTAGGAACGTCTCTCTGAAGCTGTGGCAGAGCTGAGGATCTCCAGCTCTCCCAGGGAAGAGTGCAGTGTGTTGCGCTTCGCTCAGGAAACACAGGGGTGCGCTGAAGGACCTACGGGGCTGGGTGCTGCTCCACAGGCCCACTGGAGCCCGGCTCCCTGAGTGTTCCTGTAAGGAAACTGGTGCTAACGTGCTAGGAGTCCGGAAAGGCCTACCCTCGTGAAACTAAAGTAGCACAGCCCAAATGCCTCATGGAAGCTGCTGCCCACCAATCTTTCTGCACGGAAACCCAGGGCCGTAGTGAAAAGCCAGTGTTTGCGTTTCGGGTTCCCTTTAGCTCTAAAGCAGGGTCAGGCTTTCTTTGTGGAACTGTAGTTGAAAGTCAGCCTGCCGATGCAGGAGACACGGGTTCGTACCCCGATCCGGGAAGGTCCCACCCGCTGCCCTAGTGCCGCACCCGGGAGCCTTAGCCGCTGAACCTAAGCCTCAGGAGCCGGCGCTCCGCAATGGGAGAGGCCACAACCGTGAGAGGTGCGCGTACACCCAAATAAGGAAAGACACAGGGCAAGATGATATCCCACCCAGGAACCGGAGGCGCCCTGTTTCTGGGAGAAAAGTCAACTTCCTATCCGAGCCCTGCACGAAATGACTAGAATCCTGGAAGCACAAGTGTTTGGGCACAAGCTTCCAGGCTGCCCGAGTGGAATGGTCAACATTGGGGAGAAAAAGGCCTGTGCCCTCAGGCCCCCATTTCGAGGTTGACGGGAAGCATAAGTACCTATTGTTTCGAAAAATTCAAAAGAGACACATGGTACTCAGGGGGCCCTTCCCTAAAGCAGCTTCTCCATACAGCGTGTTCTGCGTTGTAGGGCGTGG
This sequence comes from Mesoplodon mirus, assembly GCF_964341445.2. Taxonomy (NCBI): domain Eukaryota; kingdom Metazoa; phylum Chordata; class Mammalia; order Artiodactyla; family Ziphiidae; genus Mesoplodon; species Mesoplodon mirus. The sequence goes on from NW_028295448.1 coordinate 330,342, forward strand.
CCTAAAGGAAAGAATGCCGTGGGTCAGCCTAGGGGCCCGGGCACCTTCCAAAAGCCGGCTGTGTTCCACGAAGAACTGATCTTTAGTTGCAGTGGAACCCAACCCGAGTTTCTCCTTGAGGTAGGGTGACTGCAGGTAACAAGACCTAGAAGGAATGCTAAGCAGAGTGTCTCTCTCAGTATCGCTCTGACAGGGCAATGAGGCCGACCGGCATTGAATGCTGGAAGTGCTACAACCGTGTTACTGAATCCGTCTGTGACCGGAGGCAGTCTAGCTCTCCGACGCACGAGTTCAATATGTTGCCCTACGCTCAGCTACGGAGGGGTGCAGCTAAGGATCTTCGCGACTGGATGAGGCTCACCAGGCCACTAGGAGCCTGCAGTGACTCAGCGTTCTTAGACAGAATCGTGTGCGGACGCGAGGCTCCTAGGAGGCCTTTACAGCTTACTGCCTTTAAAGTAAAGCAGAGCTGCGACGTGGGTCTCATAGAAGCTGCCGCACGCCTCCCCTTCTGCATGGCAGAGCAGGGCCACCCGTCGAGGCGAGTGTTCATGCTGAGTTTCCCTTTCGCTATAAAGCAGGGCAGGGGAAGCTCCCAGCCAGGAAGTCGTAGTACCCTATTTCTTTGGAGGCAACTCAGTTTCTACTCAGTGCCACGCCTGCACTGACTAGTAAGCCGGCAAACGCACTATTCCCCGGAAGCGTCAAGGGCTCACGCAGGGCGCTTTCCAGCGGGGAAAACAAGGCTTGTGACATCAGGCCCCCCATTCGAGGTTGACGCACTGCGTAAGGACCTGTTATGCTGCCGAAGTCAGAAGAGACACAAGCTACCCACTGACCCCTTCCCGAAATCAGCTTTTGTAGGCAGGGTGTTCGGCTTGTAGGGAACTGCCTAAATTTTCGAAAGCCCCAGATCGGCCTAGGGGCCTGGGCATCTTCCAAAAGCCTGCTGTGTTCCACGAAGAACTGTGCGTCAGTTGCAGTGGAACCCAGCCTGACCTTTTCCTTGGGTAAGGTGACTGCAGGTTTGAGGTCCGAGAAGGAGCGCTAAGCAGAGTGTTTTTCGAGGTAGAGCTCAGGTAAGGCAAGGGGAGCCAACTTCCTTGTCATGTTGCGCTGGATACAACCTTGTTTCAGAAGCTCTTGGAGAGCTGAGGAAATCTGCCTCTCCCAAGGAAGAGGGCAGTGTGTTGCCCTACACTCGGCATAAACAGGCGTACACCTAAGGGCCTTCGGGGCTGGATGAGGCTCAAGTGGGCCCCAGGAGCCTGGCGGTACTCAGTGTTCTTGCACTGACTCGGGTGCTGACACGACGTTCTTAGGACTCCTTAAAGGGGTACTACCGAAAACTTAAAGCAGAACAGCAAGGAATGCCTCGGGAAGAGTGCTGCACGCCTTCCAATCGGCACGGCCCACCAGGGCGATTTTCGAGTCTCGTGGGGACACTGAGTTTCCCTTTCGCCCTAGAGCAGGGCAGGGAAGCTTCCTCAGGAACTGGAAGCAGCCTGCTTCTTTCGAGAAAGCTCATTTGCCTCTCGCAGGCATGCCCGCAGGGACTAAACTCCCGGCAGCAAGAGTGTTTTTGACCTGCTGGACTGGCTAGGAACGTCTCTCTGAAGCTGTGGCAGAGCTGAGGATCTCCAGCTCTCCCAGGGAAGAGTGCAGTGTGTTGCGCTTCGCTCAGGAAACACAGGGGTGCGCTGAAGGACCTACGGGGCTGGGTGCTGCTCCACAGGCCCACTGGAGCCCGGCTCCCTGAGTGTTCCTGTAAGGAAACTGGTGCTAACGTGCTAGGAGTCCGGAAAGGCCTACCCTCGTGAAACTAAAGTAGCACAGCCCAAATGCCTCATGGAAGCTGCTGCCCACCAATCTTTCTGCACGGAAACCCAGGGCCGTAGTGAAAAGCCAGTGTTTGCGTTTCGGGTTCCCTTTAGCTCTAAAGCAGGGTCAGGCTTTCTTTGTGGAACTGTAGTTGAAAGTCAGCCTGCCGATGCAGGAGACACGGGTTCGTACCCCGATCCGGGAAGGTCCCACCCGCTGCCCTAGTGCCGCACCCGGGAGCCTTAGCCGCTGAACCTAAGCCTCAGGAGCCGGCGCTCCGCAATGGGAGAGGCCACAACCGTGAGAGGTGCGCGTACACCCAAATAAGGAAAGACACAGGGCAAGATGATATCCCACCCAGGAACCGGAGGCGCCCTGTTTCTGGGAGAAAAGTCAACTTCCTATCCGAGCCCTGCACGAAATGATTAGAATCCTGGAAGCACAAGTGTTTGGGCACAAGCTTCCAGGCTGCCCGAGTGGAATGGTCAACATTGGGGAGAAAAAGGCCTGTGCCCTCAGGCCCCCATTTCGAGGTTGACGGGAAGCATAAGTACCTATTGTTTCGAAAAATTCAAAAGAGACACATGGTACTCAGGGGGCCCTTCCCTAAAGCAGCTTCTCCATACAGAGTGTTCTGCGTTGTAGGGCGTGGCCTAAAGGAAAGAATGCCGTGGGTCAGCCTAGGGGCCCGGGCACCTTCCAAAAGCCGGCTGTGTTCCACGAAGAACTGATCTTTAGTTGCAGTGGAACCCAACCCGAGTTTCTCCTTGAGGTAGGGTGACTGCAGGTGACAAGACCTAGAAGGAATGCTAAGCAGAGTGTCTCTCTCAGTATCGCTCTGACAGGGCAATGAGGCCGACCGGCATTGAATGCTGGAAGTGCTACAACCGTGTTACTGAATCCGTCTGTGACCGGAGGCAGTCTAGCTCTCCGACGCACGAGTTCAATATGTTGCCCTACGCTCAGCTACGGAGGGGTGCAGCTAAGGATCTTCGCGACTGGATGAGGCTCACCAGGCCACTAGGAGCCTGCAGTGACTCAGCGTTCTTAGACAGAATCGTGTGCGGACGCGAGGCTCCTAGGAGGCCTTTACAGCTTACTGCCTTTAAAGTAAAGCAGAGCTGCGACGTGGGTCTCATAGAAGCTGCCGCACGCCTCCCCTTCTGCATGGCAGAGCAGGGCCACCCGTCGAGGCGAGTGTTCATGCTGAGTTTCCCTTTCGCTATAAAGCAGGGCAGGGGAAGCTCCCAGCCAGGAAGTCGTAGTACCCTATTTCTTTGGAGGCAACTCAGTTTCTACTCAGTGCCACGCCTGCACTGACTAGTAAGCCGGCAAACGCACTATTCCCCGGAAGCGTCAAGGGCTCACGCAGGGCGCTTTCCAGCGGGGAAAACAAGGCTTGTGACATCAGGCCCCCCATTCGAGGTTGACGCACTGCGTAAGGACCTGTTATGCTGCCGAAGTCAGAAGAGACACAAGCTACCCACTGACCCCTTCCCGAAATCAACTTTTGTAGGCAGGGTGTTCGGCTTGTAGGGAACTGCCTAAATTTTCGAAAGCCCCAGATCGGCCTAGGGGCCTGGGCATCTTCCAAAAGCCTGCTGTGTTCCACGAAGAACTGTGCGTCAGTTGCAGTGGAACCCAGCCTGACTTTTTCCTTGGGTAAGGTGACTGCAGGTTTGAGGTCCGAGAAGGAGCGCTAAGCAGAGTGTTTTTCGAGGTAGAGCTCAGGTAAGGCAAGGGGAGCCAACTTCCTTGTCATGTTGCGCTGGATACAACCTTGTTTCAGAAGCTCTTGGAGAGCTGAGGAAATCTGCCTCTCCCAAGGAAGAGGGCAGTGTGTTGCCCTACACTCGGCATAAACAGGCGTACACCTAAGGGCCTTCGGGGCTGGATGAGGCTCAAGCGGGCCCCAGGAGCCTGGCGGTACTCAGTGTTCTTGCACTGACTCGGGTGCTGACACGACGTTCTTAGGACTCCTTAAAGGGGTACTACCGAAAACTTAAAGCAGAACAGCAAGGAATGCCTCGGGAAGAGTGCTGCACGCCTTCCAATCGGCACGGCCCACCAGGGCGATTTTCGAGTCTCGTGGGGACACTGAGTTTCCCTTTCGCCCTAGAGCAGGGCAGGGAAGCTTCCTCAGGAACTGGAAGCAGCCTGCTTCTTTCGAGAAAGCTCATTTGCCTCTCGCAGGCATGCCCGCAGGGACTAAACTCCCGGCAGCAAGAGTGTTTTTGACCTGCTGGACTGGCTAGGAACGTCTCTCTGAAGCTGTGGCAGAGCTGAGGATCTCCAGCTCTCCCAGGGAAGAGTGCAGTGTGTTGCGCTTCGCTCAGGAAACACAGGGGTGCGCTGAAGGACCTACGGGGCTGGGTGCTGCTCCACAGGCCCACTGGAGCCCGGCTCCCTGAGTGTTCCTGTAAGGAAACTGGTGCTAACGTGCTAGGAGTCCGGAAAGGCCTACCCTCGTGAAACTAAAGTAGCACAGCCCAAATGCCTCATGGAAGCTGCTGCCCACCAATCTTTCTGCACGGAAACCCAGGGCCGTAGTGAAAAGCCAGTGTTTGCGTTTCGGGTTCCCTTTAGCTCTAAAGCAGGGTCAGGCTTTCTTTGTGGAACTGTAGTTGAAAGTCAGCCTGCCGATGCAGGAGACACGGGTTCGTACCCCGATCCGGGAAGGTCCCACCCGCTGCCCTAGTGCCGCACCCGGGAGCCTTAGCCGCTGAACCTAAGCCTCAGGAGCCGGCGCTCCGCAATGGGAGAGGCCACAACCGTGAGAGGTGCGCGTACACCCAAATAAGGAAAGATACAGGGCAAGATGATATCCCACCCAGGAACCGGAGGCGCCCTGTTTCTGGGAGAAAAGTCAACTTCCTATCCGAGCCCTGCACGAAATGACTAGAATCCTGGAAGCACAAGTGTTTGGGCACAAGCTTCCAGGCTGCCCGAGTGGAATGGTCAACATTGGGGAGAAAAAGGCCTGTGCCCTCAGGCCCCCATTTCGAGGTTGACGGGAAGCATAAGTACCTATTGTTTCGAAAAATTCAAAAGAGACACATGGTACTCAGGGGGCCCTTCCCTAAAGCAGCTTCTCCATACAGAGTGTTCTGCGTTGTAGGGCGTGGCCTAAAGGAAAGAATGCCGTGGGTCAGCCTAGGGGCCCGTGCACCTTCCAAAAGCCGGCTGTGTTCCACGAAGAACTGATCTTTAGTTGCAGTGGAACCCAACCCGAGTTTCTCCTTGAGGTAGGGTGACTGCAGGTGACAAGACCTAGAAGGAATGCTAAGCAGAGTGTCTCTCTCAGTATCGCTCTGACAGGGCAATGAGGCCGACCGGCATTGAATGCTGGAAGTGCTACAACCGTGTTACTGAATCCGTCTGTGACCGGAGGCAGTCTAGCTCTCCGACGCACGAGTTCAATATGTTGCCCTACGCTCAGCTACGGAGGGGTGCAGCTAAGGATCTTCGCGACTGGATGAGGCTCACCAGGCCACTAGGAGCCTGCAGTGACTCAGCGTTCTTAGACAGAATCGTGTGCGGACGCGAGGCTCCTAGGAGGCCTTTACAGCTTACTGCCTTTAAAGTAAAGCAGAGCTGCGACGTGGGTCTCATAGAAGCTGCCGCACGCCTCCCCTTCTGCATGGCAGAGCAGGGCCACCCGTCGAGGCGAGTGTTCATGCTGAGTTTCCCTTTCGCTATAAAGCAGGGCAGGGGAAGCTCCCAGCCAGGAAGTCGTAGTACCCTATTTCTTTGGAGGCAACTCAGTTTCTACTCAGTGCCACGCCTGCACTGACTAGTAAGCCGGCAAACGCACTATTCCCCGGAAGCGTCAAGGGCTCACGCAGGGCGCTTTCCAGCGGGGAAAACAAGGCTTGTGACATCAGGCCCCCCATTCGAGGTTGACGCACTGCGTCAGGACCTGTTATGCTGCCGAAGTCAGAAGAGACACAAGCTACCCACTGACCCCTTCCCGAAATCAGCTTTTGTAGGCAGGGTGTTCGGCTTGTAGGGAACTGCCTAAATTTTCGAAAGCCCCAGATCGGCCTAGGGGCCTGGGCATCTTCCAAAAGCCTGCTGTGTTCCACGAAGAACTGTGCGTCAGTTGCAGTGGAACCCAGCCTGACCTTTTCCTTGGGTAAGGTGACTGCAGGTTTGAGGTCCGAGAAGGAGCGCTAAGCAGAGTGTTTTTCGAGGTAGAGCTCAGGTAAGGCAAGGGGAGCCAACTTCCTTGTCATGTTGCGCTGGATACAACCTTGTTTCAGAAGCTCTTGGAGAGCTGAGGAAATCTGCCTCTCCCAAGGAAGAGGGCAGTGTGTTGCCCTACACTCGGCATAAACAGGCGTACACCTAAGGGCCTTCGGGGCTGGATGAGGCTCAAGCGGGCCCCAGGAGCCTGGCGGTACTCAGTGTTCTTGCACTGACTCGGGTGCTGACACGACGTTCTTAGGACTCCTTAAAGGGGTACTACCGAAAACTTAAAGCAGAACAGCAAGGAATGCCTCGGGAAGAGTGCTGCACGCCTTCCAATCGGCACGGCCCACCAGGGCGATTTTCGAGTCTCGTGGGGACACTGAGTTTCCCTTTCGCCCTAGAGCAGGGCAGGGAAGCTTCCTCAGGAACTGGAAGCAGCCTGCTTCTTTCGAGAAAGCTCATTTGCCTCTCGCAGGCATGCCCGCAGGGACTAAACTCCCGGCAGCAAGAGTGTTTTTGACCTGCTGGACTGGCTAGGAACGTCTCTCTGAAGCTGTGGCAGAGCTGAGGATCTCCAGCTCTCCCAGGGAAGAGTGCAGTGTGTTGCGCTTCGCTCAGGAAACACAGGGGTGCGCTGAAGGACCTACGGGGCTGGGTGCTGCTCCACAGGCCCACTGGAGCCCGGCTCCCTGAGTGTTCCTGTAAGGAAACTGGTGCTAACGTGCTAGGAGTCCGGAAAGGCCTACCCTCGTGAAACTAAAGTAGCACAGCCCAAATGCCTCATGGAAGCTGCTGCCCACCAATCTTTCTGCACGGAAACCCAGGGCCGTAGTGAAAAGCCAGTGTTTGCGTTTCGGGTTCCCTTTAGCTCTAAAGCAGGGTCAGGCTTTCTTTGTGGAACTGTAGTTGAAAGTCAGCCTGCCGATGCAGGAGACACGGGTTCGTACCCCGATCCGGGAAGGTCCCACCCGCTGCCCTAGTGCCGCACCCGGGAGCCTTAGCCGCTGAACCTAAGCCTCAGGAGCCGGCGCTCCGCAATGGGAGAGGCCACAACCGTGAGAGGTGCGCGTACACCCAAATAAGGAAAGACACAGGGCAAGATGATATCCCACCCAGGAACCGGAGGCGCCCTGTTTCTGGGAGAAAAGTCAACTTCCTATCCGAGCCCTGCACGAAATGACTAGAATCCTGGAAGCACAAGTGTTTGGGCACAAGCTTCCAGGCTGCCCGAGTGGAATGGTCAACATTGGGGAGAAAAAGGCCTGTGCCCTCAGGCCCCCATTTCGAGGTTGACGGGAAGCATAAGTACCTATTGTTTCGAAAAATTCAAAAGAGACACATGGTACTCAGGGGGCCCTTCCCTAAAGCAGCTTCTCCATACAGCGTGTTCTGCGTTGTAGGGCGTGGCCTAAAGGAAAGAATGCCGTGGGTCAGCCTAGGGGCCCGTGCACCTTCCAAAAGCCGGCTGTGTTCCACGAAGAACTGATCTTTAGTTGCAGTGGAACCCAACCCGAGTTTCTCCTTGAGGTAGGGTGACTGCAGGTAACAAGACCTAGAAGGAATGCTAAGCAGAGTGTCTCTCTCAGTATCGCTCTGACAGGGCAATGAGGCCGACCGGCATTGAATGCTGGAAGTGCTACAACCGTGTTACTGAATCCGTCTGTGACCGGAGGCAGTCTAGCTCTCCGACGCACGAGTTCAATATGTTGCCCTACGCTCAGCTACGGAGGGGTGCAGCTAAGGATCTTCGCGACTGGATGAGGCTCACCAGGCCACTAGGAGCCTGCAGTGACTCAGCGTTCTTAGACAGAATCGTGTGCGGACGCGAGGCTCCTAGGAGGCCTTTACAGCTTACTGCCTTTAAAGTAAAGCAGAGCTGCGACGTGGGTCTCATAGAAGCTGCCGCACGCCTCCCCTTCTGCATGGCAGAGCAGGGCCACCCGTCGAGGCGAGTGTTCATGCTGAGTTTCCCTTTCGCTATAAAGCAGGGCAGGGGAAGCTCCCAGCCAGGAAGTCGTAGTACCCTATTTCTTTGGAGGCAACTCAGTTTCTACTCAGTGCCACGCCTGCACTGACTAGTAAGCCGGCAAACGCACTATTCCCCGGAAGCGTCAAGGGCTCACGCAGGGCGCTTTCCAGCGGGGAAAACAAGGCTTGTGACATCAGGCCCCCCATTCGAGGTTGACGCACTGCGTAAGGACCTGTTATGCTGCCGAAGTCAGAAGAGACACAAGCTACCCACTGACCCCTTCCCGAAATCAGCTTTTGTAGGCAGGGTGTTCGGCTTGTAGGGAACTGCCTAAATTTTCGAAAGCCCCAGATCGGCCTAGGGGCCTGGGCATCTTCCAAAAGCCTGCTGTGTTCCACGAAGAACTGTGCGTCAGTTGCAGTGGAACCCAGCCTGACCTTTTCCTTGGGTAAGGTGACTGCAGGTTTGAGGTCCGAGAAGGAGCGCTAAGCAGAGTGTTTTTCGAGGTAGAGCTCAGGTAAGGCAAGGGGAGCCAACTTCCTTGTCATGTTGCGCTGGATACAACCTTGTTTCAGAAGCTCTTGGAGAGCTGAGGAAATCTGCCTCTCCCAAGGAAGAGGGCAGTGTGTTGCCCTACACTCGGCATAAACAGGCGTACACCTAAGGGCCTTCGGGGCTGGATGAGGCTCAAGCGGGCCCCAGGAGCCTGGCGGTACTCAGTGTTCTTGCACTGACTCGGGTGCTGACACGACGTTCTTAGGACTCCTTAAAGGGGTACTACCGAAAACTTAAAGCAGAACAGCAAGGAATGCCTCGGGAAGAGTGCTGCACGCCTTCCAATCGGCACGGCCCACCAGGGCGATTTTCGAGTCTCGTGGGGACACTGAGTTTCCCTTTCGCCCTAGAGCAGGGCAGGGAAGCTTCCTCAGGAACTGGAAGCAGCCTGCTTCTTTCGAGAAAGCTCATTTGCCTCTCGCAGGCATGCCCGCAGGGACTAAACTCCCGGCAGCAAGAGTGTTTTTGACCTGCTGGACTGGCTAGGAACGTCTCTCTGAAGCTGTGGCAGAGCTGAGGATCTCCAGCTCTCCCAGGGAAGAGTGCAGTGTGTTGCGCTTCGCTCAGGAAACACAGGGGTGCGCTGAAGGACCTACGGGGCTGGGTGCTGCTCCACAGGCCCACTGGAGCCCGGCTCCCTGAGTGTTCCTGTAAGGAAACTGGTGCTAACGTGCTAGGAGTCCGGAAAGGCCTACCCTCGTGAAACTAAAGTAGCACAGCCCAAATGCCTCATGGAAGCTGCTGCCCACCAATCTTTCTGCACGGAAACCCAGGGCCGTAGTGAAAAGCCAGTGTTTGCGTTTCGGGTTCCCTTTAGCTCTAAAGCAGGGTCAGGCTTTCTTTGTGGAACTGTAGTTGAAAGTCAGCCTGCCGATGCAGGAGACACGGGTTCGTACCCCGATCCGGGAAGGTCCCACCCGCTGCCCTAGTGCCGCACCCGGGAGCCTTAGCCGCTGAACCTAAGCCTCAGGAGCCGGCGCTCCGCAATGGGAGAGGCCACAACCGTGAGAGGTGCGCGTACACCCAAATAAGGAAAGACACAGGGCAAGATGATATCCCACCCAGGAACCGGAGGCGCCCTGTTTCTGGGAGAAAAGTCAACTTCCTATCCGAGCCCTGCACGAAATGACTAGAATCCTGGAAGCACAAGTGTTTGGGCACAAGCTTCCAGGCTGCCCGAGTGGAATGGTCAACATTGGGGAGAAAAAGGCCTGTGCCCTCAGGCCCCCATTTCGAGGTTGACGGGAAGCATAAGTACCTATTGTTTCGAAAAATTCAAAAGAGACACATGGTACTCAGGGGGCCCTTCCCTAAATCAGCTTCTCCATACAGCGTGTTCTGCGTTGTAGGGCGTGGCCTAAAGGAAAGAATGCCGTGGGTCAGCCTAGGGGCCCGTGCACCTTCCAAAAGCCGGCTGTGTTCCACGAAGAACTGATCTTTAGTTGCAGTGGAACCCAACCCGAGTTTCTCCTTGAGGTAGGGTGACTGCAGGTAACAAGACCTAGAAGGAATGCTAAGCAGAGTGTCTCTCTCAGTATCGCTCTGACAGGGCAATGAGGCCGACCGGCATTGAATGCTGGAAGTGCTACAACCGTGTTACTGAATCCGTCTGTGACCGGAGGCAGTCTAGCTCTCCGACGCACGAGTTCAATATGTTGCCCTACGCTCAGCTACGGAGGGGTGCAGCTAAGGATCTTCGCGACTGGATGAGGCTCACCAGGCCACTAGGAGCCTGCAGTGACTCAGCGTTCTTAGACAGAATCGTGTGCGGACGCGAGGCTCCTAGGAGGCCTTTACAGCTTACTGCCTTTAAAGTAAAGCAGAGCTGCGACGTGGGTCTCATAGAAGCTGCCGCACGCCTCCCCTTCTGCATGGCAGAGCAGGGCCACCCGTCGAGGCGAGTGTTCATGCTGAGTTTCCCTTTCGCTATAAAGCAGGGCAGGGGAAGCTCCCAGCCAGGAAGTCGTAGTACCCTATTTCTTTGGAGGCAACTCAGTTTCTACTCAGTGCCACGCCTGCACTGACTAGTAAGCCGGCAAACGCACTATTCCCCAGAAGCGTCAAGGGCTCACGCAGGGCGCTTTCCAGCGGGGAAAACAAGGCTTGTGACATCAGGCCCCCCATTCGAGGTTGACGCACTGCGTCAGGACCTGTTATGCTGCCGAAGTCAGAAGAGACACAAGCTACCCACTGACCCCTTCCGGAAATCAACTTTTGTAGGCAGGGTGTTCGGCTTGTAGGGAACTGCCTAAATTTTCGAAAGCCCCAGATCGGCCTAGGGGCCTGGGCATCTTCCAAAAGCCTGCTGTGTTCCACGAAGAACTGTGCGTCAGTTGCAGTGGAACCCAGCCTGACCTTTTCCTTGGGTAAGGTGACTGCAGGTTTGAGGTCCGAGAAGGAGCGCTAAGCAGAGTGTTTTTCGAGGTAGAGCTCAGGTAAGGCAAGGGGAGCCAACTTCCTTGTCATGTTGCGCTGGATACAACCTTGTTTCAGAAGCTCTTGGAGAGCTGAGGAAATCTGCCTCTCCCAAGGAAGAGGGCAGTGTGTTGCCCTACACTCGGCATAAACAGGCGTACACCTAAGGGCCTTCGGGGCTGGATGAGGCTCAAGTGGGCCCCAGGAGCCTGGCGGTACTCAGTGTTCTTGCACTGACTCGGGTGCTGACACGACGTTCTTAGGACTCCTTAAAGGGGTACTACCGAAAACTTAAAGCAGAACAGCAAGGAATGCCTCGGGAAGAGTGCTGCACGCCTTCCAATCGGCACGGCCCACCAGGGCGATTTTCGAGTCTCGTGGGGACACTGAGTTTCCCTTTCGCCCTAGAGCAGGGCAGGGAAGCTTCCTCAGGAACTGGAAGCAGCCTGCTTCTTTCGAGAAAGCTCATTTGCCTCTCGCAGGCATGCCCGCAGGGACTAAACTCCCGGCAGCAAGAGTGTTTTTGACCTGCTGGACTGGCTAGGAACGTCTCTCTGAAGCTGTGGCAGAGCTGAGGATCTCCAGCTCTCCCAGGGAAGAGTGCAGTGTGTTGCGCTTCGCTCAGGAAACACAGGGGTGCGCTGAAGGACCTACGGGGCTGGGTGCTGCTCCACAGGCCCACTGGAGCCCGGCTCCCTGAGTGTTCCTGTAAGGAAACTGGTGCTAACGTGCTAGGAGTCCGGAAAGGCCTACCCTCGTGAAACTAAAGTAGCACAGCCCAAATGCCTCATGGAAGCTGCTGCCCACCAATCTTTCTGCACGGAAACCCAGGGCCGTAGTGAAAAGCCAGTGTTTGCGTTTCGGGTTCCCTTTAGCTCTAAAGCAGGGTCAGGCTTTCTTTGTGGAACTGTAGTTGAAAGTCAGCCTGCCGATGCAGGAGACACGGGTTCGTACGCCGATCCGGGAATGTCCCACCCGCTGCCCTAGTGCCGCACCCGGGAGCCTTAGCCGCTGAACCTAAGCCTCAGGAGCCGGCGCTCCGCAATGGGAGAGGCCACAACCGTGAGAGGTGCGCGTACACCCAAATAAGGAAAGACACAGGGCAAGATGATATCCCACCCAGGAACCGGAGGCGCCCTGTTTCTGGGAGAAAAGTCAACTTCCTATCCGAGCCCTGCACGAAATGACTAGAATCCTGGAAGCACAAGTGTTTGGGCACAAGCTTCCAGGCTGCCCGAGTGGAATGGTCAACATTGGGGAGAAAAAGGCCTGTGCCCTCAGGCCCCCATTTCGAGGTTGACGGGAAGCATAAGTACCTATTGTTTCGAAAAATTCAAAAGAGACACATGGTACTCAGGGGGCCCTTCCCTAAAGCAGCTTCTCCATACAGCGTGTTCTGCGTTGTAGGGCGTGGCCTAAAGGAAAGAATGCCGTGGGTCAGCCTAGGGGCCCGGGCACCTTCCAAAAGCCGGCTGTGTTCCACGAAGAACTGATCTTTAGTTGCAGTGGAACCCAACCCGAGTTTCTCCTTGAGGTAGGGTGACTGCAGGTAACAAGACCTAGAAGGAATGCTAAGCAGAGTGTCTCTCTCAGTATCGCTCTGACAGGGCAATGAGGCCGACCGGCATTGAATGCTGGAAGTGCTACAACCGTGTTACTGAATCCGTCTGTGACCGGAGGCAGTCTAGCTCTCCGACGCACGAGTTCAATATGTTGCCCTACGCTCAGCTACGGAGGGGTGCAGCTAAGGATCTTCGCGACTGGATGAGGCTCACCAGGCCACTAGGAGCCTGCAGTGACTCAGCGTTCTTAGACAGAATCGTGTGCGGACGCGAGGCTCCTAGGAGGCCTTTACAGCTTACTGCCTTTAAAGTAAAGCAGAGCTGCGACGTGGGTCTCATAGAAGCTGCCGCACGCCTCCCCTTCTGCATGGCAGAGCAGGGCCACCCGTCGAGGCGAGTGTTCATGCTGAGTTTCCCTTTCGCTATAAAGCAGGGCAGGGGAAGCTCCCAGCCAGGAAGTCGTAGTACCCTATTTCTTTGGAGGCAACTCAGTTTCTACTCAGTGCCACGCCTGCACTGACTAGTAAGCCGGCAAACGCACTATTCCCCAGAAGCGTCAAGGGCTCACGCAGGGCGCTTTCCAGCGGGGAAAACAAGGCTTGTGACATCAGGCCCCCCATTCGAGGTTGACGCACTGCGTCAGGACCTGTTATGCTGCCGAAGTCAGAAGAGACACAAGCTACCCACTGACCCCTTCCCGAAATCAACTTTTGTAGGCAGGGTGTTCGGCTTGTAGGGAACTGCCTAAATTTTCGAAAGCCCCAGATCGGCCTAGGGGCCTGGGCATCTTCCAAAAGCCTGCTGTGTTCCACGAAGAACTGTGCGTCAGTTGCAGTGGAACCCAGCCTGACTTTTTCCTTGGGTAAGGTGACTGCAGGTTTGAGGTCCGAGAAGGAGCGCTAAGCAGAGTGTTTTTCGAGGTAGAGCTCAGGTAAGGCAAGGGGAGCCAACTTCCTTGTCATGTTGCGCTGGATACAACCTTGTTTCAGAAGCTCTTGGAGAGCTGAGGAAATCTGCCTCTCCCAAGGAAGAGGGCAGTGTGTTGCCCTACACTCGGCATAAACAGGCGTACACCTAAGGGCCTTCGGGGCTGGATGAGGCTCAAGCGGGCCCCAGGAGCCTGGCGGTACTCAGTGTTCTTGCACTGACTCGGGTGCTGACACGACGTTCTTAGGACTCCTTAAAGGGGTACTACCGAAAACTTAAAGCAGAACAGCAAGGAATGCCTCGGGAAGAGTGCTGCACGCCTTCCAATCGGCACGGCCCACCAGGGCGATTTTCGAGTCTCGTGGGGACACTGAGTTTCCCTTTCGCCCTAGAGCAGGGCAGGAAAGCTTCCTCAGGAACTGGAAGCAGCCTGCTTCTTTCGAGAAAGCTCCTTTGCCTCTCGCAGGCATGCCCGCAGGGACTAAACTCCCGGCAGCAAGAGTGTTTTTGACCTGCTGGACTGGCTAGGAACGTCTCTCTGAAGCTGTGGCAGAGCTGAGGATCTCCAGCTCTCCCAGGGAAGAGTGCAGTGTGTTGCGCTTCGCTCAGGAAACACAGGGGTGCGCTGAAGGACCTACGGGGCTGGGTGCTGCTCCACAGGCCCACTGGAGCCCGGCTCCCTGAGTGTTCCTGTAAGGAAACTGGTGCTAACGTGCTAGGAGTCCGGAAAGGCCTACCCTCGTGAAACTAAAGTAGCACAGCCCAAATGCCTCATGGAAGCTGCTGCCCACCAATCTTTCTGCACGGAAACCCAGGGCCGTAGTGAAAAGCCAGTGTTTGCGTTTCGGGTTCCCTTTAGCTCTAAAGCAGGGTCAGGCTTTCTTTGTGGAACTGTAGTTGAAAGTCAGCCTGCCGATGCAGGAGACACGGGTTCGTACCCCGATCCGGGAAGGTCCCACCCGCTGCCCTAGTGCCGCACCCGGGAGCCTTAGCCGCTGAACCTAAGCCTCAGGAGCCGGCGCTCCGCAATGGGAGAGGCCACAACCGTGAGAGGTGCGCGTACACCCAAATAAGGAAAGACACAGGGCAAGATGATATCCCACCCAGGAACCGGAGGCGCCCTGTTTCTGGGAGAAAAGTCAACTTCCTATCCGAGCCCTGCACGAAATGACTAGAATCCTGGAAGCACAAGTGTTTGGGCACAAGCTTCCAGGCTGCCCGAGTGGAATGGTCAACATTGGGGAGAAAAAGGCCTGTGCCCTCAGGCCCCCATTTCGAGGTTGACGGGAAGCATAAGTACCTATTGTTTCGAAAAATTCAAAAGAGACACATGGTACTCAGGGGGCCCTTCCCTAAAGCAGCTTCTCCATACAGCGTGTTCTGCGTTGTAGGGCGTGGCCTAAAGGAAAGAATGCCGTGGGTCAGCCTAGGGGCCCGGGCACCTTCCAAAAGCCGGCTGTGTTCCACGAAGAACTGATCTTTAGTTGCAGTGGAACCCAACCCGAGTTTCTCCTTGAGGTAGGGTGACTGCAGGTAACAAGACCTAGAAGGAATGCTAAGCAGAGTGTCTCTCTCAGTATCGCTCTGACAGGGCAATGAGGCCGACCGGCATTGAATGCTGGAAGTGCTACAACCGTGTTACTGAATCCGTCTGTGACCGGAGGCAGTCTAGCTCTCCGACGCACGAGTTCAATATGTTGCCCTACGCTCAGCTACGGAGGGGTGCAGCTAAGGATCTTCGCGACTGGATGAGGCTCACCAGGCCACTAGGAGCCTGCAGTGACTCAGCGTTCTTAGACAGAATCGTGTGCGGACGCGAGGCTCCTAGGAGGCCTTTACAGCTTACTGCCTTTAAAGTAAAGCAGAGCTGCGACGTGGGTCTCATAGAAGCTGCCGCACGCCTCCCCTTCTGCATGGCAGAGCAGGGCCACCCGTCGAGGCGAGTGTTCATGCTGAGTTTCCCTTTCGCTATAAAGCAGGGCAGGGGAAGCTCCCAGCCAGGAAGTCGTAGTACCCTATTTCTTTGGAGGCAACTCAGTTTCTACTCAGTGCCACGCCTGCACTGACTAGTAAGCCGGCAAACGCACTATTCCCCGGAAGCGTCAAGGGCTCACGCAGGGCGCTTTCCAGCGGGGAAAACAAGGCTTGTGACATCAGGCCCCCCATTCGAGGTTGACGCACTGCGTCAGGACCTGTTATGCTGCCGAAGTCAGAAGAGACACAAGCTACCCACTGACCCCTTCCGGAAATCAACTTTTGTAGGCAGGGTGTTCGGCTTGTAGGGAACTGCCTAAATTTTCGAAAGCCCCAGATCGGCCTAGGGGCCTGGGCATCTTCCAAAAGCCTGCTGTGTTCCACGAAGAACTGTGCGTCAGTTGCAGTGGAACCCAGCCTGACCTTTTCCTTGGGTAAGGTGACTGCAGGTTTGAGGTCCGAGAAGGAGCGCTAAGCAGAGTGTTTTTCGAGGTAGAGCTCAGGTAAGGCAAGGGGAGCCAACTTCCTTGTCATGTTGCGCTGGATACAACCTTGTTTCAGAAGCTCTTGGAGAGCTGAGGAAATCTGCCTCTCCCAAGGAAGAGGGCAGTGTGTTGCCCTACACTCGGCATAAACAGGCGTACACCTAAGGGCCTTCGGGGCTGGATGAGGCTCAAGCGGGCCCCAGGAGCCTGGCGGTACTCAGTGTTCTTGCACTGACTCGGGTGCTGACACGACGTTCTTAGGACTCCTTAAAGGGGTACTACCGAAAACTTAAAGCAGAACAGCAAGGAATGCCTCGGGAAGAGTGCTGCACGCCTTCCAATCGGCACGGCCCACCAGGGCGATTTTCGAGTCTCGTGGGGACACTGAGTTTCCCTTTCGCCCTAGAGCAGGGCAGGGAAGCTTCCTCAGGAACTGGAAGCAGCCTGCTTCTTTCGAGAAAGCTCATTTGCCTCTCGCAGGCATGCCCGCAGGGACTAAACTCCCGGCAGCAAGAGTGTTTTTGACCTGCTGGACTGGCTAGGAACGTCTCTCTGAAGCTGTGGCAGAGCTGAGGATCTCCAGCTCTCCCAGGGAAGAGTGCAGTGTGTTGCGCTTCGCTCAGGAAACACAGGGGTGCGCTGAAGGACCTACGGGGCTGGGTGCTGCTCCACAGGCCCACTGGAGCCCGGCTCCCTGAGTGTTCCTGTAAGGAAACTGGTGCTAACGTGCTAGGAGTCCGGAAAGGCCTACCCTCGTGAAACTAAAGTAGCACAGCCCAAATGCCTCATGGAAGCTGCTGCCCACCAATCTTTCTGCACGGAAACCCAGGGCCGTAGTGAAAAGCCAGTGTTTGCGTTTCGGGTTCCCTTTAGCTCTAAAGCAGGGTCAGGCTTTCTTTGTGGAACTGTAGTTGAAAGTCAGCCTGCCGATGCAGGAGACACGGGTTCGTACGCCGATCCGGGAATGTCCCACCCGCTGCCCTAGTGCCGCACCCGGGAGCCTTAGCCGCTGAACCTAAGCCTCAGGAGCCGGCGCTCCGCAATGGGAGAGGCCACAACCGTGAGAGGTGCGCGTACACCCAAATAAGGAAAGACACAGGGCAAGATGATATCCCACCCAGGAACCGGAGGCGCCCTGTTTCTGGGAGAAAAGTCAACTTCCTATCCGAGCCCTGCACGAAATGACTAGAATCCTGGAAGCACAAGTGTTTGGGCACAAGCTTCCAGGCTGCCCGAGTGGAATGGTCAACATTGGGGAGAAAAAGGCCTGTGCCCTCAGGCCCCCATTTCGAGGTTGACGGGAAGCATAAGTACCTATTGTTTCGAAAAATTCAAAAGAGACACATGGTACTCAGGGGGCCCTTCCCTAAAGCAGCTTCTCCATACAGCGTGTTCTGCGTTGTAGGGCGTGGCCTAAAGGAAAGAATGCCGTGGGTCAGCCTAGGGGCCCGGGCACCTTCCAAAAGCCGGCTGTGTTCCACGAAGAACTGATCTTTAGTTGCAGTGGAACCCAACCCGAGTTTCTCCTTGAGGTAGGGTGACTGCAGGTAACAAGACCTAGAAGGAATGCTAAGCAGAGTGTCTCTCTCAGTATCGCTCTGACAGGGCAATGAGGCCGACCGGCATTGAATGCTGGAAGTGCTACAACCGTGTTACTGAATCCGTCTGTGACCGGAGGCAGTCTAGCTCTCCGACGCACGAGTTCAATATGTTGCCCTACGCTCAGCTACGGAGGGGTGCAGCTAAGGATCTTCGCGACTGGATGAGGCTCACCAGGCCACTAGGAGCCTGCAGTGACTCAGCGTTCTTAGACAGAATCGTGTGCGGACGCGAGGCTCCTAGGAGGCCTTTACAGCTTACTGCCTTTAAAGTAAAGCAGAGCTGCGACGTGGGTCTCATAGAAGCTGCCGCACGCCTCCCCTTCTGCATGGCAGAGCAGGGCCACCCGTCGAGGCGAGTGTTCATGCTGAGTTTCCCTTTCGCTATAAAGCAGGGCAGGGGAAGCTCCCAGCCAGGAAGTCGTAGTACCCTATTTCTTTGGAGGCAACTCAGTTTCTACTCAGTGCCACGCCTGCACTGACTAGTAAGCCGGCAAACGCACTATTCCCCGGAAGCGTCAAGGGCTCACGCAGGGCGCTTTCCAGCGGGGAAAACAAGGCTTGTGACATCAGGCCCCCCATTCGAGGTTGACGCACTGCGTCAGGACCTGTTATGCTGCCGAAGTCAGAAGAGACACAAGCTACCCACTGACCCCTTCCCGAAATCAACTTTTGTAGGCAGGGTGTTCGGCTTGTAGGGAACTGCCTAAATTTTCGAAAGCCCCAGATCGGCCTAGGGGCCTGGGCATCTTCCAAAAGCCTGCTGTGTTCCACGAAGAACTGTGCGTCAGTTGCAGTGGAACCCAGCCTGACTTTTTCCTTGGGTAAGGTGACTGCAGGTTTGAGGTCCGAGAAGGAGCGCTAAGCAGAGTGTTTTTCGAGGTAGAGCTCAGGTAAGGCAAGGGGAGCCAACTTCCTTGTCATGTTGCGCTGGATACAACCTTGTTTCAGAAGCTCTTGGAGAGCTGAGGAAATCTGCCTCTCCCAAGGAAGAGGGCAGTGTGTTGCCCTACACTCGGCATAAACAGGCGTACACCTAAGGGCCTTCGGGGCTGGATGAGGCTCAAGCGGGCCCCAGGAGCCTGGCGGTACTCAGTGTTCTTGCACTGACTCGGGTGCTGACACGACGTTCTTAGGACTCCTTAAAGGGGTACTACCGAAAACTTAAAGCAGAACAGCAAGGAATGCCTCGGGAAGAGTGCTGCACGCCTTCCAATCGGCACGGCCCACCAGGGCGATTTTCGAGTCTCGTGGGGACACTGAGTTTCCCTTTCGCCCTAGAGCAGGGCAGGGAAGCTTCCTCAGGAACTGGAAGCAGCCTGCTTCTTTCGAGAAAGCTCATTTGCCTCTCGCAGGCATGCCCGCAGGGACTAAACTCCCGGCAGCAAGAGTGTTTTTGACCTGCTGGACTGGCTAGGAACGTCTCTCTGAAGCTGTGGCAGAGCTGAGGATCTCCAGCTCTCCCAGGGAAGAGTGCAGTGTGTTGCGCTTCGCTCAGGAAACACAGGGGTGCGCTGAAGGACCTACGGGGCTGGGTGCTGCTCCACAGGCCCACTGGAGCCCGGCTCCCTGAGTGTTCCTGTAAGGAAACTGGTGCTAACGTGCTAGGAGTCCGGAAAGGCCTACCCTCGTGAAACTAAAGTAGCACAGCCCAAATGCCTCATGGAAGCTGCTGCCCACCAATCTTTCTGCACGGAAACCCAGGGCCGTAGTGAAAAGCCAGTGTTTGCGTTTCGGGTTCCCTTTAGCTCTAAAGCAGGGTCAGGCTTTCTTTGTGGAACTGTAGTTGAAAGTCAGCCTGCCGATGCAGGAGACACGGGTTCGTACCCCGATCCGGGAAGGTCCCACCCGCTGCCCTAGTGCCGCACCCGGGAGCCTTAGCCGCTGAACCTAAGCCTCAGGAGCCGGCGCTCCGCAATGGGAGAGGCCACAACCGTGAGAGGTGCGCGTACACCCAAATAAGGAAAGACACAGGGCAAGATGATATCCCACCCAGGAACCGGAGGCGCCCTGTTTCTGGGAGAAAAGTCAACTTCCTATCCGAGCCCTGCACGAAATGACTAGAATCCTGGAAGCACAAGTGTTTGGGCACAAGCTTCCAGGCTGCCCGAGTGGAATGGTCAACATTGGGGAGAAAAAGGCCTGTGCCCTCAGGCCCCCATTTCGAGGTTGACGGGAAGCATCAGTACCTATTGTTTCGAAAAATTCAAAAGAGACACATGGTACTCAGGGGGCCCTTCCCTAAAGCAGCTTCTCCATACAGCGTGTTCTGCGTTGTAGGGCGTGGCCTAAAGGAAAGAATGCCGTGGGTCAGCCTAGGGGCCCGGGCACCTTCCAAAAGCCGGCTGTGTTCCACGAAGAACTGATCTTTAGTTGCAGTGGAACCCAACCCGAGTTTCTCCTTGAGGTAGGGTGACTGCAGGTAACAAGACCTAGAAGGAATGCTAAGCAGAGTGTCTCTCTCAGTATCGCTCTGACAGGGCAATGAGGCCGACCGGCATTGAATGCTGGAAGTGCTACAACCGTGTTACTGAATCCGTCTGTGACCGGAGGCAGTCTAGCTCTCCGACGCACGAGTTCAATATGTTGCCCTACGCTCAGCTACGGAGGGGTGCAGCTAAGGATCTTCGCGACTGGATGAGGCTCACCAGGCCACTAGGAGCCTGCAGTGACTCAGCGTTCTTAGACAGAATCGTGTGCGGACGCGAGGCTCCTAGGAGGCCTTTACAGCTTACTGCCTTTAAAGTAAAGCAGAGCTGCGACGTGGGTCTCATAGAAGCTGCCGCACGCCTCCCCTTCTGCATGGCAGAGCAGGGCCACCCGTCGAGGCGAGTGTTCATGCTGAGTTTCCCTTTCGCTATAAAGCAGGGCAGGGGAAGCTCCCAGCCAGGAAGTCGTAGTACCCTATTTCTTTGGAGGCAACTCAGTTTCTACTCAGTGCCACGCCTGCACTGACTAGTAAGCCGGCAAACGCACTATTCCCCGGAAGCGTCAAGGGCTCACGCAGGGCGCTTTCCAGCGGGGAAAACAAGGCTTGTGACATCAGGCCCCCCATTCGAGGTTGACGCACTGCGTCAGGACCTGTTATGCTGCCGAAGTCAGAAGAGACACAAGCTACCCACTGACCCCTTCCCGAAATCAACTTTTGTAGGCAGGGTGTTCGGCTTGTAGGGAACTGCCTAAATTTTCGAAAGCCCCAGATCGGCCTAGGGGCCTGGGCATCTTCCAAAAGCCTGCTGTGTTCCACGAAGAACTGTGCGTCAGTTGCAGTGGAACCCAGCCTGACTTTTTCCTTGGGTAAGGTGACTGCAGGTTTGAGGTCCGAGAAGGAGCGCTAAGCAGAGTGTTTTTCGAGGTAGAGCTCAGGTAAGGCAAGGGGAGCCAACTTCCTTGTCATGTTGCGCTGGATACAACCTTGTTTCAGAAGCTCTTGGAGAGCTGAGGAAATCTGCCTCTCCCAAGGAAGAGGGCAGTGTGTTGCCCTACACTCGGCATAAACAGGCGTACACCTAAGGGCCTTCGGGGCTGGATGAGGCTCAAGCGGGCCCCAGGAGCCTGGCGGTACTCAGTGTTCTTGCACTGACTCGGGTGCTGACACGACGTTCTTAGGACTCCTTAAAGGGGTACTACCGAAAACTTAAAGCAGAACAGCAAGGAATGCCTCGGGAAGAGTGCTGCACGCCTTCCAATCGGCACGGCCCACCAGGGCGATTTTCGAGTCTCGTGGGGACACTGAGTTTCCCTTTCGCCCTAGAGCAGGGCAGGGAAGCTTCCTCAGGAACTGGAAGCAGCCTGCTTCTTTCGAGAAAGCTCATTTGCCTCTCGCAGGCATGCCCGCAGGGACTAAACTCCCGGCAGCAAGAGTGTTTTTGACCTGCTGGACTGGCTAGGAACGTCTCTCTGAAGCTGTGGCAGAGCTGAGGATCTCCAGCTCTCCCAGGGAAGAGTGCAGTGTGTTGCGCTTCGCTCAGGAAACACAGGGGTGCGCTGAAGGACCTACGGGGCTGGGTGCTGCTCCACAGGCCCACTGGAGCCCGGCTCCCTGAGTGTTCCTGTAAGGAAACTGGTGCTAACGTGCTAGGAGTCCGGAAAGGCCTACCCTCGTGAAACTAAAGTAGCACAGCCCAAATGCCTCATGGAAGCTGCTGCCCACCAATCTTTCTGCACGGAAACCCAGGGCCGTAGTGAAAAGCCAGTGTTTGCGTTTCGGGTTCCCTTTAGCTCTAAAGCAGGGTCAGGCTTTCTTTGTGGAACTGTAGTTGAAAGTCAGCCTGCCGATGCAGGAGACACGGGTTCGTACCCCGATCCGGGAAGGTCCCACCCGCTGCCCTAGTGCCGCACCCGGGAGCCTTAGCCGCTGAACCTAAGCCTCAGGAGCCGGCGCTCCGCAATGGGAGAGGCCACAACCGTGAGAGGTGCGCGTACACCCAAATAAGGAAAGACACAGGGCAAGATGATATCCCACCCAGGAACCGGAGGCGCCCTGTTTCTGGGAGAAAAGTCAACTTCCTATCCGAGCCCTGCACGAAATGACTAGAATCCTGGAAGCACAAGTGTTTGGGCACAAGCTTCCAGGCTGCCCGAGTGGAATGGTCAACATTGGGGAGAAAAAGGCCTGTGCCCTCAGGCCCCCATTTCGAGGTTGACGGGAAGCATAAGTACCTATTGTTTCGAAAAATTCAAAAGAGACACATGGTACTCAGGGGGCCCTTCCCTAAATCAGCTTCTCCATACAGCGTGTTCTGCGTTGTAGGGCGTGGCCTAAAGGAAAGAATGCCGTGGGTCAGCCTAGGGGCCCGTGCACCTTCCAAAAGCCGGCTGTGTTCCACGAAGAACTGATCTTTAGTTGCAGTGGAACCCAACCCGAGTTTCTCCTTGAGGTAGGGTGACTGCAGGTAACAAGACCTAGAAGGAATGCTAAGCAGAGTGTCTCTCTCAGTATCGCTCTGACAGGGCAATGAGGCCGACCGGCATTGAATGCTGGAAGTGCTACAACCGTGTTACTGAATCCGTCTGTGACCGGAGGCAGTCTAGCTCTCCGACGCACGAGTTCAATATGTTGCCCTACGCTCAGCTACGGAGGGGTGCAGCTAAGGATCTTCGCGACTGGATGAGGCTCACCAGGCCACTAGGAGCCTGCAGTGACTCAGCGTTCTTAGACAGAATCGTGTGCGGACGCGAGGCTCCTAGGAGGCCTTTACAGCTTACTGCCTTTAAAGTAAAGCAGAGCTGCGACGTGGGTCTCATAGAAGCTGCCGCACGCCTCCCCTTCTGCATGGCAGAGCAGGGCCACCCGTCGAGGCGAGTGTTCATGCTGAGTTTCCCTTTCGCTATAAAGCAGGGCAGGGGAAGCTCCCAGCCAGGAAGTCGTAGTACCCTATTTCTTTCGAGGCAACTCAGTTTCTACTCAGTGCCACGCCTGCACTGACTAGTAAGCCGGCAAACGCACTATTCCCCGGAAGCGTCAAGGGCTCACGCAGGGCGCTTTCCAGCGGGGAAAACAAGGCTTGTGACATCAGGCCCCCCATTCGAGGTTGACGCACTGCGTCAGGACCTGTTATGCTGCCGAAGTCAGAAGAGACACAAGCTACCCACTGACCCCTTCCCGAAATCAGCTTTTGTAGGCAGGGTGTTCGGCTTGTAGGGAACTGCCTAAATTTTCGAAAGCCCCAGATCGGCCTAGGGGCCTGGGCATCTTCCAAAAGCCTGCTGTGTTCCACGAAGAACTGTGCGTCAGTTGCAGTGGAACCCAGCCTGACTTTTTCCTTGGGTAAGGTGACTGCAGGTTTGAGGTCCGAGAAGGAGCGCTAAGCAGAGTGTTTTTCGAGGTAGAGCTCAGGTAAGGCAAGGGGAGCCAACTTCCTTGTCATGTTGCGCTGGATACAACCTTGTTTCAGAAGCTCTTGGAGAGCTGAGGAAATCTGCCTCTCCCAAGGAAGAGGGCAGTGTGTTGCCCTACACTCGGCATAAACAGGCGTACACCTAAGGGCCTTCGGGGCTGGATGAGGCTCAAGCGGGCCCCAGGAGCCTGGCGGTACTCAGTGTTCTTGCACTGACTCGGGTGCTGACACGACGTTCTTAGGACTCCTTAAAGGGGTACTACCGAAAACTTAAAGCAGAACAGCAAGGAATGCCTCGGGAAGAGTGCTGCACGCCTTCCAATCGGCACGGCCCACCAGGGCGATTTTCGAGTCTCGTGGGGACACTGAGTTTCCCTTTCGCCCTAGAGCAGGGCAGGGAAGCTTCCTCAGGAACTGGAAGCAGCCTGCTTCTTTCGAGAAAGCTCATTTGCCTCTCGCAGGCATGCCCGCAGGGACTAAACTCCCGGCAGCAAGAGTGTTTTTGACCTGCTGGACTGGCTAGGAACGTCTCTCTGAAGCTGTGGCAGAGCTGAGGATCTCCAGCTCTCCCAGGGAAGAGTGCAGTGTGTTGCGCTTCGCTCAGGAAACACAGGGGTGCGCTGAAGGACCTACGGGGCTGGGTGCTGCTCCACAGGCCCACTGGAGCCCGGCTCCCTGAGTGTTCCTGTAAGGAAACTGGTGCTAACGTGCTAGGAGTCCGGAAAGGCCTACCCTCGTGAAACTAAAGTAGCACAGCCCAAATGCCTCATGGAAGCTGCTGCCCACCAATCTTTCTGCACGGAAACCCAGGGCCGTAGTGAAAAGCCAGTGTTTGCGTTTCGGGTTCCCTTTAGCTCTAAAGCAGGGTCAGGCTTTCTTTGTGGAACTGTAGTTGAAAGTCAGCCTGCCGATGCAGGAGACACGGGTTCGTACCCCGATCCGGGAAGGTCCCACCCGCTGCCCTAGTGCCGCACCCGGGAGCCTTAGCCGCTGAACCTAAGCCTCAGGAGCCGGCGCTCCGCAATGGGAGAGGCCACAACCGTGAGAGGTGCGCGTACACCCAAATAAGGAAAGACACAGGGCAAGATGATATCCCACCCAGGAACCGGAGGCGCCCTGTTTCTGGGAGAAAAGTCAACTTCCTATCCGAGCCCTGCACGAAATGACTAGAATCCTGGAAGCACAAGTGTTTGGGCACAAGCTTCCAGGCTGCCCGAGTGGAATGGTCAACATTGGGGAGAAAAAGGCCTGTGCCCTCAGGCCCCCATTTCGAGGTTGACGGGAAGCATCAGTACCTATTGTTTCGAAAAATTCAAAAGAGACACATGGTACTCAGGGGGCCCTTCCCTAAAGCAGCTTCTCCATACAGCGTGTTCTGCGTTGTAGGGCGTGGCCTAAAGGAAAGAATGCCGTGGGTCAGCCTAGGGGCCCGGGCACCTTCCAAAAGCCGGCTGTGTTCCACGAAGAACTGATCTTTAGTTGCAGTGGAACCCAACCCGAGTTTCTCCTTGAGGTAGGGTGACTGCAGGTAACAAGACCTAGAAGGAATGCTAAGCAGAGTGTCTCTCTCAGTATCGCTCTGACAGGGCAATGAGGCCGACCGGCATTGAATGCTGGAAGTGCTACAACCGTGTTACTGAATCCGTCTGTGACCGGAGGCAGTCTAGCTCTCCGACGCACGAGTTCAATATGTTGCCCTACGCTCAGCTACGGAGGGGTGCAGCTAAGGATCTTCGCGACTGGATGAGGCTCACCAGGCCACTAGGAGCCTGCAGTGACTCAGCGTTCTTAGACAGAATCGTGTGCGGACGCGAGGCTCCTAGGAGGCCTTTACAGCTTACTGCCTTTAAAGTAAAGCAGAGCTGCGACGTGGGTCTCATAGAAGCTGCCGCACGCCTCCCCTTCTGCATGGCAGAGCAGGGCCACCCGTCGAGGCGAGTGTTCATGCTGAGTTTCCCTTTCGCTATAAAGCAGGGCAGGGGAAGCTCCCAGCCAGGAAGTCGTAGTACCCTATTTCTTTGGAGGCAACTCAGTTTCTACTCAGTGCCACGCCTGCACTGACTAGTAAGCCGGCAAACGCACTATTCCCCGGAAGCGTCAAGGGCTCACGCAGGGCGCTTTCCAGCGGGGAAAACAAGGCTTGTGACATCAGGCCCCCCATTCGAGGTTGACGCACTGCGTCAGGACCTGTTATGCTGCCGAAGTCAGAAGAGACACAAGCTACCCACTGACCCCTTCCGGAAATCAACTTTTGTAGGCAGGGTGTTCGGCTTGTAGGGAACTGCCTAAATTTTCGAAAGCCCCAGATCGGCCTAGGGGCCTGGGCATCTTCCAAAAGCCTGCTGTGTTCCACGAAGAACTGTGCGTCAGTTGCAGTGGAACCCAGCCTGACCTTTTCCTTGGGTAAGGTGACTGCAGGTTTGAGGTCCGAGAAGGAGCGCTAAGCAGAGTGTTTTTCGAGGTAGAGCTCAGGTAAGGCAAGGGGAGCCAACTTCCTTGTCATGTTGCGCTGGATACAACCTTGTTTCAGAAGCTCTTGGAGAGCTGAGGAAATCTGCCTCTCCCAAGGAAGAGGGCAGTGTGTTGCCCTACACTCGGCATAAACAGGCGTACACCTAAGGGCCTTCGGGGCTGGATGAGGCTCAAGCGGGCCCCAGGAGCCTGGCGGTACTCAGTGTTCTTGCACTGACTCGGGTGCTGACACGACGTTCTTAGGACTCCTTAAAGGGGTACTACCGAAAACTTAAAGCAGAACAGCAAGGAATGCCTCGGGAAGAGTGCTGCACGCCTTCCAATCGGCACGGCCCACCAGGGCGATTTTCGAGTCTCGTGGGGACACTGAGTTTCCCTTTCGCCCTAGAGCAGGGCAGGGAAGCTTCCTCAGGAACTGGAAGCAGCCTGCTTCTTTCGAGAAAGCTCATTTGCCTCTCGCAGGCATGCCCGCAGGGACTAAACTCCCGGCAGCAAGAGTGTTTTTGACCTGCTGGACTGGCTAGGAACGTCTCTCTGAAGCTGTGGCAGAGCTGAGGATCTCCAGCTCTCCCAGGGAAGAGTGCAGTGTGTTGCGCTTCGCTCAGGAAACACAGGGGTGCGCTGAAGGACCTACGGGGCTGGGTGCTGCTCCACAGGCCCACTGGAGCCCGGCTCCCTGAGTGTTCCTGTAAGGAAACTGGTGCTAACGTGCTAGGAGTCCGGAAAGGCCTACCCTCGTGAAACTAAAGTAGCACAGCCCAAATGCCTCATGGAAGCTGCTGCCCACCAATCTTTCTGCACGGAAACCCAGGGCCGTAGTGAAAAGCCAGTGTTTGCGTTTCGGGTTCCCTTTAGCTCTAAAGCAGGGTCAGGCTTTCTTTGTGGAACTGTAGTTGAAAGTCAGCCTGCCGATGCAGGAGACACGGGTTCGTACGCCGATCCGGGAATGTCCCACCCGCTGCCCTAGTGCCGCACCCGGGAGCCTTAGCCGCTGAACCTAAGCCTCAGGAGCCGGCGCTCCGCAATGGGAGAGGCCACAACCGTGAGAGGTGCGCGTACACCCAAATAAGGAAAGACACAGGGCAAGATGATATCCCACCCAGGAACCGGAGGCGCCCTGTTTCTGGGAGAAAAGTCAACTTCCTATCCGAGCCCTGCACGAAATGACTAGAATCCTGGAAGCACAAGTGTTTGGGCACAAGCTTCCAGGCTGCCCGAGTGGAATGGTCAACATTGGGGAGAAAAAGGCCTGTGCCCTCAGGCCCCCATTTCGAGGTTGACGGGAAGCATAAGTACCTATTGTTTCGAAAAATTCAAAAGAGACACATGGTACTCAGGGGGCCCTTCCCTAAAGCAGCTTCTCCATACAGCGTGTTCTGCGTTGTAGGGCGTGGCCTAAAGGAAAGAATGCCGTGGGTCAGCCTAGGGGCCCGGGCACCTTCCAAAAGCCGGCTGTGTTCCACGAAGAACTGATCTTTAGTTGCAGTGGAACCCAACCCGAGTTTCTCCTTGAGGTAGGGTGACTGCAGGTAACAAGACCTAGAAGGAATGCTAAGCAGAGTGTCTCTCTCAGTATCGCTCTGACAGGGCAATGAGGCCGACCGGCATTGAATGCTGGAAGTGCTACAACCGTGTTACTGAATCCGTCTGTGACCGGAGGCAGTCTAGCTCTCCGACGCACGAGTTCAATATGTTGCCCTACGCTCAGCTACGGAGGGGTGCAGCTAAGGATCTTCGCGACTGGATGAGGCTCACCAGGCCACTAGGAGCCTGCAGTGACTCAGCGTTCTTAGACAGAATCGTGTGCGGACGCGAGGCTCCTAGGAGGCCTTTACAGCTTACTGCCTTTAAAGTAAAGCAGAGCTGCGACGTGGGTCTCATAGAAGCTGCCGCACGCCTCCCCTTCTGCATGGCAGAGCAGGGCCACCCGTCGAGGCGAGTGTTCATGCTGAGTTTCCCTTTCGCTATAAAGCAGGGCAGGGGAAGCTCCCAGCCAGGAAGTCGTAGTACCCTATTTCTTTGGAGGCAACTCAGTTTCTACTCAGTGCCACGCCTGCACTGACTAGTAAGCCGGCAAACGCACTATTCCCCGGAAGCGTCAAGGGCTCACGCAGGGCGCTTTCCAGCGGGGAAAACAAGGCTTGTGACATCAGGCCCCCCATTCGAGGTTGACGCACTGCGTCAGGACCTGTTATGCTGCCGAAGTCAGAAGAGACACAAGCTACCCACTGACCCCTTCCCGAAATCAACTTTTGTAGGCAGGGTGTTCGGCTTGTAGGGAACTGCCTAAATTTTCGAAAGCCCCAGATCGGCCTAGGGGCCTGGGCATCTTCCAAAAGCCTGCTGTGTTCCACGAAGAACTGTGCGTCAGTTGCAGTGGAACCCAGCCTGACTTTTTCCTTGGGTAAGGTGACTGCAGGTTTGAGGTCCGAGAAGGAGCGCTAAGCAGAGTGTTTTTCGAGGTAGAGCTCAGGTAAGGCAAGGGGAGCCAACTTCCTTGTCATGTTGCGCTGGATACAACCTTGTTTCAGAAGCTCTTGGAGAGCTGAGGAAATCTGCCTCTCCCAAGGAAGAGGGCAGTGTGTTGCCCTACACTCGGCATAAACAGGCGTACACCTAAGGGCCTTCGGGGCTGGATGAGGCTCAAGCGGGCCCCAGGAGCCTGGCGGTACTCAGTGTTCTTGCACTGACTCGGGTGCTGACACGACGTTCTTAGGACTCCTTAAAGGGGTACTACCGAAAACTTAAAGCAGAACAGCAAGGAATGCCTCGGGAAGAGTGCTGCACGCCTTCCAATCGGCACGGCCCACCAGGGCGATTTTCGAGTCTCGTGGGGACACTGAGTTTCCCTTTCGCCCTAGAGCAGGGCAGGGAAGCTTCCTCAGGAACTGGAAGCAGCCTGCTTCTTTCGAGAAAGCTCATTTGCCTCTCGCAGGCATGCCCGCAGGGACTAAACTCCCGGCAGCAAGAGTGTTTTTGACCTGCTGGACTGGCTAGGAACGTCTCTCTGAAGCTGTGGCAGAGCTGAGGATCTCCAGCTCTCCCAGGGAAGAGTGCAGTGTGTTGCGCTTCGCTCAGGAAACACAGGGGTGCGCTGAAGGACCTACGGGGCTGGGTGCTGCTCCACAGGCCCACTGGAGCCCGGCTCCCTGAGTGTTCCTGTAAGGAAACTGGTGCTAACGTGCTAGGAGTCCGGAAAGGCCTACCCTCGTGAAACTAAAGTAGCACAGCCCAAATGCCTCATGGAAGCTGCTGCCCACCAATCTTTCTGCACGGAAACCCAGGGCCGTAGTGAAAAGCCAGTGTTTGCGTTTCGGGTTCCCTTTAGCTCTAAAGCAGGGTCAGGCTTTCTTTGTGGAACTGTAGTTGAAAGTCAGCCTGCCGATGCAGGAGACACGGGTTCGTACCCCGATCCGGGAAGGTCCCACCCGCTGCCCTAGTGCCGCACCCGGGAGCCTTAGCCGCTGAACCTAAGCCTCAGGAGCCGGCGCTCCGCAATGGGAGAGGCCACAACCGTGAGAGGTGCGCGTACACCCAAATAAGGAAAGACACAGGGCAAGATGATATCCCACCCAGGAACCGGAGGCGCCCTGTTTCTGGGAGAAAAGTCAACTTCCTATCCGAGCCCTGCACGAAATGACTAGAATCCTGGAAGCACAAGTGTTTGGGCACAAGCTTCCAGGCTGCCCGAGTGGAATGGTCAACATTGGGGAGAAAAAGGCCTGTGCCCTCAGGCCCCCATTTCGAGGTTGACGGGAAGCATCAGTACCTATTGTTTCGAAAAATTCAAAAGAGACACATGGTACTCAGGGGGCCCTTCCCTAAAGCAGCTTCTCCATACAGCGTGTTCTGCGTTGTAGGGCGTGGCCTAAAGGAAAGAATGCCGTGGGTCAGCCTAGGGGCCCGGGCACCTTCCAAAAGCCGGCTGTGTTCCACGAAGAACTGATCTTTAGTTGCAGTGGAACCCAACCCGAGTTTCTCCTTGAGGTAGGGTGACTGCAGGTAACAAGACCTAGAAGGAATGCTAAGCAGAGTGTCTCTCTCAGTATCGCTCTGACAGGGCAATGAGGCCGACCGGCATTGAATGCTGGAAGTGCTACAACCGTGTTACTGAATCCGTCTGTGACCGGAGGCAGTCTAGCTCTCCGACGCACGAGTTCAATATGTTGCCCTACGCTCAGCTACGGAGGGGTGCAGCTAAGGATCTTCGCGACTGGATGAGGCTCACCAGGCCACTAGGAGCCTGCAGTGACTCAGCGTTCTTAGACAGAATCGTGTGCGGACGCGAGGCTCCTAGGAGGCCTTTACAGCTTACTGCCTTTAAAGTAAAGCAGAGCTGCGACGTGGGTCTCATAGAAGCTGCCGCACGCCTCCCCTTCTGCATGGCAGAGCAGGGCCACCCGTCGAGGCGAGTGTTCATGCTGAGTTTCCCTTTCGCTATAAAGCAGGGCAGGGGAAGCTCCCAGCCAGGAAGTCGTAGTACCCTATTTCTTTGGAGGCAACTCAGTTTCTACTCAGTGCCACGCCTGCACTGACTAGTAAGCCGGCAAACGCACTATTCCCCGGAAGCGTCAAGGGCTCACGCAGGGCGCTTTCCAGTGGGGAAAACAAGGCTTGTGACATCAGGCCCCCCATTCGAGGTTGACGCACTGCGTCAGGACCTGTTATGCTGCCGAAGTCAGAAGAGACACAAGCTACCCACTGACCCCTTCCCGAAATCTACTTTTGTAGGCAGGGTGTTCGGCTTGTAG
Organism: Mesoplodon mirus; assembly: GCF_964341445.2. Classification (NCBI taxonomy): domain Eukaryota; kingdom Metazoa; phylum Chordata; class Mammalia; order Artiodactyla; family Ziphiidae; genus Mesoplodon; species Mesoplodon mirus. The sequence continues at coordinate 360,902 of NW_028295448.1, forward strand.
GGAACTGCCTAAATTTTCGAAAGCCCCAGATCGGCCTAGGGGCCTGGGCATCTTCCAAAAGCCTGCTGTGTTCCACGAAGAACTGTGCGTCAGTTGCAGTGGAACCCAGCCTGACTTTTTCCTTGGGTAAGGTGACTGCAGGTTTGAGGTCCGAGAAGGAGCGCTAAGCAGAGTGTTTTTCGAGGTAGAGCTCAGGTAAGGCAAGGGGAGCCAACTTCCTTGTCATGTTGCGCTGGATACAACCTTGTTTCAGAAGCTCTTGGAGAGCTGAGGAAATCTGCCTCTCCCAAGGAAGAGGGCAGTGTGTTGCCCTACACTCGGCATAAACAGGCGTACACCTAAGGGCCTTCGGGGCTGGATGAGGCTCAAGCGGGCCCCAGGAGCCTGGCGGTACTCAGTGTTCTTGCACTGACTCGGGTGCTGACACGACGTTCTTAGGACTCCTTAAAGGGGTACTACCGAAAACTTAAAGCAGAACAGCAAGGAATGCCTCGGGAAGAGTGCTGCACGCCTTCCAATCGGCACGGCCCACCAGGGCGATTTTCGAGTCTCGTGGGGACACTGAGTTTCCCTTTCGCCCTAGAGCAGGGCAGGGAAGCTTCCTCAGGAACTGGAAGCAGCCTGCTTCTTTCGAGAAAGCTCATTTGCCTCTCGCAGGCATGCCCGCAGGGACTAAACTCCCGGCAGCAAGAGTGTTTTTGACCTGCTGGACTGGCTAGGAACGTCTCTCTGAAGCTGTGGCAGAGCTGAGGATCTCCAGCTCTCCCAGGGAAGAGTGCAGTGTGTTGCGCTTCGCTCAGGAAACACAGGGGTGCGCTGAAGGACCTACGGGGCTGGGTGCTGCTCCACAGGCCCACTGGAGCCCGGCTCCCTGAGTGTTCCTGTAAGGAAACTGGTGCTAACGTGCTAGGAGTCCGGAAAGGCCTACCCTCGTGAAACTAAAGTAGCACAGCCCAAATGCCTCATGGAAGCTGCTGCCCACCAATCTTTCTGCACGGAAACCCAGGGCCGTAGTGAAAAGCCAGTGTTTGCGTTTCGGGTTCCCTTTAGCTCTAAAGCAGGGTCAGGCTTTCTTTGTGGAACTGTAGTTGAAAGTCAGCCTGCCGATGCAGGAGACACGGGTTCGTACGCCGATCCGGGAATGTCCCACCCGCTGCCCTAGTGCCGCACCCGGGAGCCTTAGCCGCTGAACCTAAGCCTCAGGAGCCGGCGCTCCGCAATGGGAGAGGCCACAACCGTGAGAGGTGCGCGTACACCCAAATAAGGAAAGACACAGGGCAAGATGATATCCCACCCAGGAACCGGAGGCGCCCTGTTTCTGGGAGAAAAGTCAACTTCCTATCCGAGCCCTGCACGAAATGACTAGAATCCTGGAAGCACAAGTGTTTGGGCACAAGCTTCCAGGCTGCCCGAGTGGAATGGTCAACATTGGGGAGAAAAAGGCCTGTGCCCTCAGGCCCCCATTTCGAGGTTGACGGGAAGCATAAGTACCTATTGTTTCGAAAAATTCAAAAGAGACACATGGTACTCAGGGGGCCCTTCCCTAAAGCAGCTTCTCCATACAGCGTGTTCTGCGTTGTAGGGCGTGGCCTAAAGGAAAGAATGCCGTGGGTCAGCCTAGGGGCCCGGGCACCTTCCAAAAGCCGGCTGTGTTCCACGAAGAACTGATCTTTAGTTGCAGTGGAACCCAACCCGAGTTTCTCCTTGAGGTAGGGTGATTGCAGGTAACAAGACCTAGAAGGAATGCTAAGCAGAGTGTCTCTCTCAGTATCGCTCTGACAGGGCAATGAGGCCGACCGGCATTGAATGCTGGAAGTGCTACAACCGTGTTACTGAATCCGTCTGTGACCGGAGGCAGTCTAGCTCTCCGACGCACGAGTTCAATATGTTGCCCTACGCTCAGCTACGGAGGGGTGCAGCTAAGGATCTTCGCGACTGGATGAGGCTCACCAGGCCACTAGGAGCCTGCAGTGACTCAGCGTTCTTAGACAGAATCGTGTGCGGACGCGAGGCTCCTAGGAGGCCTTTACAGCTTACTGCCTTTAAAGTAAAGCAGAGCTGCGACGTGGGTCTCATAGAAGCTGCCGCACGCCTCCCCTTCTGCATGGCAGAGCAGGGCCACCCGTCGAGGCGAGTGTTCATGCTGAGTTTCCCTTTCGCTATAAAGCAGGGCAGGGGAAGCTCCCAGCCAGGAAGTCGTAGTACCCTATTTCTTTGGAGGCAACTCAGTTTCTACTCAGTGCCACGCCTGCACTGACTAGTAAGCCGGCAAACGCACTATTCCCCGGAAGCGTCAAGGGCTCACGCAGGGCGCTTTCCAGCGGGGAAAACAAGGCTTGTGACATCAGGCCCCCCATTCGAGGTTGACGCACTGCGTAAGGACCTGTTATGCTGCCGAAGTCAGAAGAGACACAAGCTACCCACTGACCCCTTCCGGAAATCAACTTTTGTAGGCAGGGTGTTCGGCTTGTAGGGAACTGCCTAAATTTTCGAAAGCCCCAGATCGGCCTAGGGGCCTGGGCATCTTCCAAAAGCCTGCTGTGTTCCACGAAGAACTGTGCGTCAGTTGCAGTGGAACCCAGCCTGACTTTTTCCTTGGGTAAGGTGACTGCAGGTTTGAGGTCCGAGAAGGAGCGCTAAGCAGAGTGTTTTTCGAGGTAGAGCTCAGGTAAGGCAAGGGGAGCCAACTTCCTTGTCATGTTGCGCTGGATACAACCTTGTTTCAGAAGCTCTTGGAGAGCTGAGGAAATCTGCCTCTCCCAAGGAAGAGGGCAGTGTGTTGCCCTACACTCGGCATAAACAGGCGTACACCTAAGGGCCTTCGGGGCTGGATGAGGCTCAAGCGGGCCCCAGGAGCCTGGCGGTACTCAGTGTTCTTGCACTGACTCGGGTGCTGACACGACGTTCTTAGGACTCCTTAAAGGGGTACTACCGAAAACTTAAAGCAGAACAGCAAGGAATGCCTCGGGAAGAGTGCTGCACGCCTTCCAATCGGCACGGCCCACCAGGGCGATTTTCGAGTCTCGTGGGGACACTGAGTTTCCCTTTCGCCCTAGAGCAGGGCAGGGAAGCTTCCTCAGGAACTGGAAGCAGCCTGCTTCTTTCGAGAAAGCTCATTTGCCTCTCGCAGGCATGCCCGCAGGGACTAAACTCCCGGCAGCAAGAGTGTTTTTGACCTGCTGGACTGGCTAGGAACGTCTCTCTGAAGCTGTGGCAGAGCTGAGGATCTCCAGCTCTCCCAGGGAAGAGTGCAGTGTGTTGCGCTTCGCTCAGGAAACACAGGGGTGCGCTGAAGGACCTACGGGGCTGGGTGCTGCTCCACAGGCCCACTGGAGCCCGGCTCCCTGAGTGTTCCTGTAAGGAAACTGGTGCTAACGTGCTAGGAGTCCGGAAAGGCCTACCCTCGTGAAACTAAAGTAGCACAGCCCAAATGCCTCATGGAAGCTGCTGCCCACCAATCTTTCTGCACGGAAACCCAGGGCCGTAGTGAAAAGCCAGTGTTTGCGTTTCGGGTTCCCTTTAGCTCTAAAGCAGGGTCAGGCTTTCTTTGTGGAACTGTAGTTGAAAGTCAGCCTGCCGATGCAGGAGACACGGGTTCGTACCCCGATCCGGGAAGGTCCCACCCGCTGCCCTAGTGCCGCACCCGGGAGCCTTAGCCGCTGAACCTAAGCCTCAGGAGCCGGCGCTCCGCAATGGGAGAGGCCACAACCGTGAGAGGTGCGCGTACACCCAAATAAGGAAAGACACAGGGCAAGATGATATCCCACCCAGGAACCGGAGGCGCCCTGTTTCTGGGAGAAAAGTCAACTTCCTATCCGAGCCCTGCACGAAATGACTAGAATCCTGGAAGCACAAGTGTTTGGGCACAAGCTTCCAGGCTGCCCGAGTGGAATGGTCAACATTGGGGAGAAAAAGGCCTGTGCCCTCAGGCCCCCATTTCGAGGTTGACGGGAAGCATCAGTACCTATTGTTTCGAAAAATTCAAAAGAGACACATGGTACTCAGGGGGCCCTTCCCTAAAGCAGCTTCTCCATACAGCGTGTTCTGCGTTGTAGGGCGTGGCCTAAAGGAAAGAATGCCGTGGGTCAGCCTAGGGGCCCGGGCACCTTCCAAAAGCCGGCTGTGTTCCACGAAGAACTGATCTTTAGTTGCAGTGGAACCCAACCCGAGTTTCTCCTTGAGGTAGGGTGACTGCAGGTAACAAGACCTAGAAGGAATGCTAAGCAGAGTGTCTCTCTCAGTATCGCTCTGACAGGGCAATGAGGCCGACCGGCATTGAATGCTGGAAGTGCTACAACCGTGTTACTGAATCCGTCTGTGACCGGAGGCAGTCTAGCTCTCCGACGCACGAGTTCAATATGTTGCCCTACGCTCAGCTACGGAGGGGTGCAGCTAAGGATCTTCGCGACTGGATGAGGCTCACCAGGCCACTAGGAGCCTGCAGTGACTCAGCGTTCTTAGACAGAATCGTGTGCGGACGCGAGGCTCCTAGGAGGCCTTTACAGCTTACTGCCTTTAAAGTAAAGCAGAGCTGCGACGTGGGTCTCATAGAAGCTGCCGCACGCCTCCCCTTCTGCATGGCAGAGCAGGGCCACCCGTCGAGGCGAGTGTTCATGCTGAGTTTCCCTTTCGCTATAAAGCAGGGCAGGGGAAGCTCCCAGCCAGGAAGTCGTAGTACCCTATTTCTTTGGAGGCAACTCAGTTTCTACTCAGTGCCACGCCTGCACTGACTAGTAAGCCGGCAAACGCACTATTCCCCGGAAGCGTCAAGGGCTCACGCAGGGCGCTTTCCAGCGGGGAAAACAAGGCTTGTGACATCAGGCCCCCCATTCGAGGTTGACGCACTGCGTAAGGACCTGTTATGCTGCCGAAGTCAGAAGAGACACAAGCTACCCACTGACCCCTTCCCGAAATCAGCTTTTGTAGGCAGGGTGTTCGGCTTGTAGGGAACTGCCTAAATTTTCGAAAGCCCCAGATCGGCCTAGGGGCCTGGGCATCTTCCAAAAGCCTGCTGTGTTCCACGAAGAACTGTGCGTCAGTTGCAGTGGAACCCAGCCTGACCTTTTCCTTGGGTAAGGTGACTGCAGGTTTGAGGTCCGAGAAGGAGCGCTAAGCAGAGTGTTTTTCGAGGTAGAGCTCAGGTAAGGCAAGGGGAGCCAACTTCCTTGTCATGTTACGCTGGATACAACCTTGTTTCAGAAGCTCTTGGAGAGCTGAGGAAATCTGCCTCTCCCAAGGAAGAGGGCAGTGTGTTGCCCTACACTCGGCATAAACAGGCGTACACCTAAGGGCCTTCGGGGCTGGATGAGGCTCAAGCGGGCCCCAGGAGCCTGGCGGTACTCAGTGTTCTTGCACTGACTCGGGTGCTGACACGACGTTCTTAGGACTCCTTAAAGGGGTACTACCGAAAACTTAAAGCAGAACAGCAAGGAATGCCTCGGGAAGAGTGCTGCACGCCTTCCAATCGGCACGGCCCACCAGGGCGATTTTCGAGTCTCGTGGGGACACTGAGTTTCCCTTTCGCCCTAGAGCAGGGCAGGGAAGCTTCCTCAGGAACTGGAAGCAGCCTGCTTCTTTCGAGAAAGCTCATTTGCCTCTCGCAGGCATGCCCGCAGGGACTAAACTCCCGGCAGCAAGAGTGTTTTTGACCTGCTGGACTGGCTAGGAACGTCTCTCTGAAGCTGTGGCAGAGCTGAGGATCTCCAGCTCTCCCAGGGAAGAGTGCAGTGTGTTGCGCTTCGCTCAGGAAACACAGGGGTGCGCTGAAGGACCTACGGGGCTGGGTGCTGCTCCACAGGCCCACTGGAGCCCGGCTCCCTGAGTGTTCCTGTAAGGAAACTGGTGCTAACGTGCTAGGAGTCCGGAAAGGCCTACCCTCGTGAAACTAAAGTAGCACAGCCCAAATGCCTCATGGAAGCTGCTGCCCACCAATCTTTCTGCACGGAAACCCAGGGCCGTAGTGAAAAGCCAGTGTTTGCGTTTCGGGTTCCCTTTAGCTCTAAAGCAGGGTCAGGCTTTCTTTGTGGAACTGTAGTTGAAAGTCAGCCTGCCGATGCAGGAGACACGGGTTCGTACCCCGATCCGGGAAGGTCCCACCCGCTGCCCTAGTGCCGCACCCGGGAGCCTTAGCCGCTGAACCTAAGCCTCAGGAGCCGGCGCTCCGCAATGGGAGAGGCCACAACCGTGAGAGGTGCGCGTACACCCAAATAAGGAAAGACACAGGGCAAGATGATATCCCACCCAGGAACCGGAGGCGCCCTGTTTCTGGGAGAAAAGTCAACTTCCTATCCGAGCCCTGCACGAAATGACTAGAATCCTGGAAGCACAAGTGTTTGGGCACAAGCTTCCAGGCTGCCCGAGTGGAATGGTCAACATTGGGGAGAAAAAGGCCTGTGCCCTCAGGCCCCCATTTCGAGGTTGACGGGAAGCATAAGTACCTATTGTTTCGAAAAATTCAAAAGAGACACATGGTACTCAGGGGGCCCTTCCCTAAAGCAGCTTCTCCATACAGCGTGTTCTGCGTTGTAGGGCGTGGCCTAAAGGAAAGAATGCCGTGGGTCAGCCTAGGGGCCCGTGCACCTTCCAAAAGCCGGCTGTGTTCCACGAAGAACTGATCTTTAGTTGCAGTGGAACCCAACCCGAGTTTCTCCTTGAGGTAGGGTGACTGCAGGTAACAAGACCTAGAAGGAATGCTAAGCAGAGTGTCTCTCTCAGTATCGCTCTGACAGGGCAATGAGGCCGACCGGCATTGAATGCTGGAAGTGCTACAACCGTGTTACTGAATCCGTCTGTGACCGGAGGCAGTCTAGCTCTCCGACGCACGAGTTCAATATGTTGCCCTACGCTCAGCTACGGAGGGGTGCAGCTAAGGATCTTCGCGACTGGATGAGGCTCACCAGGCCACTAGGAGCCTGCAGTGACTCAGCGTTCTTAGACAGAATCGTGTGCGGACGCGAGGCTCCTAGGAGGCCTTTACAGCTTACTGCCTTTAAAGTAAAGCAGAGCTGCGACGTGGGTCTCATAGAAGCTGCCGCACGCCTCCCCTTCTGCATGGCAGAGCAGGGCCACCCGTCGAGGCGAGTGTTCATGCTGAGTTTCCCTTTCGCTATAAAGCAGGGCAGGGGAAGCTCCCAGCCAGGAAGTCGTAGTACCCTATTTCTTTGGAGGCAACTCAGTTTCTACTCAGTGCCACGCCTGCACTGACTAGTAAGCCGGCAAACGCACTATTCCCCGGAAGCGTCAAGGGCTCACGCAGGGCGCTTTCCAGCGGGGAAAACAAGGCTTGTGACATCAGGCCCCCCATTCGAGGTTGACGCACTGCGTAAGGACCTGTTATGCTGCCGAAGTCAGAAGAGACACAAGCTACCCACTGACCCCTTCCCGAAATCAACTTTTGTAGGCAAGGTGTTCGGCTTGTAGGGAACTGCCTAAATTTTCGAAAGCCCCAGATCGGCCTAGGGGCCTGGGCATCTTCCAAAAGCCTGCTGTGTTCCACGAAGAACTGTGCGTCAGTTGCAGTGGAACCCAGCCTGACTTTTTCCTTGGGTAAGGTGACTGCAGGTTTGAGGTCCGAGAAGGAGCGCTAAGCAGAGTGTTTTTCGAGGTAGAGCTCAGGTAAGGCAAGGGGAGCCAACTTCCTTGTCATGTTGCGCTGGATACAACCTTGTTTCAGAAGCTCTTGGAGAGCTGAGGAAATCTGCCTCTCCCAAGGAAGAGGGCAGTGTGTTGCCCTACACTCGGCATAAACAGGCGTACACCTAAGGGCCTTCGGGGCTGGATGAGGCTCAAGCGGGCCCCAGGAGCCTGGCGGTACTCAGTGTTCTTGCACTGACTCGGGTGCTGACACGACGTTCTTAGGACTCCTTAAAGGGGTACTACCGAAAACTTAAAGCAGAACAGCAAGGAATGCCTCGGGAAGAGTGCTGCACGCCTTCCAATCGGCACGGCCCACCAGGGCGATTTTCGAGTCTCGTGGGGACACTGAGTTTCCCTTTCGCCCTAGAGCAGGGCAGGGAAGCTTCCTCAGGAACTGGAAGCAGCCTGCTTCTTTCGAGAAAGCTCATTTGCCTCTCGCAGGCATGCCCGCAGGGACTAAACTCCCGGCAGCAAGAGTGTTTTTGACCTGCTGGACTGGCTAGGAACGTCTCTCTGAAGCTGTGGCAGAGCTGAGGATCTCCAGCTCTCCCAGGGAAGAGTGCAGTGTGTTGCGCTTCGCTCAGGAAACACAGGGGTGCGCTGAAGGACCTACGGGGCTGGGTGCTGCTCCACAGGCCCACTGGAGCCCGGCTCCCTGAGTGTTCCTGTAAGGAAACTGGTGCTAACGTGCTAGGAGTCCGGAAAGGCCTACCCTCGTGAAACTAAAGTAGCACAGCCCAAATGCCTCATGGAAGCTGCTGCCCACCAATCTTTCTGCACGGAAACCCAGGGCCGTAGTGAAAAGCCAGTGTTTGCGTTTCGGGTTCCCTTTAGCTCTAAAGCAGGGTCAGGCTTTCTTTGTGGAACTGTAGTTGAAAGTCAGCCTGCCGATGCAGGAGACACGGGTTCGTACCCCGATCCGGGAAGGTCCCACCCGCTGCCCTAGTGCCGCACCCGGGAGCCTTAGCCGCTGAACCTAAGCCTCAGGAGCCGGCGCTCCGCAATGGGAGAGGCCACAACCGTGAGAGGTGCGCGTACACCCAAATAAGGAAAGACACAGGGCAAGATGATATCCCACCCAGGAACCGGAGGCGCCCTGTTTCTGGGAGAAAAGTCAACTTCCTATCCGAGCCCTGCACGAAATGACTAGAATCCTGGAAGCACAAGTGTTTGGGCACAAGCTTCCAGGCTGCCCGAGTGGAATGGTCAACATTGGGGAGAAAAAGGCCTGTGCCCTCAGGCCCCCATTTCGAGGATGACGGGAAGCATAAGTACCTATTGTTTCGAAAAATTCAAAAGAGACACATGGTACTCAGGGGGCCCTTCCCTAAAGCAGCTTCTCCATACAGCGTGTTCTGCGTTGTAGGGCGTGGCCTAAAGGAAAGAATGCCGTGGGTCAGCCTAGGGGCCCGGGCACCTTCCAAAAGCCGGCTGTGTTCCACGAAGAACTGATCTTTAGTTGCAGTGGAACCCAACCCGAGTTTCTCCTTGAGGTAGGGTGACTGCAGGTAACAAGACCTAGAAGGAATGCTAAGCAGAGTGTCTCTCTCAGTATCGCTCTGACAGGGCAATGAGGCCGACCGGCATTGAATGCTGGAAGTGCTACAACCGTGTTACTGAATCCGTCTGTGACCGGAGGCAGTCTAGCTCTCCGACGCACGAGTTCAATATGTTGCCCTACGCTCAGCTACGGAGGGGTGCAGCTAAGGATCTTCGCGACTGGATGAGGCTCACCAGGCCACTAGGAGCCTGCAGTGACTCAGCGTTCTTAGACAGAATCGTGTGCGGACGCGAGGCTCCTAGGAGGCCTTTACAGCTTACTGCCTTTAAAGTAAAGCAGAGCTGCGACGTGGGTCTCATAGAAGCTGCCGCACGCCTCCCCTTCTGCATGGCAGAGCAGGGCCACCCGTCGAGGCGAGTGTTCATGCTGAGTTTCCCTTTCGCTATAAAGCAGGGCAGGGGAAGCTCCCAGCCAGGAAGTCGTAGTACCCTATTTCTTTGGAGGCAACTCAGTTTCTACTCAGTGCCACGCCTGCCCTGACTAGTAAGCCGGCAAACGCACTATTCCCCGGAAGCGTCAAGGGCTCACGCAGGGCGCTTTCCAGCGGGGAAAACAAGGCTTGTGACATCAGGCCCCCCATTCGAGGTTGACGCACTGCGTAAGGACCTGTTATGCTGCCGAAGTCAGAAGAGACACAAGCTACCCACTGACCCCTTCCGGAAATCAACTTTTGTAGGCAGGGTGTTCGGCTTGTAGGGAACTGCCTAAATTTTCGAAAGCCCCAGATCGGCCTAGGGGCCTGGGCATCTTCCAAAAGCCTGCTGTGTTCCACGAAGAACTGTGCGTCAGTTGCAGTGGAACCCAGCCTGACTTTTTCCTTGGGTAAGGTGACTGCAGGTTTGAGGTCCGAGAAGGAGCGCTAAGCAGAGTGTTTTTCGAGGTAGAGCTCAGGTAAGGCAAGGGGAGCCAACTTCCTTGTCATGTTGCGCTGGATACAACCTTGTTTCAGAAGCTCTTGGAGAGCTGAGGAAATCTGCCTCTCCCAAGGAAGAGGGCAGTGTGTTGCCCTACACTCGGCATAAACAGGCGTACACCTAAGGGCCTTCGGGGCTGGATGAGGCTCAAGCGGGCCCCAGGAGCCTGGCGGTACTCAGTGTTCTTGCACTGACTCGGGTGCTGACACGACGTTCTTAGGACTCCTTAAAGGGGTACTACCGAAAACTTAAAGCAGAACAGCAAGGAATGCCTCGGGAAGAGTGCTGCACGCCTTCCAATCGGCACGGCCCACCAGGGCGATTTTCGAGTCTCGTGGGGACACTGAGTTTCCCTTTCGCCCTAGAGCAGGGCAGGGAAGCTTCCTCAGGAACTGGAAGCAGCCTGCTTCTTTCGAGAAAGCTCATTTGCCTCTCGCAGGCATGCCCGCAGGGACTAAACTCCCGGCAGCAAGAGTGTTTTTGACCTGCTGGACTGGCTAGGAACGTCTCTCTGAAGCTGTGGCAGAGCTGAGGATCTCCAGCTCTCCCAGGGAAGAGTGCAGTGTGTTGCGCTTCGCTCAGGAAACACAGGGGTGCGCTGAAGGACCTACGGGGCTGGGTGCTGCTCCACAGGCCCACTGGAGCCCGGCTCCCTGAGTGTTCCTGTAAGGAAACTGGTGCTAACGTGCTAGGAGTCCGGAAAGGCCTACCCTCGTGAAACTAAAGTAGCACAGCCCAAATGCCTCATGGAAGCTGCTGCCCACCAATCTTTCTGCACGGAAACCCAGGGCCGTAGTGAAAAGCCAGTGTTTGCGTTTCGGGTTCCCTTTAGCTCTAAAGCAGGGTCAGGCTTTCTTTGTGGAACTGTAGTTGAAAGTCAGCCTGCCGATGCAGGAGACACGGGTTCGTACCCCGATCCGGGAAGGTCCCACCCGCTGCCCTAGTGCCGCACCCGGGAGCCTTAGCCGCTGAACCTAAGCCTCAGGAGCCGGCGCTCCGCAATGGGAGAGGCCACAACCGTGAGAGGTGCGCGTACACCCAAATAAGGAAAGACACAGGGCAAGATGATATCCCACCCAGGAACCGGAGGCGCCCTGTTTCTGGGAGAAAAGTCAACTTCCTATCCGAGCCCTGCACGAAATGACTAGAATCCTGGAAGCACAAGTGTTTGGGCACAAGCTTCCAGGCTGCCCGAGTGGAATGGTCAACATTGGGGAGAAAAAGGCCTGTGCCCTCAGGCCCCCATTTCGAGGTTGACGGGAAGCATAAGTACCTATTGTTTCGAAAAATTCAAAAGAGACACATGGTACTCAGGGGGCCCTTCCCTAAAGCAGCTTCTCCATACAGCGTGTTCTGCGTTGTAGGGCGTGGCCTAAAGGAAAGAATGCCGTGGGTCAGCCTAGGGGCCCGGGCACCTTCCAAAAGCCGGCTGTGTTCCACGAAGAACTGATCTTTAGTTGCAGTGGAACCCAACCCGAGTTTCTCCTTGAGGTAGGGTGACTGCAGGTAACAAGACCTAGAAGGAATGCTAAGCAGAGTGTCTCTCTCAGTATCGCTCTGACAGGGCAATGAGGCCGACCGGCATTGAATGCTGGAAGTGCTACAACCGTGTTACTGAATCCGTCTGTGACCGGAGGCAGTCTAGCTCTCCGACGCACGAGTTCAATATGTTGCCCTACGCTCAGCTACGGAGGGGTGCAGCTAAGGATCTTCGCGACTGGATGAGGCTCACCAGGCCACTAGGAGCCTGCAGTGACTCAGCGTTCTTAGACAGAATCGTGTGCGGACGCGAGGCTCCTAGGAGGCCTTTACAGCTTACTGCCTTTAAAGTAAAGCAGAGCTGCGACGTGGGTCTCATAGAAGCTGCCGCACGCCTCCCCTTCTGCATGGCAGAGCAGGGCCACCCGTCGAGGCGAGTGTTCATGCTGAGTTTCCCTTTCGCTATAAAGCAGGGCAGGGGAAGCTCCCAGCCAGGAAGTCGTAGTACCCTATTTCTTTGGAGGCAACTCAGTTTCTACTCAGTGCCACGCCTGCACTGACTAGTAAGCCGGCAAACGCACTATTCCCCGGAAGCGTCAAGGGCTCACGCAGGGCGCTTTCCAGCGGGGAAAACAAGGCTTGTGACATCAGGCCCCCCATTCGAGGTTGACGCACTGCGTAAGGACCTGTTATGCTGCCGAAGTCAGAAGAGACACAAGCTACCCACTGACCCCTTCCCGAAATCAGCTTTTGTAGGCAGGGTGTTCGGCTTGTAGGGAACTGCCTAAATTTTCGAAAGCCCCAGATCGGCCTAGGGGCCTGGGCATCTTCCAAAAGCCTGCTGTGTTCCACGAAGAACTGTGCGTCAGTTGCAGTGGAACCCAGCCTGACTTTTTCCTTGGGTAAGGTGACTGCAGGTTTGAGGTCCGAGAAGGAGCGCTAAGCAGAGTGTTTTTCGAGGTAGAGCTCAGGTAAGGCAAGGGGAGCCAACTTCCTTGTCATGTTGCGCTGGATACAACCTTGTTTCAGAAGCTCTTGGAGAGCTGAGGAAATCTGCCTCTCCCAAGGAAGAGGGCAGTGTGTTGCCCTACACTCGGCATAAACAGGCGTACACCTAAGGGCCTTCGGGGCTGGATGAGGCTCAAGCGGGCCCCAGGAGCCTGGCGGTACTCAGTGTTCTTGCACTGACTCGGGTGCTGACACGACGTTCTTAGGACTCCTTAAAGGGGTACTACCGAAAACTTAAAGCAGAACAGCAAGGAATGCCTCGGGAAGAGTGCTGCACGCCTTCCAATCGGCACGGCCCACCAGGGCGATTTTCGAGTCTCGTGGGGACACTGAGTTTCCCTTTCGCCCTAGAGCAGGGCAGGGAAGCTTCCTCAGGAACTGGAAGCAGCCTGCTTCTTTCGAGAAAGCTCATTTGCCTCTCGCAGGCATGCCCGCAGGGACTAAACTCCCGGCAGCAAGAGTGTTTTTGACCTGCTGGACTGGCTAGGAACGTCTCTCTGAAGCTGTGGCAGAGCTGAGGATCTCCAGCTCTCCCAGGGAAGAGTGCAGTGTGTTGCGCTTCGCTCAGGAAACACAGGGGTGCGCTGAAGGACCTACGGGGCTGGGTGCTGCTCCACAGGCCCACTGGAGCCCGGCTCCCTGAGTGTTCCTGTAAGGAAACTGGTGCTAACGTGCTAGGAGTCCGGAAAGGCCTACCCTCGTGAAACTAAAGTAGCACAGCCCAAATGCCTCATGGAAGCTGCTGCCCACCAATCTTTCTGCACGGAAACCCAGGGCCGTAGTGAAAAGCCAGTGTTTGCGTTTCGGGTTCCCTTTAGCTCTAAAGCAGGGTCAGGCTTTCTTTGTGGAACTGTAGTTGAAAGTCAGCCTGCCGATGCAGGAGACACGGGTTCGTACCCCGATCCGGGAAGGTCCCACCCGCTGCCCTAGTGCCGCACCCGGGAGCCTTAGCCGCTGAACCTAAGCCTCAGGAGCCGGCGCTCCGCAATGGGAGAGGCCACAACCGTGAGAGGTGCGCGTACACCCAAATAAGGAAAGACACAGGGCAAGATGATATCCCACCCAGGAACCGGAGGCGCCCTGTTTCTGGGAGAAAAGTCAACTTCCTATCCGAGCCCTGCACGAAATGACTAGAATCCTGGAAGCACAAGTGTTTGGGCACAAGCTTCCAGGCTGCCCGAGTGGAATGGTCAACATTGGGGAGAAAAAGGCCTGTGCCCTCAGGCCCCCATTTCGAGGTTGACGGGAAGCATAAGTACCTATTGTTTCGAAAAATTCAAAAGAGACACATGGTACTCAGGGGGCCCTTCCCTAAAGCAGCTTCTCCATACAGCGTGTTCTGCGTTGTAGGGCGTGGCCTAAAGGAAAGAATGCCGTGGGTCAGCCTAGGGGCCCGGGCACCTTCCAAAAGCCGGCTGTGTTCCACGAAGAACTGATCTTTAGTTGCAGTGGAACCCAACCCGAGTTTCTCCTTGAGGTAGGGTGACTGCAGGTAACAAGACCTAGAAGGAATGCTAAGCAGAGTGTCTCTCTCAGTATCGCTCTGACAGGGCAATGAGGCCGACCGGCATTGAATGCTGGAAGTGCTACAACCGTGTTACTGAATCCGTCTGTGACCGGAGGCAGTCTAGCTCTCCGACGCACGAGTTCAATATGTTGCCCTACGCTCAGCTACGGAGGGGTGCAGCTAAGGATCTTCGCGACTGGATGAGGCTCACCAGGCCACTAGGAGCCTGCAGTGACTCAGCGTTCTTAGACAGAATCGTGTGCGGACGCGAGGCTCCTAGGAGGCCTTTACAGCTTACTGCCTTTAAAGTAAAGCAGAGCTGCGACGTGGGTCTCATAGAAGCTGCCGCACGCCTCCCCTTCTGCATGGCAGAGCAGGGCCACCCGTCGAGGCGAGTGTTCATGCTGAGTTTCCCTTTCGCTATAAAGCAGGGCAGGGGAAGCTCCCAGCCAGGAAGTCGTAGTACCCTATTTCTTTGGAGGCAACTCAGTTTCTACTCAGTGCCACGCCTGCACTGACTAGTAAGCCGGCAAACGCACTATTCCCCGGAAGCGTCAAGGGCTCACGCAGGGCGCTTTCCAGCGGGGAAAACAAGGCTTGTGACATCAGGCCCCCCATTCGAGGTTGACGCACTGCGTAAGGACCTGTTATGCTGCCGAAGTCAGAAGAGACACAAGCTACCCACTGACCCCTTCCCGAAATCAGCTTTTGTAGGCAGGGTGTTCGGCTTGTAGGGAACTGCCTAAATTTTCGAAAGCCCCAGATCGGCCTAGGGGCCTGGGCATCTTCCAAAAGCCTGCTGTGTTCCACGAAGAACTGTGCGTCAGTTGCAGTGGAACCCAGCCTGACCTTTTCCTTGGGTAAGGTGACTGCAGGTTTGAGGTCCGAGAAGGAGCGCTAAGCAGAGTGTTTTTCGAGGTAGAGCTCAGGTAAGGCAAGGGGAGCCAACTTCCTTGTCATGTTGCGCTGGATACAACCTTGTTTCAGAAGCTCTTGGAGAGCTGAGGAAATCTGCCTCTCCCAAGGAAGAGGGCAGTGTGTTGCCCTACACTCGGCATAAACAGGCGTACACCTAAGGGCCTTCGGGGCTGGATGAGGCTCAAGCGGGCCCCAGGAGCCTGGCGGTACTCAGTGTTCTTGCACTGACTCGGGTGCTGACACGACGTTCTTAGGACTCCTTAAAGGGGTACTACCGAAAACTTAAAGCAGAACAGCAAGGAATGCCTCGGGAAGAGTGCTGCACGCCTTCCAATCGGCACGGCCCACCAGGGCGATTTTCGAGTCTCGTGGGGACACTGAGTTTCCCTTTCGCCCTAGAGCAGGGCAGGGAAGCTTCCTCAGGAACTGGAAGCAGCCTGCTTCTTTCGAGAAAGCTCATTTGCCTCTCGCAGGCATGCCCGCAGGGACTAAACTCCCGGCAGCAAGAGTGTTTTTGACCTGCTGGACTGGCTAGGAACGTCTCTCTGAAGCTGTGGCAGAGCTGAGGATCTCCAGCTCTCCCAGGGAAGAGTGCAGTGTGTTGCGCTTCGCTCAGGAAACACAGGGGTGCGCTGAAGGACCTACGGGGCTGGGTGCTGCTCCACAGGCCCACTGGAGCCCGGCTCCCTGAGTGTTCCTGTAAGGAAACTGGTGCTAACGTGCTAGGAGTCCGGAAAGGCCTACCCTCGTGAAACTAAAGTAGCACAGCCCAAATGCCTCATGGAAGCTGCTGCCCACCAATCTTTCTGCACGGAAACCCAGGGCCGTAGTGAAAAGCCAGTGTTTGCGTTTCGGGTTCCCTTTAGCTCTAAAGCAGGGTCAGGCTTTCTTTGTGGAACTGTAGTTGAAAGTCAGCCTGCCGATGCAGGAGACACGGGTTCGTACCCCGATCCGGGAAGGTCCCACCCGCTGCCCTAGTGCCGCACCCGGGAGCCTTAGCCGCTGAACCTAAGCCTCAGGAGCCGGCGCTCCGCAATGGGAGAGGCCACAACCGTGAGAGGTGCGCGTACACCCAAATAAGGAAAGACACAGGGCAAGATGATATCCCACCCAGGAACCGGAGGCGCCCTGTTTCTGGGAGAAAAGTCAACTTCCTATCCGAGCCCTGCACGAAATGACTAGAATCCTGGAAGCACAAGTGTTTGGGCACAAGCTTCCAGGCTGCCCGAGTGGAATGGTCAACATTGGGGAGAAAAAGGCCTGTGCCCTCAGGCCCCCATTTCGAGGTTGACGGGAAGCATAAGTACCTATTGTTTCGAAAAATTCAAAAGAGACACATGGTACTCAGGGGGCCCTTCCCTAAAGCAGCTTCTCCATACAGCGTGTTCTGCGTTGTAGGGCGTGGCCTAAAGGAAAGAATGCCGTGGGTCAGCCTAGGGGCCCGGGCACCTTCCAAAAGCCGGCTGTGTTCCACGAAGAACTGATCTTTAGTTGCAGTGGAACCCAACCCGAGTTTCTCCTTGAGGTAGGGTGACTGCAGGTAACAAGACCTAGAAGGAATGCTAAGCAGAGTGTCTCTCTCAGTATCGCTCTGACAGGGCAATGAGGCCGACCGGCATTGAATGCTGGAAGTGCTACAACCGTGTTACTGAATCCGTCTGTGACCGGAGGCAGTCTAGCTCTCCGACGCACGAGTTCAATATGTTGCCCTACGCTCAGCTACGGAGGGGTGCAGCTAAGGATCTTCGCGACTGGATGAGGCTCACCAGGCCACTAGGAGCCTGCAGTGACTCAGCGTTCTTAGACAGAATCGTGTGCGGACGCGAGGCTCCTAGGAGGCCTTTACAGCTTACTGCCTTTAAAGTAATGCAGAGCTGCGACGTGGGTCTCATAGAAGCTGCCGCACGCCTCCCCTTCTGCATGGCAGAGCAGGGCCACCCGTCGAGGCGAGTGTTCATGCTGAGTTTCCCTTTCGCTATAAAGCAGGGCAGGGGAAGCTCCCAGCCAGGAAGTCGTAGTACCCTATTTCTTTGGAGGCAACTCAGTTTCTACTCAGTGCCACGCCTGCACTGACTAGTAAGCCGGCAAACGCACTATTCCCCGGAAGCGTCAAGGGCTCACGCAGGGCGCTTTCCAGCGGGGAAAACAAGGCTTGTGACATCAGGCCCCCCATTCGAGGTTGACGCACTGCGTAAGGACCTGTTATGCTGCCGAAGTCAGAAGAGACACAAGCTACCTACTGACCCCTTCCCGAAATCAACTTTTGTAGGCAAGGTGTTCGGCTTGTAGGGAACTGCCTAAATTTTCGAAAGCCCCAGATCGGCCTAGGGGCCTGGGCATCTTCCAAAAGCCTGCTGTGTTCCACGAAGAACTGTGCGTCAGTTGCAGTGGAACCCAGCCTGACTTTTTCCTTGGGTAAGGTGACTGCAGGTTTGAGGTCCGAGAAGGAGCGCTAAGCAGAGTGTTTTTCGAGGTAGAGCTCAGGTAAGGCAAGGGGAGCCAACTTCCTTGTCATGTTGCGCTGGATACAACCTTGTTTCAGAAGCTCTTGGAGAGCTGAGGAAATCTGCCTCTCCCAAGGAAGAGGGCAGTGTGTTGCCCTACACTCGGCATAAACAGGCGTACACCTAAGGGCCTTCGGGGCTGGATGAGGCTCAAGCGGGCCCCAGGAGCCTGGCGGTACTCAGTGTTCTTGCACTGACTCGGGTGCTGACACGACGTTCTTAGGACTCCTTAAAGGGGTACTACCGAAAACTTAAAGCAGAACAGCAAGGAATGCCTCGGGAAGAGTGCTGCACGCCTTCCAATCGGCACGGCCCACCAGGGCGATTTTCGAGTCTCGTGGGGACACTGAGTTTCCCTTTCGCCCTAGAGCAGGGCAGGGAAGCTTCCTCAGGAACTGGAAGCAGCCTGCTTCTTTCGAGAAAGCTCATTTGCCTCTCGCAGGCATGCCCGCAGGGACTAAACTCCCGGCAGCAAGAGTGTTTTTGACCTGCTGGACTGGCTAGGAACGTCTCTCTGAAGCTGTGGCAGAGCTGAGGATCTCCAGCTCTCCCAGGGAAGAGTGCAGTGTGTTGCGCTTCGCTCAGGAAACACAGGGGTGCGCTGAAGGACCTACGGGGCTGGGTGCTGCTCCACAGGCCCACTGGAGCCCGGCTCCCTGAGTGTTCCTGTAAGGAAACTGGTGCTAACGTGCTAGGAGTCCGGAAAGGCCTACCCTCGTGAAACTAAAGTAGCACAGCCCAAATGCCTCATGGAAGCTGCTGCCCACCAATCTTTCTGCACGGAAACCCAGGGCCGTAGTGAAAAGCCAGTGTTTGCGTTTCGGGTTCCCTTTAGCTCTAAAGCAGGGTCAGGCTTTCTTTGTGGAACTGTAGTTGAAAGTCAGCCTGCCGATGCAGGAGACACGGGTTCGTACCCCGATCCGGGAAGGTCCCACCCGCTGCCCTAGTGCCGCACCCGGGAGCCTTAGCCGCTGAACCTAAGCCTCAGGAGCCGGCGCTCCGCAATGGGAGAGGCCACAACCGTGAGAGGTGCGCGTACACCCAAATAAGGAAAGACACAGGGCAAGATGATATCCCACCCAGGAACCGGAGGCGCCCTGTTTCTGGGAGAAAAGTCAACTTCCTATCCGAGCCCTGCACGAAATGACTAGAATCCTGGAAGCACAAGTGTTTGGGCACAAGCTTCCAGGCTGCCCGAGTGGAATGGTCAACATTGGGGAGAAAAAGGCCTGTGCCCTCAGGCCCCCATTTCGAGGATGACGGGAAGCATCAGTACCTATTGTTTCGAAAAATTCAAAAGAGACACATGGTACTCAGGGGGCCCTTCCCTAAAGCAGCTTCTCCATACAGCGTGTTCTGCGTTGTAGGGCGTGGCCTAAAGGAAAGAATGCCGTGGGTCAGCCTAGGGGCCCGGGCACCTTCCAAAAGCCGGCTGTGTTCCACGAAGAACTGATCTTTAGTTGCAGTGGAACCCAACCCGAGTTTCTCCTTGAGGTAGGGTGACTGCAGGTAACAAGACCTAGAAGGAATGCTAAGCAGAGTGTCTCTCTCAGTATCGCTCTGACAGGGCAATGAGGCCGACCGGCATTGAATGCTGGAAGTGCTACAACCGTGTTACTGAATCCGTCTGTGACCGGAGGCAGTCTAGCTCTCCGACGCACGAGTTCAATATGTTGCCCTACGCTCAGCTACGGAGGGGTGCAGCTAAGGATCTTCGCGACTGGATGAGGCTCACCAGGCCACTAGGAGCCTGCAGTGACTCAGCGTTCTTAGACAGAATCGTGTGCGGACGCGAGGCTCCTAGGAGGCCTTTACAGCTTACTGCCTTTAAAGTAAAGCAGAGCTGCGACGTGGGTCTCATAGAAGCTGCCGCACGCCTCCCCTTCTGCATGGCAGAGCAGGGCCACCCGTCGAGGCGAGTGTTCATGCTGAGTTTCCCTTTCGCTATAAAGCAGGGCAGGGGAAGCTCCCAGCCAGGAAGTCGTAGTACCCTATTTCTTTGGAGGCAACTCAGTTTCTACTCAGTGCCACGCCTGCACTGACTAGTAAGCCGGCAAACGCACTATTCCCCGGAAGCGTCAAGGGCTCACGCAGGGCGCTTTCCAGCGGGGAAAACAAGGCTTGTGACATCAGGCCCCCCATTCGAGGTTGACGCACTGCGTAAGGACCTGTTATGCTGCCGAAGTCAGAAGAGACACAAGCTACCCACTGACCCCTTCCCGAAATCAACTTTTGTAGGCAGGGTGTTCGGCTTGTAGGGAACTGCCTAAATTTTCGAAAGCCCCAGATCGGCCTAGGGGCCTGGGCATCTTCCAAAAGCCTGCTGTGTTCCACGAAGAACTGTGCGTCAGTTGCAGTGGAACCCAGCCTGACTTTTTCCTTGGGTAAGGTGACTGCAGGTTTGAGGTCCGAGAAGGAGCGCTAAGCAGAGTGTTTTTCGAGGTAGAGCTCAGGTAAGGCAAGGGGAGCCAACTTCCTTGTCATGTTGCGCTGGATACAACCTTGTTTCAGAAGCTCTTGGAGAGCTGAGGAAATCTGCCTCTCCCAAGGAAGAGGGCAGTGTGTTGCCCTACACTCGGCATAAACAGGCGTACACCTAAGGGCCTTCGGGGCTGGATGAGGCTCAAGCGGGCCCCAGGAGCCTGGCGGTACTCAGTGTTCTTGCACTGACTCGGGTGCTGACACGACGTTCTTAGGACTCCTTAAAGGGGTACTACCGAAAACTTAAAGCAGAACAGCAAGGAATGCCTCGGGAAGAGTGCTGCACGCCTTCCAATCGGCACGGCCCACCAGGGCGATTTTCGAGTCTCGTGGGGACACTGAGTTTCCCTTTCGCCCTAGAGCAGGGCAGGGAAGCTTCCTCAGGAACTGGAAGCAGCCTGCTTCTTTCGAGAAAGCTCCTTTGCCTCTCGCAGGCATGCCCGCAGGGACTAAACTCCCGGCAGCAAGAGTGTTTTTGACCTGCTGGACTGGCTAGGAACGTCTCTCTGAAGCTGTGGCAGAGCTGAGGATCTCCAGCTCTCCCAGGGAAGAGTGCAGTGTGTTGCGCTTCGCTCAGGAAACACAGGGGTGCGCTGAAGGACCTACGGGGCTGGGTGCTGCTCCACAGGCCCACTGGAGCCCGGCTCCCTGAGTGTTCCTGTAAGGAAACTGGTGCTAACGTGCTAGGAGTCCGGAAAGGCCTACCCTCGTGAAACTAAAGTAGCACAGCCCAAATGCCTCATGGAAGCTGCTGCCCACCAATCTTTCTGCACGGAAACCCAGGGCCGTAGTGAAAAGCCAGTGTTTGCGTTTCGGGTTCCCTTTAGCTCTAAAGCAGGGTCAGGCTTTCTTTGTGGAACTGTAGTTGAAAGTCAGCCTGCCGATGCAGGAGACACGGGTTCGTACCCCGATCCGGGAAGGTCCCACCCGCTGCCCTAGTGCCGCACCCGGGAGCCTTAGCCGCTGAACCTAAGCCTCAGGAGCCGGCGCTCCGCAATGGGAGAGGCCACAACCGTGAGAGGTGCGCGTACACCCAAATAAGGAAAGACACAGGGCAAGATGATATCCCACCCAGGAACCGGAGGCGCCCTGTTTCTGGGAGAAAAGTCAACTTCCTATCCGAGCCCTGCACGAAATGACTAGAATCCTGGAAGCACAAGTGTTTGGGCACAAGCTTCCAGGCTGCCCGAGTGGAATGGTCAACATTGGGGAGAAAAAGGCCTGTGCCCTCAGGCCCCCATTTCGAGGTTGACGGGAAGCATAAGTACCTATTGTTTCGAAAAATTCAAAAGAGACACATGGTACTCAGGGGGCCCTTCCCTAAAGCAGCTTCTCCATACAGCGTGTTCTGCGTTGTAGGGCGTGGCCTAAAGGAAAGAATGCCGTGGGTCAGCCTAGGGGCCCGGGCACCTTCCAAAAGCCGGCTGTGTTCCACGAAGAACTGATCTTTAGTTGCAGTGGAACCCACCCCGAGTTTCTCCTTGAGGTAGGGTGACTGCAGGTAACAAGACCTAGAAGGAATGCTAAGCAGAGTGTCTCTCTCAGTATCGCTCTGACAGGGCAATGAGGCCGACCGGCATTGAATGCTGGAAGTGCTACAACCGTGTTACTGAATCCGTCTGTGACCGGAGGCAGTCTAGCTCTCCGACGCACGAGTTCAATATGTTGCCCTACGCTCAGCTACGGAGGGGTGCAGCTAAGGATCTTCGCGACTGGATGAGGCTCACCAGGCCACTAGGAGCCTGCAGTGACTCAGCGTTCTTAGACAGAATCGTGTGCGGACGCGAGGCTCCTAGGAGGCCTTTACAGCTTACTGCCTTTAAAGTAAAGCAGAGCTGCGACGTGGGTCTCATAGAAGCTGCCGCACGCCTCCCCTTCTGCATGGCAGAGCAGGGCCACCCGTCGAGGCGAGTGTTCATGCTGAGTTTCCCTTTCGCTATAAAGCAGGGCAGGGGAAGCTCCCAGCCAGGAAGTCGTAGTACCCTATTTCTTTCGAGGCAACTCAGTTTCTACTCAGTGCCACGCCTGCACTGACTAGTAAGCCGGCAAACGCACTATTCCCCGGAAGCGTCAAGGGCTCACGCAGGGCGCTTTCCAGCGGGGAAAACAAGGCTTGTGACATCAGGCCCCCCATTCGAGGTTGACGCACTGCGTAAGGACCTGTTATGCTGCCGAAGTCAGAAGAGACACAAGCTACCCACTGACCCCTTCCCGAAATCAGCTTTTGTAGGCAGGGTGTTCGGCTTGTAGGGAACTGCCTAAATTTTCGAAAGCCCCAGATCGGCCTAGGGGCCTGGGCATCTTCCAAAAGCCTGCTGTGTTCCACGAAGAACTGTGCGTCAGTTGCAGTGGAACCCAGCCTGACTTTTTCCTTGGGTAAGGTGACTGCAGGTTTGAGGTCCGAGAAGGAGCGCTAAGCAGAGTGTTTTTCGAGGTAGAGCTCAGGTAAGGCAAGGGGAGCCAACTTCCTTGTCATGTTGCGCTGGATACAACCTTGTTTCAGAAGCTCTTGGAGAGCTGAGGAAATCTGCCTCTCCCAAGGAAGAGGGCAGTGTGTTGCCCTACACTCGGCATAAACAGGCGTACACCTAAGGGCCTTCGGGGCTGGATGTGGCTCAAGCGGGCCCCAGGAGCCTGGCGGTACTCAGTGTTCTTGCACTGACTCGGGTGCTGACACGACGTTCTTAGGACTCCTTAAAGGGGTACTACCGAAAACTTAAAGCAGAACAGCAAGGAATGCCTCAGGAAGAGTGCTGCACGCCTTCCAATCGGCACGGCCCACCAGGGCGATTTTCGAGTCTCGTGGGGACACTGAGTTTCCCTTTCGCCCTAGAGCAGGGCAGGAAAGCTTCCTCAGGAACTGGAAGCAGCCTGCTTCTTTCGAGAAAGCTCATTTGCCTCTCGCAGGCATGCCCGCAGGGACTAAACTCCCGGCAGCAAGAGTGTTTTTGACCTGCTGGACTGGCTAGGAACGTCTCTCTGAAGCTGTGGCAGAGCTGAGGATCTCCAGCTCTCCCAGGGAAGAGTGCAGTGTGTTGCGCTTCGCTCAGGAAACACAGGGGTGCGCTGAAGGACCTACGGGGCTGGGTGCTGCTCCACAGGCCCACTGGAGCCCGGCTCCCTGAGTGTTCCTGTAAGGAAACTGGTGCTAACGTGCTAGGAGTCCGGAAAGGCCTACCCTCGTGAAACTAAAGTAGCACAGCCCAAATGCCTCATGGAAGCTGCTGCCCACCAATCTTTCTGCACGGAAACCCAGGGCCGTAATGAAAAGCCAGTGTTTGCGTTTCGGGTTCCCTTTAGCTCTAAAGCAGGGTCAGGCTTTCTTTGTGGAACTGTAGTTGAAAGTCAGCCTGCCGATGCAGGAGACACGGGTTCGTACCCCGATCCGGGAAGGTCCCACCCGCTGCCCTAGTGCCGCACCCGGGAGCCTTAGCCGCTGAACCTAAGCCTCAGGAGCCGGCGCTCCGCAATGGGAGAGGCCACAACCGTGAGAGGTGCGCGTACACCCAAATAAGGAAAGACACAGGGCAAGATGATATCCCACCCAGGAACCGGAGGCGCCCTGTTTCTGGGAGAAAAGTCAACTTCCTATCCGAGCCCTGCACGAAATGACTAGAATCCTGGAAGCACAAGTGTTTGGGCACAAGCTTCCAGGCTGCCCGAGTGGAATGGTCAACATTGGGGAGAAAAAGGCCTGTGCCCTCAGGCCCCCATTTCGAGGTTGACGGGAAGCATAAGTACCTATTGTTTCGAAAAATTCAAAAGAGACACATGGTACTCAGGGGGCCCTTCCCTAAAGCAGCTTCTCCATACAGAGTGTTCTGCGTTGTAGGGCGTGGCCTAAAGGAAAGAATGCCGTGGGTCAGCCTAGGGGCCCGTGCACCTTCCAAAAGCCGGCTGTGTTCCACGAAGAACTGATCTTTAGTTGCAGTGGAACCCAACCCGAGTTTCTCCTTGAGGTAGGGTGACTGCAGGTGACAAGACCTAGAAGGAATGCTAAGCAGAGTGTCTCTCTCAGTATCGCTCTGACAGGGCAATGAGGCCGACCGGCATTGAATGCTGGAAGTGCTACAACCGTGTTACTGAATCCGTCTGTGACCGGAGGCAGTCTAGCTCTCCGACGCACGAGTTCAATATGTTGCCCTACGCTCAGCTACGGAGGGGTGCAGCTAAGGATCTTCGCGACCGGATGAGGCTCACCAGGCCACTAGGAGCCTGCAGTGACTCAGCGTTCTTAGACAGAATCGTGTGCGGACGCGAGGCTCCTAGGAGGCCTTTACAGCTTACTGCCTTTAAAGTAAAGCAGAGCTGCGACGTGGGTCTCATAGAAGCTGCCGCACGCCTCCCCTTCTGCATGGCAGAGCAGGGCCACCCGTTGAGGCGAGTGTTCATGCTGAGTTTCCCTTTCGCTATAAAGCAGGGCAGGGGAAGCTCCCAGCCAGGAAGTCGTAGTACCCTATTTCTTTGGAGGCAACTCAGTTTCTACTCAGTGCCACGCCTGCACTGACTAGTAAGCCGGCAAACGCACTATTCCCCGGAAGCGTCAAGGGCTCACGCAGGGCGCTTTCCAGCGGGGAAAACAAGGCTTGTGACATCAGGCCCCCCATTCGAGGTTGACGCACTGCGTAAGGACCTGTTATGCTGCCGAAGTCAGAAGAGACACAAGCTACCCACTGACCCCTTCCCGAAATCAGCTTTTGTAGGCAGGGTGTTCGGCTTGTAGGGAACTGCCTAAATTTTCGAAAGCCCCAGATCGGCCTAGGGGCCTGGGCATCTTCCAAAAGCCTGCTGTGTTCCACGAAGAACTGTGCGTCAGTTGCAGTGGAACCCAGCCTGACCTTTTCCTTGGGTAAGGTGACTGCAGGTTTGAGGTCCGAGAAGGAGCGCTAAGCAGAGTGTTTTTCGAGGTAGAGCTCAGGTAAGGCAAGGGGAGCCAACTTCCTTGTCATGTTGCGCTGGATACAACCTTGTTTCAGAAGCTCTTGGAGAGCTGAGGAAATCTGCCTCTCCCAAGGAAGAGGGCAGTGTGTTGCCCTACACTCGGCATAAACAGGCGTACACCTAAGGGCCTTCGGGGCTGGATGAGGCTCAAGCGGGCCCCAGGAGCCTGGCGGTACTCAGTGTTCTTGCACTGACTCGGGTGCTGACACGACGTTCTTAGGACTCCTTAAAGGGGTACTACCGAAAACTTAAAGCAGAACAGCAAGGAATGCCTCGGGAAGAGTGCTGCACGCCTTCCAATCGGCACGGCCCACCAGGGCGATTTTCGAGTCTCGTGGGGACACTGAGTTTCCCTTTCGCCCTAGAGCAGGGCAGGGAAGCTTCCTCAGGAACTGGAAGCAGCCTGCTTCTTTCGAGAAAGCTCATTTGCCTCTCGCAGGCATGCCCGCAGGGACTAAACTCCCGGCAGCAAGAGTGTTTTTGACCTGCTGGACTGGCTAGGAACGTCTCTCTGAAGCTGTGGCAGAGCTGAGGATCTCCAGCTCTCCCAGGGAAGAGTGCAGTGTGTTGCGCTTCGCTCAGGAAACACAGGGGTGCGCTGAAGGACCTACGGGGCTGGGTGCTGCTCCACAGGCCCACTGGAGCCCGGCTCCCTGAGTGTTCCTGTAAGGAAACTGGTGCTAACGTGCTAGGAGTCCGGAAAGGCCTACCCTCGTGAAACTAAAGTAGCACAGCCCAAATGCCTCATGGAAGCTGCTGCCCACCAATCTTTCTGCACGGAAACCCAGGGCCGTAGTGAAAAGCCAGTGTTTGCGTTTCGGGTTCCCTTTAGCTCTAAAGCAGGGTCAGGCTTTCTTTGTGGAACTGTAGTTGAAAGTCAGCCTGCCGATGCAGGAGACACGGGTTCCTACGCCGATCCGGGAAGGTCCCACCCGCTGCCCTAGTGCCGCACCCGGGAGCCTTAGCCGCTGAACCTAAGCCTCAGGAGCCGGCGCTCCGCAATGGGAGAGGCCACAACCGTGAGAGGTGCGCGTACACCCAAATAAGGAAAGACACAGGGCAAGATGATATCCCACCCAGGAACCGGAGGCGCCCTGTTTCTGGGAGAAAAGTCAACTTCCTATCCGAGCCCTGCACGAAATGACTAGAATCCTGGAAGCACAAGTGTTTGGGCACAAGCTTCCAGGCTGCCCGAGTGGAATGGTCAACATTGGGGAGAAAAAGGCCTGTGCCCTCAGGCCCCCATTTCGAGGTTGACGGGAAGCATCAGTACCTATTGTTTCGAAAAATTCAAAAGAGACACATGGTACTCAGGGGGCCCTTCCCTAAAGCAGCTTCTCCATACAGCGTGTTCTGCGTTGTAGGGCGTGGCCTAAAGGAAAGAATGCCGTGGGTCAGCCTAGGGGCCCGGGCACCTTCCAAAAGCCGGCTGTGTTCCACGAAGAACTGATCTTTAGTTGCAGTGGAACCCAACCCGAGTTTCTCCTTGAGGTAGGGTGACTGCAGGTAACAAGACCTAGAAGGAATGCTAAGCAGAGTGTCTCTCTCAGTATCGCTCTGACAGGGCAATGAGGCCGACCGGCATTGAATGCTGGAAGTGCTACAACCGTGTTACTGAATCCGTCTGTGACCGGAGGCAGTCTAGCTCTCCGACGCACGAGTTCAATATGTTGCCCTACGCTCAGCTACGGAGGGGTGCAGCTAAGGATCTTCGCGACTGGATGAGGCTCACCAGGCCACTAGGAGCCTGCAGTGACTCAGCGTTCTTAGACAGAATCGTGTGCGGACGCGAGGCTCCTAGGAGGCCTTTACAGCTTACTGCCTTTAAAGTAAAGCAGAGCTGCGACGTGGGTCTCATAGAAGCTGCCGCACGCCTCCCCTTCTGCATGGCAGAGCAGGGCCACCCGTCGAGGCGAGTGTTCATGCTGAGTTTCCCTTTCGCTATAAAGCAGGGCAGGGGAAGCTCCCAGCCAGGAAGTCGTAGTACCCTATTTCTTTGGAGGCAACTCAGTTTCTACTCAGTGCCACGCCTGCACTGACTAGTAAGCCGGCAAACGCACTATTCCCCGGAAGCGTCAAGGGCTCACGCAGGGCGCTTTCCAGCGGGGAAAACAAGGCTTGTGACATCAGGCCCCCCATTCGAGGTTGACGCACTGCGTAAGGACCTGTTATGCTGCCGAAGTCAGAAGAGACACAAGCTACCCACTGACCCCTTCCCGAAATCAGCTTTTGTAGGCAGGGTGTTCGGCTTGTAGGGAACTGCCTAAATTTTCGAAAGCCCCAGATCGGCCTAGGGGCCTGGGCATCTTCCAAAAGCCTGCTGTGTTCCACGAAGAACTGTGCGTCAGTTGCAGTGGAACCCAGCCTGACTTTTTCCTTGGGTAAGGTGACTGCAGGTTTGAGGTCCGAGAAGGAGCGCTAAGCAGAGTGTTTTTCGAGGTAGAGCTCAGGTAAGGCAAGGGGAGCCAACTTCCTTGTCATGTTGCGCTGGATACAACCTTGTTTCAGAAGCTCTTGGAGAGCTGAGGAAATCTGCCTCTCCCAAGGAAGAGGGCAGTGTGTTGCCCTACACTCGGCATAAACAGGCGTACACCTAAGGGCCTTCGGGGCTGGATGAGGCTCAAGCGGGCCCCAGGAGCCTGGCGGTACTCAGTGTTCTTGCACTGACTCGGGTGCTGACACGACGTTCTTAGGACTCCTTAAAGGGGTACTACCGAAAACTTAAAGCAGAACAGCAAGGAATGCCTCGGGAAGAGTGCTGCACGCCTTCCAATCGGCACGGCCCACCAGGGCGATTTTCGAGTCTCGTGGGGACACTGAGTTTCCCTTTCGCCCTAGAGCAGGGCAGGAAAGCTTCCTCAGGAACTGGAAGCAGCCTGCTTCTTTCGAGAAAGCTCCTTTGCCTCTCGCAGGCATGCCCGCAGGGACTAAACTCCCGGCAGCAAGAGTGTTTTTGACCTGCTGGACTGGCTAGGAACGTCTCTCTGAAGCTGTGGCAGAGCTGAGGATCTCCAGCTCTCCCAGGGAAGAGTGCAGTGTGTTGCGCTTCGCTCAGGAAACACAGGGGTGCGCTGAAGGACCTACGGGGCTGGGTGCTGCTCCACAGGCCCACTGGAGCCCGGCTCCCTGAGTGTTCCTGTAAGGAAACTGGTGCTAACGTGCTAGGATTCCGGAAAGGCCTACCCTCGTGAAACTAAAGTAGCACAGCCCAAATGCCTCATGGAAGCTGCTGCCCACCAATCTTTCTGCACGGAAACCCAGGGCCGTAGTGAAAAGCCAGTGTTTGCGTTTCGGGTTCCCTTTAGCTCTAAAGCAGGGTCAGGCTTTCTTTGTGGAACTGTAGTTGAAAGTCAGCCTGCCGATGCAGGAGACACGGGTTCGTACCCCGATCCGGGAAGGTCCCACCCGCTGCCCTAGTGCCGCACCCGGGAGCCTTAGCCGCTGAACCTAAGCCTCAGGAGCCGGCGCTCCGCAATGGGAGAGGCCACAACCGTGAGAGGTGCGCGTACACCCAAATAAGGAAAGACACAGGGCAAGATGATATCCCACCCAGGAACCGGAGGCGCCCTGTTTCTGGGAGAAAAGTCAACTTCCTATCCGAGCCCTGCACGAAATGACTAGAATCCTGGAAGCACAAGTGTTTGGGCACAAGCTTCCAGGCTGCCCGAGTGGAATGGTCAACATTGGGGAGAAAAAGGCCTGTGCCCTCAGGCCCCCATTTCGAGGTTGACGGGAAGCATAAGTACCTATTGTTTCGAAAAATTCAAAAGAGACACATGGTACTCAGGGGGCCCTTCCCTAAAGCAGCTTCTCCATACAGCGTGTTCTGCGTTGTAGGGCGTGGCCTAAAGGAAAGAATGCCGTGGGTCAGCCTAGGGGCCCGGGCACCTTCCAAAAGCCGGCTGTGTTCCACGAAGAACTGATCTTTAGTTGCAGTGGAACCCAACCCGAGTTTCTCCTTGAGGTAGGGTGACTGCAGGTAACAAGACCTAGAAGGAATGCTAAGCAGAGTGTCTCTCTCAGTATCGCTCTGACAGGGCAATGAGGCCGACCGGCATTGAATGCTGGAAGTGCTACAACCGTGTTACTGAATCCGTCTGTGACCGGAGGCAGTCTAGCTCTCCGACGCACGAGTTCAATATGTTGCCCTACGCTCAGCTACGGAGGGGTGCAGCTAAGGATCTTCGCGACTGGATGAGGCTCACCAGGCCACTAGGAGCCTGCAGTGACTCAGCGTTCTTAGACAGAATCGTGTGCGGACGCGAGGCTCCTAGGAGGCCTTTACAGCTTACTGCCTTTAAAGTAAAGCAGAGCTGCGACGTGGGTCTCATAGAAGCTGCCGCACGCCTCCCCTTCTGCATGGCAGAGCAGGGCCACCCGTCGAGGCGAGTGTTCATGCTGAGTTTCCCTTTCGCTATAAAGCAGGGCAGGGGAAGCTCCCAGCCAGGAAGTCGTAGTACCCTATTTCTTTGGAGGCAACTCAGTTTCTACTCAGTGCCACGCCTGCACTGACTAGTAAGCCGGCAAACGCACTATTCCCCGGAAGCGTCAAGGGCTCACGCAGGGCGCTTTCCAGCGGGGAAAACAAGGCTTGTGACATCAGGCCCCCCATTCGAGGTTGACGCACTGCGTAAGGACCTGTTATGCTGCCGAAGTCAGAAGAGACACAAGCTACCCACTGACCCCTTCCCGAAATCAGCTTTTGTAGGCAGGGTGTTCGGCTTGTAGGGAACTGCCTAAATTTTCGAAAGCCCCAGATCGGCCTAGGGGCCTGGGCATCTTCCAAAAGCCTGCTGTGTTCCACGAAGAACTGTGCGTCAGTTGCAGTGGAACCCAGCCTGACTTTTTCCTTGGGTAAGGTGACTGCAGGTTTGAGGTCCGAGAAGGAGCGCTAAGCAGAGTGTTTTTCGAGGTAGAGCTCAGGTAAGGCAAGGGGAGCCAACTTCCTTGTCATGTTGCGCTGGATACAACCTTGTTTCAGAAGCTCTTGGAGAGCTGAGGAAATCTGCCTCTCCCAAGGAAGAGGGCAGTGTGTTGCCCTACACTCGGCATAAACAGGCGTACACCTAAGGGCCTTCGGGGCTGGATGAGGCTCAAGCGGGCCCCAGGAGCCTGGCGGTACTCAGTGTTCTTGCACTGACTCGGGTGCTGACACGACGTTCTTAGGACTCCTTAAAGGGGTACTACCGAAAACTTAAAGCAGAACAGCAAGGAATGCCTCGGGAAGAGTGCTGCACGCCTTCCAATCGGCACGGCCCACCAGGGCGATTTTCGAGTCTCGTGGGGACACTGAGTTTCCCTTTCGCCCTAGAGCAGGGCAGGAAAGCTTCCTCAGGAACTGGAAGCAGCCTGCTTCTTTCGAGAAAGCTCCTTTGCCTCTCGCAGGCATGCCCGCAGGGACTAAACTCCCGGCAGCAAGAGTGTTTTTGACCTGCTGGACTGGCTAGGAACGTCTCTCTGAAGCTGTGGCAGAGCTGAGGATCTCCAGCTCTCCCAGGGAAGAGTGCAGTGTGTTGCGCTTCGCTCAGGAAACACAGGGGTGCGCTGAAGGACCTACGGGGCTGGGTGCTGCTCCACAGGCCCACTGGAGCCCGGCTCCCTGAGTGTTCCTGTAAGGAAACTGGTGCTAACGTGCTAGGAGTCCGGAAAGGCCTACCCTCGTGAAACTAAAGTAGCACAGCCCAAATGCCTCATGGAAGCTGCTGCCCACCAATCTTTCTGCACGGAAACCCAGGGCCGTAGTGAAAAGCCAGTGTTTGCGTTTCGGGTTCCCTTTAGCTCTAAAGCAGGGTCAGGCTTTCTTTGTGGAACTGTAGTTGAAAGTCAGCCTGCCGATGCAGGAGACACGGGTTCGTACCCCGATCCGGGAAGGTCCCACCCGCTGCCCTAGTGCCGCACCCGGGAGCCTTAGCCGCTGAACCTAAGCCTCAGGAGCCGGCGCTCCGCAATGGGAGAGGCCACAACCGTGAGAGGTGCGCGTACACCCAAATAAGGAAAGACACAGGGCAAGATGATATCCCACCCAGGAACCGGAGGCGCCCTGTTTCTGGGAGAAAAGTCAACTTCCTATCCGAGCCCTGCACGAAATGACTAGAATCCTGGAAGCACAAGTGTTTGGGCACAAGCTTCCAGGCTGCCCGAGTGGAATGGTCAACATTGGGGAGAAAAAGGCCTGTGCCCTCAGGCCCCCATTTCGAGGTTGACGGGAAGCATCAGTACCTATTGTTTCGAAAAATTCAAAAGAGACACATGGTACTCAGGGGGCCCTTCCCTAAATCAGCTTCTCCATACAGCGTGTTCTGCGTTGTAGGGCGTGGCCTAAAGGAAAGAATGCCGTGGGTCAGCCTAGGGGCCCGTGCACCTTCCAAAAGCCGGCTGTGTTCCACGAAGAACTGATCTTTAGTTGCAGTGGAACCCAACCCGAGTTTCTCCTTGAGGTAGGGTGACTGCAGGTGACAAGACCTAGAAGGAATGCTAAGCAGAGTGTCTCTCTCAGTATCGCTCTGACAGGGCAATGAGGCCGACCGGCATTGAATGCTGGAAGTGCTACAACCGTGTTACTGAATCCGTCTGTGACCGGAGGCAGTCTAGCTCTCCGACGCACGAGTTCAATATGTTGCCCTACGCTCAGCTACGGAGGGGTGCAGCTAAGGATCTTCGCGACTGGATGAGGCTCACCAGGCCACTAGGAGCCTGCAGTGACTCAGCGTTCTTAGACAGAATCGTGTGCGGACGCGAGGCTCCTAGGAGGCCTTTACAGCTTACTGCCTTTAAAGTAAAGCAGAGCTGCGACGTGGGTCTCATAGAAGCTGCCGCACGCCTCCCCTTCTGCATGGCAGAGCAGGGCCACCCGTCGAGGCGAGTGTTCATGCTGAGTTTCCCTTTCGCTATAAAGCAGGGCAGGGGAAGCTCCCAGCCAGGAAGTCGTAGTACCCTATTTCTTTCGAGGCAACTCAGTTTCTACTCAGTGCCACGCCTGCACTGACTAGTAAGCCGGCAAACGCACTATTCCCCGGAAGCGTCAAGGGCTCACGCAGGGCGCTTTCCAGCGGGGAAAACAAGGCTTGTGACATCAGGCCCCCCATTCGAGGTTGACGCACTGCGTAAGGACCTGTTATGCTGCCGAAGTCAGAAGAGACACAAGCTACCCACTGACCCCTTCCCGAAATCAGCTTTTGTAGGCAGGGTGTTCGGCTTGTAGGGAACTGCCTAAATTTTCGAAAGCCCCAGATCGGCCTAGGGGCCTGGGCATCTTCCAAAAGCCTGCTGTGTTCCACGAAGAACTGTGCATCAGTTGCAGTGGAACCCAGCCTGACTTTTTCCTTGGGTAAGGTGACTGCAGGTTTGAGGTCCGAGAAGGAGCGCTAAGCAGAGTGTTTTTCGAGGTAGAGCTCAGGTAAGGCAAGGGGAGCCAACTTCCTTGTCATGTTGCGCTGGATACAACCTTGTTTCAGAAGCTCTTGGAGAGCTGAGGAAATCTGCCTCTCCCAAGGAAGAGGGCAGTGTGTTGCCCTACACTCGGCATAAACAGGCGTACACCTAAGGGCCTTCGGGGCTGGATGAGGCTCAAGCGGGCCCCAGGAGCCTGGCGGTACTCAGTGTTCTTGCACTGACTCGGGTGCTGACACGACGTTCTTAGGACTCCTTAAAGGGGTACTACCGAAAACTTAAAGCAGAACAGCAAGGAATGCCTCGGGAAGAGTGCTGCACGCCTTCCAATCGGCACGGCCCACCAGGGCGATTTTCGAGTCTCGTGGGGACACTGAGTTTCCCTTTCGCCCTAGAGCAGGGCAGGAAAGCTTCCTCAGGAACTGGAAGCAGCCTGCTTCTTTCGAGAAAGCTCCTTTGCCTCTCGCAGGCATGCCCGCAGGGACTAAACTCCCGGCAGCAAGAGTGTTTTTGACCTGCTGGACTGGCTAGGAACGTCTCTCTGAAGCTGTGGCAGAGCTGAGGATCTCCAGCTCTCCCAGGGAAGAGTGCAGTGTGTTGCGCTTCGCTCAGGAAACACAGGGGTGCGCTGAAGGACCTACGGGGCTGGGTGCTGCTCCACAGGCCCACTGGAGCCCGGCTCCCTGAGTGTTCCTGTAAGGAAACTGGTGCTAACGTGCTAGGAGTCCGGAAAGGCCTACCCTCGTGAAACTAAAGTAGCACAGCCCAAATGCCTCATGGAAGCTGCTGCCCACCAATCTTTCTGCACGGAAACCCAGGGCCGTAGTGAAAAGCCAGTGTTTGCGTTTCGGGTTCCCTTTAGCTCTAAAGCAGGGTCAGGCTTTCTTTGTGGAACTGTAGTTGAAAGTCAGCCTGCCGATGCAGGAGACACGGGTTCGTACCCCGATCCGGGAAGGTCCCACCCGCTGCCCTAGTGCCGCACCCGGGAGCCTTAGCCGCTGAACCTAAGCCTCAGGAGCCGGCGCTCCGCAATGGGAGAGGCCACAACCGTGAGAGGTGCGCGTACACCCAAATAAGGAAAGACACAGGGCAAGATGATATCCCACCCAGGAACCGGAGGCGCCCTGTTTCTGGGAGAAAAGTCAACTTCCTATCCGAGCCCTGCACGAAATGACTAGAATCCTGGAAGCACAAGTGTTTGGGCACAAGCTTCCAGGCTGCCCGAGTGGAATGGTCAACATTGGGGAGAAAAAGGCCTGTGCCCTCAGGCCCCCATTTCGAGGTTGACGGGAAGCATAAGTACCTATTGTTTCGAAAAATTCAAAAGAGACACATGGTACTCAGGGGGCCCTTCCGTAAAGCAGCTTCTCCATACAGCGTGTTCTGCGTTGTAGGGCGTGGCCTAAAGGAAAGAATGCCCTGGGTCAGCCTAGGGGCCCGTGCACCTTCCAAAAGCCGGCTGTGTTCCACGAAGAACTGATCTTTAGTTGCAGTGGAACCCA
This sequence comes from Mesoplodon mirus, assembly GCF_964341445.2. NCBI lineage: Eukaryota > Metazoa > Chordata > Mammalia > Artiodactyla > Ziphiidae > Mesoplodon > Mesoplodon mirus. The sequence continues at coordinate 394,741 of NW_028295448.1, forward strand.
ACCCGAGTTTCTCCTTGAGGTAGGGTGACTGCAGGTAACAAGACCTAGAAGGAATGCTAAGCAGAGTGTCTCTCTCAGTATCGCTCTGACAGGGCAATGAGGCCGACCGGCATTGAATGCTGGAAGTGCTACAACCGTGTTACTGAATCCGTCTGTGACCGGAGGCAGTCTAGCTCTCCGACGCACGAGTTCAATATGTTGCCCTACGCTCAGCTACGGAGGGGTGCAGCTAAGGATCTTCGCGACTGGATGAGGCTCACCAGGCCACTAGGAGCCTGCAGTGACTCAGCGTTCTTAGACAGAATCGTGTGCGGACGCGAGGCTCCTAGGAGGCCTTTACAGCTTACTGCCTTTAAAGTAAAGCAGAGCTGCGACGTGGGTCTCATAGAAGCTGCCGCACGCCTCCCCTTCTGCATGGCAGAGCAGGGCCACCCGTCGAGGCGAGTGTTCATGCTGAGTTTCCCTTTCGCTATAAAGCAGGGCAGGGGAAGCTCCCAGCCAGGAAGTCGTAGTACCCTATTTCTTTGGAGGCAACTCAGTTTCTACTCAGTGCCACGCCTGCACTGACTAGTAAGCCGGCAAACGCACTATTCCCCGGAAGCGTCAAGGGCTCACGCAGGGCGCTTTCCAGCGGGGAAAACAAGGCTTGTGACATCAGGCCCCCCATTCGAGGTTGACGCACTGCGTAAGGACCTGTTATGCTGCCGAAGTCAGAAGAGACACAAGCTACCCACTGACCCCTTCCCGAAATCAGCTTTTGTAGGCAGGGTGTTCGGCTTGTAGGGAACTGCCTAAATTTTCGAAAGCCCCAGATCGGCCTAGGGGCCTGGGCATCTTCCAAAAGCCTGCTGTGTTCCACGAAGAACTGTGCGTCAGTTGCAGTGGAACCCAGCCTGACTTTTTCCTTGGGTAAGGTGACTGCAGGTTTGAGGTCCGAGAAGGAGCGCTAAGCAGAGTGTTTTTCGAGGTAGAGCTCAGGTAAGGCAAGGGGAGCCAACTTCCTTGTCATGTTGCGCTGGATACAACCTTGTTTCAGAAGCTCTTGGAGAGCTGAGGAAATCTGCCTCTCCCAAGGAAGAGGGCAGTGTGTTGCCCTACACTCGGCATAAACAGGCGTACACCTAAGGGCCTTCGGGGCTGGATGAGGCTCAAGCGGGCCCCAGGAGCCTGGCGGTACTCAGTGTTCTTGCACTGACTCGGGTGCTGACACGACGTTCTTAGGACTCCTTAAAGGGGTACTACCGAAAACTTAAAGCAGAACAGCAAGGAATGCCTCGGGAAGAGTGCTGCACGCCTTCCAATCGGCACGGCCCACCAGGGCGATTTTCGAGTCTCGTGGGGACACTGAGTTTCCCTTTCGCCCTAGAGCAGGGCAGGAAAGCTTCCTCAGGAACTGGAAGCAGCCTGCTTCTTTCGAGAAAGCTCCTTTGCCTCTCGCAGGCATGCCCGCAGGGACTAAACTCCCGGCAGCAAGAGTGTTTTTGACCTGCTGGACTGGCTAGGAACGTCTCTCTGAAGCTGTGGCAGAGCTGAGGATCTCCAGCTCTCCCAGGGAAGAGTGCAGTGTGTTGCGCTTCGCTCAGGAAACACAGGGGTGCGCTGAAGGACCTACGGGGCTGGGTGCTGCTCCACAGGCCCACTGGAGCCCGGCTCCCTGAGTGTTCCTGTAAGGAAACTGGTGCTAACGTGCTAGGAGTCCGGAAAGGCCTACCCTCGTGAAACTAAAGTAGCACAGCCCAAATGCCTCATGGAAGCTGCTGCCCACCAATCTTTCTGCACGGAAACCCAGGGCCGTAGTGAAAAGCCAGTGTTTGCGTTTCGGGTTCCCTTTAGCTCTAAAGCAGGGTCAGGCTTTCTTTGTGGAACTGTAGTTGAAAGTCAGCCTGCCGATGCAGGAGACACGGGTTCGTACCCCGATCCGGGAAGGTCCCACCCGCTGCCCTAGTGCCGCACCCGGGAGCCTTAGCCGCTGAACCTAAGCCTCAGGAGCCGGCGCTCCACAATGGGAGAGGCCACAACCGTGAGAGGTGCGCGTACACCCAAATAAGGAAAGACACAGGGCAAGATGATATCCCACCCAGGAACCGGAGGCGCCCTGTTTCTGGGAGAAAAGTCAACTTCCTATCCGAGCCCTGCACGAAATGACTAGAATCCTGGAAGCACAAGTGTTTGGGCACAAGCTTCCAGGCTGCCCGAGTGGAATGGTCAACATTGGGGAGAAAAAGGCCTGTGCCCTCAGGCCCCCATTTCGAGGTTGACGGGAAGCATAAGTACCTATTGTTTCGAAAAATTCAAAAGAGACACATGGTACTCAGGGGGCCCTTCCCTAAAGCAGCTTCTCCATACAGCGTGTTCTGCGTTGTAGGGCGTGGCCTAAAGGAAAGAATGCCGTGGGTCAGCCTAGGGGCCCGGGCACCTTCCAAAAGCCGGCTGTGTTCCACGAAGAACTGATCTTTAGTTGCAGTGGAACCCAACCCGAGTTTCTCCTTGAGGTAGGGTGACTGCAGGTAACAAGACCTAGAAGGAATGCTAAGCAGAGTGTCTCTCTCAGTATCGCTCTGACAGGGCAATGAGGCCGACCGGCATTGAATGCTGGAAGTGCTACAACCGTGTTACTGAATCCGTCTGTGACCGGAGGCAGTCTAGCTCTCCGACGCACGAGTTCAATATGTTGCCCTACGCTCAGCTACGGAGGGGTGCAGCTAAGGATCTTCGCGACTGGATGAGGCTCACCAGGCCACTAGGAGCCTGCAGTGACTCAGCGTTCTTAGACAGAATCGTGTGCGGACGCGAGGCTCCTAGGAGGCCTTTACAGCTTACTGCCTTTAAAGTAAAGCAGAGCTGCGACGTGGGTCTCATAGAAGCTGCCGCACGCCTCCCCTTCTGCATGGCAGAGCAGGGCCACCCGTCGAGGCGAGTGTTCATGCTGAGTTTCCCTTTCGCTATAAAGCAGGGCAGGGGAAGCTCCCAGCCAGGAAGTCGTAGTACCCTATTTCTTTCGAGGCAACTCAGTTTCTACTCAGTGCCACGCCTGCACTGACTAGTAAGCCGGCAAACGCACTATTCCCCGGAAGCGTCAAGGGCTCACGCAGGGCGCTTTCCAGCGGGGAAAACAAGGCTTGTGACATCAGGCCCCCCATTCGAGGTTGACGCACTGCGTAAGGACCTGTTATGCTGCCGAAGTCAGAAGAGACACAAGCTACCCACTGACCCCTTCCGGAAATCAACTTTTGTAGGCAGGGTGTTCGGCTTGTAGGGAACTGCCTAAATTTTCGAAAGCCCCAGATCGGCCTAGGGGCCTGGGCATCTTCCAAAAGCCTGCTGTGTTCCACGAAGAACTGTGCGTCAGTTGCAGTGGAACCCAGCCTGACTTTTTCCTTGGGTAAGGTGACTGCAGGTTTGAGGTCCGAGAAGGAGCGCTAAGCAGAGTGTTTTTCGAGGTAGAGCTCAGGTAAGGCAAGGGGAGCCAACTTCCTTGTCATGTTGCGCTGGATACAACCTTGTTTCAGAAGCTCTTGGAGAGCTGAGGAAATCTGCCTCTCCCAAGGAAGAGGGCAGTGTGTTGCCCTACACTCGGCATAAACAGGCGTTCACCTAAGGGCCTTCGGGGCTGGATGAGGCTCAAGCGGGCCCCAGGAGCCTGGCGGTACTCAGTGTTCTTGCACTGACTCGGGTGCTGACACGACGTTCTTAGGACTCCTTAAAGGGGTACTACCGAAAACTTAAAGCAGAACAGCAAGGAATGCCTCGGGAAGAGTGCTGCACGCCTTCCAATCGGCACGGCCCACCAGGGCGATTTTCGAGTCTCGTGGGGACACTGAGTTTCCCTTTCGCCCTAGAGCAGGGCAGGGAAGCTTCCTCAGGAACTGGAAGCAGCCTGCTTCTTTCGAGAAAGCTCATTTGCCTCTCGCAGGCATGCCCGCAGGGACTAAACTCCCGGCAGCAAGAGTGTTTTTGACCTGCTGGACTGGCTAGGAACGTCTCTCTGAAGCTGTGGCAGAGCTGAGGATCTCCAGCTCTCCCAGGGAAGAGTGCAGTGTGTTGCGCTTCGCTCAGGAAACACAGGGGTGCGCTGAAGGACCTACGGGGCTGGGTGCTGCTCCACAGGCCCACTGGAGCCCGGCTCCCTGAGTGTTCCTGTAAGGAAACTGGTGCTAACGTGCTAGGAGTCCGGAAAGGCCTACCCTCGTGAAACTAAAGTAGCACAGCCCAAATGCCTCATGGAAGCTGCTGCCCACCAATCTTTCTGCACGGAAACCCAGGGCCGTAGTGAAAAGCCAGTGTTTGCGTTTCGGGTTCCCTTTAGCTCTAAAGCAGGGTCAGGCTTTCTTTGTGGAACTGTAGTTGAAAGTCAGCCTGCCGATGCAGGAGACACGGGTTCGTACCCCGATCCGGGAAGGTCCCACCCGCTGCCCTAGTGCCGCACCCGGGAGCCTTAGCCGCTGAACCTAAGCCTCAGGAGCCGGCGCTCCGCAATGGGAGAGGCCACAACCGTGAGAGGTGCGCGTACACCCAAATAAGGAAAGACACAGGGCAAGATGATATCCCACCCAGGAACCGGAGGCGCCCTGTTTCTGGGAGAAAAGTCAACTTCCTATCCGAGCCCTGCACGAAATGACTAGAATCCTGGAAGCACAAGTGTTTGGGCACAAGCTTCCAGGCTGCCCGAGTGGAATGGTCAACATTGGGGAGAAAAAGGCCTGTGCCCTCAGGCCCCCATTTCGAGGTTGACGGGAAGCATAAGTACCTATTGTTTCGAAAAATTCAAAAGAGACACATGGTACTCAGGGGGCCCTTCCCTAAAGCAGCTTCTCCATACAGCGTGTTCTGCGTTGTAGGGCGTGGCCTAAAGGAAAGAATGCCGTGGGTCAGCCTAGGGGCCCGGGCACCTTCCAAAAGCCGGCTGTGTTCCACGAAGAACTGATCTTTAGTTGCAGTGGAACCCAACCCGAGTTTCTCCTTGAGGTAGGGTGGCTGCAGGTAACAAGACCTAGAAGGAATGCTAAGCAGAGTGTCTCTCTCAGTATCGCTCTGACAGGGCAATGAGGCCGACCGGCATTGAATGCTGGAAGTGCTACAACCGTGTTACTGAATCCGTCTGTGACCGGAGGCAGTCTAGCTCTCCGACGCACGAGTTCAATATGTTGCCCTACGCTCAGCTACGGAGGGGTGCAGCTAAGGATCTTCGCGACTGGATGAGGCTCACCAGGCCACTAGGAGCCTGCAGTGACTCAGCGTTCTTAGACAGAATCGTGTGCGGACGCGAGGCTCCTAGGAGGCCTTTACAGCTTACTGCCTTTAAAGTAAAGCAGAGCTGCGACGTGGGTCTCATAGAAGCTGCCGCACGCCTCCCCTTCTGCATGGCAGAGCAGGGCCACCCGTCGAGGCGAGTGTTCATGCTGAGTTTCCCTTTCGCTATAAAGCAGGGCAGGGGAAGCTCCCAGCCAGGAAGTCGTAGTACCCTATTTCTTTCGAGGCAACTCAGTTTCTACTCAGTGCCACGCCTGCACTGACTAGTAAGCCGGCAAACGCACTATTCCCCGGAAGCGTCAAGGGCTCACGCAGGGCGCTTTCCAGCGGGGAAAACAAGGCTTGTGACATCAGGCCCCCCATTCGAGGTTGACGCACTGTGTAAGGACCTGTTATGCTGCCGAAGTCAGAAGAGACACAAGCTACCTACTGACCCCTTCCCGAAATCAGCTTTTGTAGGCAGGGTGTTCGGCTTGTAGGGAACTGCCTAAATTTTCGAAAGCCCCAGATCGGCCTAGGGGCCTGGGCATCTTCCAAAAGCCTGCTGTGTTCCACGAAGAACTGTGCGTCAGTTGCAGTGGAACCCAGCCTGACTTTTTCCTTGGGTAAGGTGACTGCAGGTTTGAGGTCCGAGAAGGAGCGCTAAGCAGAGTGTTTTTCGAGGTAGAGCTCAGGTAAGGCAAGGGGAGCCAACTTCCTTGTCATGTTGCGCTGGATACAACCTTGTTTCAGAAGCTCTTGGAGAGCTGAGGAAATCTGCCTCTCCCAAGGAAGAGGGCAGTGTGTTGCCCTACACTCGGCATAAACAGGCGTACACCTAAGGGCCTTCGGGGCTGGATGAGGCTCAAGCGGGCCCCAGGAGCCTGGCGGTACTCAGTGTTCTTGCACTGACTCGGGTGCTGACACGACGTTCTTAGGACTCCTTAAAGGGGTACTACCGAAAACTTAAAGCAGAACAGCAAGGAATGCCTCGGGAAGAGTGCTGCACGCCTTCCAATCGGCACGGCCCACCAGGGCGATTTTCGAGTCTCGTGGGGACACTGAGTTTCCCTTTCGCCCTAGAGCAGGGCAGGAAAGCTTCCTCAGGAACTGGAAGCAGCCTGCTTCTTTCGAGAAAGCTCATTTGCCTCTCGCAGGCATGCCCGCAGGGACTAAACTCCCGGCAGCAAGGGTGTTTTTGACCTGCTGGACTGGCTAGGAACGTCTCTCTGAAGCTGTGGCAGAGCTGAGGATCTCCAGCTCTCCCAGGGAAGAGTGCAGTGTGTTGCGCTTCGCTCAGGAAACACAGGGGTGCGCTGAAGGACCTACGGGGCTGGGTGCTGCTCCACAGGCCCACTGGAGCCCGGCTCCCTGAGTGTTCCTGTAAGGAAACTGGTGCTAACGTGCTAGGAGTCCGGAAAGGCCTACCCTCGTGAAACTAAAGTAGCACAGCCAAAATGCCTCATGGAAGCTGCTGCCCACCAATCTTTCTGCACGGAAACCCAGGGCCGTAGTGAAAAGCCAGTGTTTGCGTTTCGGGTTCCCTTTAGCTCTAAAGCAGGGTCAGGCTTTCTTTGTGGAACTGTAGTTGAAAGTCAGCCTGCCGATGCAGGAGACACGGGTTCGTACCCCGATCCGGGAAGGTCCCACCCGCTGCCCTAGTGCCGCACCCGGGAGCCTTAGCCGCTGAACCTAAGCCTCAGGAGCCGGCGCTCCGCAATGGGAGAGGCCACAACCGTGAGAGGTGCGCGTACACCCAAATAAGGAAAGACACAGGGCAAGATGATATCCCACCCAGGAACCGGAGGCGCCCTGTTTCTGGGAGAAAAGTCAACTTCCTATCCGAGCCCTGCACGAAATGACTAGAATCCTGGAAGCACAAGTGTTTGGGCACAAGCTTCCAGGCTGCCCGAGTGGAATGGTCAACATTGGGGAGAAAAAGGCCTGTGCCCTCAGGCCCCCATTTCGAGGTTGACGGGAAGCATAAGTACCTATTGTTTCGAAAAATTCAAAAGAGACACATGGTACTCAGGGGGCCCTTCCCTAAAGCAGCTTCTCCATACAGCGTGTTCTGCGTTGTAGGGCGTGGCCTAAAGGAAAGAATGCCGTGGGTCAGCCTAGGGGCCCGTGCACCTTCCAAAAGCCGGCTGTGTTCCACGAAGAACTGATCTTTAGTTGCAGTGGAACCCAACCCGAGTTTCTCCTTGAGGTAGGGTGACTGCAGGTAACAAGACCTAGAAGGAATGCTAAGCAGAGTGTCTCTCTCAGTATCGCTCTGACAGGGCAATGAGGCCGACCGGCATTGAATGCTGGAAGTGCTACAACCGTGTTACTGAATCCGTCTGTGACCGGAGGCAGTCTAGCTCTCCGACGCACGAGTTCAATATGTTGCCCTACGCTCAGCTACGGAGGGGTGCAGCTAAGGATCTTCGCGACTGGATGAGGCTCACCAGGCCACTAGGAGCCTGCAGTGACTCAGCGTTCTTAGACAGAATCGTGTGCGGACGCGAGGCTCCTAGGAGGCCTTTACAGCTTACTGCCTTTAAAGTAAAGCAGAGCTGCGACGTGGGTCTCATAGAAGCTGCCGCACGCCTCCCCTTCTGCATGGCAGAGCAGGGCCACCCGTCGAGGCGAGTGTTCATGCTGAGTTTCCCTTTCGCTATAAAGCAGGGCAGGGGAAGCTCCCAGCCAGGAAGTCGTAGTACCCTATTTCTTTCGAGGCAACTCAGTTTCTACTCAGTGCCACGCCTGCACTGACTAGTAAGCCGGCAAACGCACTATTCCCCGGAAGCGTCAAGGGCTCACGCAGGGCGCTTTCCAGCGGGGAAAACAAGGCTTGTGACATCAGGCCCCCCATTCGAGGTTGACGCACTGCGTAAGGACCTGTTATGCTGCCGAAGTCAGAAGAGACACAAGCTACCCACTGACCCCTTCCCGAAATCAACTTTTGTAGGCAGGGTGTTCGGCTTGTAGGGAACTGCCTAAATTTTCGAAAGCCCCAGATCGGCCTAGGGGCCTGGGCATCTTCCAAAAGCCTGCTGTGTTCCACGAAGAACTGTGCGTCAGTTGCAGTGGAACCCAGCCTGACTTTTTCCTTGGGTAAGGTGACTGCAGGTTTGAGGTCCGAGAAGGAGCGCTAAGCAGAGTGTTTTTCGAGGTAGAGCTCAGGTAAGGCAAGGGGAGCCAACTTCCTTGTCATGTTGCGCTGGATACAACCTTGTTTCAGAAGCTCTTGGAGAGCTGAGGAAATCTGCCTCTCCCAAGGAAGAGGGCAGTGTGTTGCCCTACACTCGGCATAAACAGGCGTACACCTAAGGGCCTTCGGGGCTGGATGAGGCTCAAGCGGGCCCCAGGAGCCTGGCGGTACTCAGTGTTCTTGCACTGACTCGGGTGCTGACACGACGTTCTTAGGACTCCTTAAAGGGGTACTACCGAAAACTTAAAGCAGAACAGCAAGGAATGCCTCGGGAAGAGTGCTGCACGCCTTCCAATCGGCACGGCCCACCAGGGCGATTTTCGAGTCTCGTGGGGACACTGAGTTTCCCTTTCGCCCTAGAGCAGGGCAGGAAAGCTTCCTCAGGAACTGGAAGCAGCCTGCTTCTTTCGAGAAAGCTCCTTTGCCTCTCGCAGGCATGCCCGCAGGGACTAAACTCCCGGCAGCAAGAGTGTTTTTGACCTGCTGGACTGGCTAGGAACGTCTCTCTGAAGCTGTGGCAGAGCTGAGGATCTCCAGCTCTCCCAGGGAAGAGTGCAGTGTGTTGCGCTTCGCTCAGGAAACACAGGGGTGCGCTGAGGGACCTACGGGGCTGGGTGCTGCTCCACAGGCCCACTGGAGCCCGGCTCCCTGAGTGTTCCTGTAAGGAAACTGGTGCTAACGTGCTAGGAGTCCGGAAAGGCCTACCCTCGTGAAACTAAAGTAGCACAGCCCAAATGCCTCATGGAAGCTGCTGCCCACCAATCTTTCTGCACGGAAACCCAGGGCCGTAGTGAAAAGCCAGTGTTTGCGTTTCGGGTTCCCTTTAGCTCTAAAGCAGGGTCAGGCTTTCTTTGTGGAACTGTAGTTGAAAGTCAGCCTGCCGATGCAGGAGACACGGGTTCGTACCCCGATCCGGGAAGGTCCCACCCGCTGCCCTAGTGCCGCACCCGGGAGCCTTAGCCGCTGAACCTAAGCCTCAGGAGCCGGCGCTCCGCAATGGGAGAGGCCACAACCGTGAGAGGTGCGCGTACACCCAAATAAGGAAAGACACAGGGCAAGATGATATCCCACCCAGGAACCGGAGGCGCCCTGTTTCTGGGAGAAAAGTCAACTTCCTATCCGAGCCCTGCACGAAATGACTAGAATCCTGGAAGCACAAGTGTTTGGGCACAAGCTTCCAGGCTGCCCGAGTGGAATGGTCAACATTGGGGAGAAAAAGGCCTGTGCCCTCAGGCCCCCATTTCGAGGTTGACGGGAAGCATAAGTACCTATTGTTTCGAAAAATTCAAAAGAGACACATGGTACTCAGGGGGCCCTTCCCTAAAGCAGCTTCTCCATACAGCGTGTTCTGCGTTGTAGGGCGTGGCCTAAAGGAAAGAATGCCGTGGGTCAGCCTAGGGGCCCGGGCACCTTCCAAAAGCCGGCTGTGTTCCACGAAGAACTGATCTTTAGTTGCAGTGGAACCCAACCCGAGTTTCTCCTTGAGGTAGGGTGGCTGCAGGTAACAAGACCTAGAAGGAATGCTAAGCAGAGTGTCTCTCTCAGTATCGCTCTGACAGGGCAATGAGGCCGACCGGCATTGAATGCTGGAAGTGCTACAACCGTGTTACTGAATCCGTCTGTGACCGGAGGCAGTCTAGCTCTCCGACGCACGAGTTCAATATGTTGCCCTACGCTCAGCTACGGAGGGGTGCAGCTAAGGATCTTCGCGACTGGATGAGGCTCACCAGGCCACTAGGAGCCTGCAGTGACTCAGCGTTCTTAGACAGAATCGTGTGCGGACGCGAGGCTCCTAGGAGGCCTTTACAGCTTACTGCCTTTAAAGTAAAGCAGAGCTGCGACGTGGGTCTCATAGAAGCTGCCGCACGCCTCCCCTTCTGCATGGCAGAGCAGGGCCACCCGTCGAGGCGAGTGTTCATGCTGAGTTTCCCTTTCGCTATAAAGCAGGGCAGGGGAAGCTCCCAGCCAGGAAGTCGTAGTACCCTATTTCTTTGGAGGCAACTCAGTTTCTACTCAGTGCCACGCCTGCACTGACTAGTAAGCCGGCAAACGCACTATTCCCCGGAAGCGTCAAGGGCTCACGCAGGGCGCTTTCCAGCGGGGAAAACAAGGCTTGTGACATCAGGCCCCCCATTCGAGGTTGACGCACTGCGTAAGGACCTGTTATGCTGCCGAAGTCAGAAGAGACACAAGCTACCCACTGACCCCTTCCCGCAATCAGCTTTTGTAGGCAGGGTGTTCGGCTTGTAGGGAACTGCCTAAATTTTCGAAAGCCCCAGATCGGCCTAGGGGCCTGGGCATCTTCCAAAAGCCTGCTGTGTTCCACGAAGAACTGTGCGTCAGTTGCAGTGGAACCCAGCCTGACTTTTTCCTTGGGTAAGGTGACTGCAGGTTTGAGGTCCGAGAAGGAGCGCTAAGCAGAGTGTTTTTCGAGGTAGAGCTCAGGTAAGGCAAGGGGAGCCAACTTCCTTGTCATGTTGCGCTGGATACAACCTTGTTTCAGAAGCTCTTGGAGAGCTGAGGAAATCTGCCTCTCCCAAGGAAGAGGGCAGTGTGTTGCCCTACACTCGGCATAAACAGGCGTACACCTAAGGGCCTTCGGGGCTGGATGAGGCTCAAGCGGGCCCCAGGAGCCTGGCGGTACTCAGTGTTCTTGCACTGACTCGGGTGCTGACACGACGTTCTTAGGACTCCTTAAAGGGGTACTACCGAAAACTTAAAGCAGAACAGCAAGGAATGCCTCGGGAAGAGTGCTGCACGCCTTCCAATCGGCACGGCCCACCAGGGCGATTTTCGAGTCTCGTGGGGACACTGAGTTTCCCTTTCGCCCTAGAGCAGGGCAGGGAAGCTTCCTCAGGAACTGGAAGCAGCCTGCTTCTTTCGAGAAAGCTCCTTTGCCTCTCGCAGGCATGCCCGCAGGGACTACACTCCCGGCAGCAAGAGTGTTTCTGACCTGCTGGACTGGCTAGGAACGTCTCTCTGAAGCTGTGGCAGAGCTGAGGATCTCCAGCTCTCCCAGGGAAGAGTGCAGTGTGTTGCGCTTCGCTCAGGAAACACAGGGGTGCGCTGAGGGACCTACGGGGCTGGGTGCTGCTCCACAGGCCCACTGGAGCCCGGCTCCCTGAGTGTTCCTGTAAGGAAACTGGTGCTAACGTGCTAGGAGTCCGGAAAGGCCTACCCTCGTGAAACTAAAGTAGCACAGCCCAAATGCCTCATGGAAGCTGCTGCCCACCAATCTTTCTGCACGGAAACCCAGGGCCGTAGTGAAAAGCCAGTGTTTGCGTTTCGGGTTCCCTTTAGCTCTAAAGCAGGGTCAGGCTTTCTTTGTGGAACTGTAGTTGAAAGTCAGCCTGCCGATGCAGGAGACACGGGTTCGTACCCCGATCCGGGAAGGTCCCACCCGCTGCCCTAGTGCCGCACCCCGGGAGCCTTAGCCGCTGAACCTAAGCCTCAGGAGCCGGCGCTCCGCAATGGGAGAGGCCACAACCGTGAGAGGTGCGCGTACACCCAAATAAGGAAAGACACAGGGCAAGATGATATCCCACCCAGGAACCGGAGGCGCCCTGTTTCTGGGAGAAAAGTCAACTTCCTATCCGAGCCCTGCACGAAATGACTAGAATCCTGGAAGCACAAGTGTTTGGGCACAAGCTTCCAGGCTGCCCGAGTGGAATGGTCAACATTGGGGAGAAAAAGGCCTGTGCCCTCAGGCCCCCATTTCGAGGTTGACGGGAAGCATCAGTACCTATTGTTTCGAAAAATTCAAAAGAGACACATGGTACTCAGGGGGCCCTTCCCTAAAGCAGCTTCTCCATACAGCGTGTTCTGCGTTGTAGGGCGTGGCCTAAAGGAAAGAATGCCGTGGGTCAGCCTAGGGGCCCGTGCACCTTCCAAAAGCCGGCTGTGTTCCACGAAGAACTGATCTTTAGTTGCAGTGGAACCCAACCCGAGTTTCTCCTTGAGGTAGGGTGACGGCAGGTAACAAGACCTAGAAGGAATGCTAAGCAGAGTGTCTCTCTCAGTATCGCTCTGACAGGGCAATGAGGCCGACCGGCATTGAATGCTGGAAGTGCTACAACCGTGTTACTGAATCCGTCTGTGACCGGAGGCAGTCTAGCTCTCCGACGCACGAGTTCAATATGTTGCCCTACGCTCAGCTACGGAGGGGTGCAGCTAAGGATCTTCGCGACTGGATGAGGCTCACCAGGCCACTAGGAGCCTGCAGTGACTCAGCGTTCTTAGACAGAATCGTGTGCGGACGCGAGGCTCCTAGGAGGCCTTTACAGCTTACTGCCTTTAAAGTAAAGCAGAGCTGCGACGTGGGTCTCATAGAAGCTGCCGCACGCCTCCCCTTCTGCATGGCAGAGCAGGGCCACCCGTCGAGGCGAGTGTTCATGCTGAGTTTCCCTTTCGCTATAAAGCAGGGCAGGGGAAGCTCCCAGCCAGGAAGTCGTAGTACCCTATTTCTTTGGAGGCAACTCAGTTTCTACTCAGTGCCACGCCTGCACTGACTAGTAAGCCGGCAAACGCACTATTCCCCGGAAGCGTCAAGGGCTCACGCAGGGCGCTTTCCAGCGGGGAAAACAAGGCTTGTGACATCAGGCCCCCCATTCGAGGTTGACGCACTGCGTCAGGACCTGTTATGCTGCCGAAGTCAGAAGAGACACAAGCTACCCACTGACCCCTTCCGGAAATCAACTTTTGTAGGCAGGGTGTTCGGCTTGTAGGGAACTGCCTAAATTTTCGAAAGCCCCAGATCGGCCTAGGGGCCTGGGCATCTTCCAAAAGCCTGCTGTGTTCCACGAAGAACTGTGCGTCAGTTGCAGTGGAACCCAGCCTGACTTTTTCCTTGGGTAAGGTGACTGCAGGTTTGAGGTCCGAGAAGGAGCGCTAAGCAGAGTGTTTTTCGAGGTAGAGCTCAGGTAAGGCAAGGGGAGCCAACTTCCTTGTCATGTTGCGCTGGATACAACCTTGTTTCAGAAGCTCTTGGAGAGCTGAGGAAATCTGCCTCTCCCAAGGAAGAGGGCAGTGTGTTGCCCTACACTCGGCATAAACAGGCGTACACCTAAGGGCCTTCGGGGCTGGATGAGGCTCAAGCGGGCCCCAGGAGCCTGGCGGTACTCAGTGTTCTTGCACTGACTCGGGTGCTGACACGACGTTCTTAGGACTCCTTAAAGGGGTACTACCGAAAACTTAAAGCAGAACAGCAAGGAATGCCTCGGGAAGAGTGCTGCACGCCTTCCAATCGGCACGGCCCACCAGGGCGATTTTCGAGTCTCGTGGGGACACTGAGTTTCCCTTTCGCCCTAGAGCAGGGCAGGGAAGCTTCCTCAGGAACTGGAAGCAGCCTGCTTCTTTCGAGAAAGCTCCTTTGCCTCTCGCAGGCATGCCCGCAGGGACTACACTCCCGGCAGCAAGAGTGTTTCTGACCTGCTGGACTGGCTAGGAACGTCTCTCTGAAGCTGTGGCAGAGCTGAGGATCTCCAGCTCTCCCAGGGAAGAGTGCAGTGTGTTGCGCTTCGCTCAGGAAACACAGGGGTGCGCTGAGGGACCTACGGGGCTGGGTGCTGCTCCACAGGCCCACTGGAGCCCGGCTCCCTGAGTGTTCCTGTAAGGAAACTGGTGCTAACGTGCTAGGAGTCCGGAAAGGCCTACCCTCGTGAAACTAAAGTAGCACAGCCCAAATGCCTCATGGAAGCTGCTGCCCACCAATCTTTCTGCACGGAAACCCAGGGCCGTAGTGAAAAGCCAGTGTTTGCGTTTCGGGTTCCCTTTAGCTCTAAAGCAGGGTCAGGCTTTCTTTGTGGAACTGTAGTTGAAAGTCAGCCTGCCGATGCAGGAGACACGGGTTCGTACCCCGATCCGGGAAGGTCCCACCCGCTGCCCTAGTGCCGCACCCCGGGAGCCTTAGCCGCTGAACCTAAGCCTCAGGAGCCGGCGCTCCGCAATGGGAGAGGCCACAACCGTGAGAGGTGCGCGTACACCCAAATAAGGAAAGACACAGGGCAAGATGATATCCCACCCAGGAACCGGAGGCGCCCTGTTTCTGGGAGAAAAGTCAACTTCCTATCCGAGCCCTGCACGAAATGACTAGAATCCTGGAAGCACAAGTGTTTGGGCACAAGCTTCCAGGCTGCCCGAGTGGAATGGTCAACATTGGGGAGAAAAAGGCCTGTGCCCTCAGGCCCCCATTTCGAGGTTGACGGGAAGCATCAGTACCTATTGTTTCGAAAAATTCAAAAGAGACACATGGTACTCAGGGGGCCCTTCCCTAAAGCAGCTTCTCCATACAGCGTGTTCTGCGTTGTAGGGCGTGGCCTAAAGGAAAGAATGCCGTGGGTCAGCCTAGGGGCCCGTGCACCTTCCAAAAGCCGGCTGTGTTCCACGAAGAACTGATCTTTAGTTGCAGTGGAACCCAACCCGAGTTTCTCCTTGAGGTAGGGTGACGGCAGGTAACAAGACCTAGAAGGAATGCTAAGCAGAGTGTCTCTCTCAGTATCGCTCTGACAGGGCAATGAGGCCGACCGGCATTGAATGCTGGAAGTGCTACAACCGTGTTACTGAATCCGTCTGTGACCGGAGGCAGTCTAGCTCTCCGACGCACGAGTTCAATATGTTGCCCTACGCTCAGCTACGGAGGGGTGCAGCTAAGGATCTTCGCGACTGGATGAGGCTCACCAGGCCACTAGGAGCCTGCAGTGACTCAGCGTTCTTAGACAGAATCGTGTGCGGACGCGAGGCTCCTAGGAGGCCTTTACAGCTTACTGCCTTTAAAGTAAAGCAGAGCTGCGACGTGGGTCTCATAGAAGCTGCCGCACGCCTCCCCTTCTGCATGGCAGAGCAGGGCCACCCGTCGAGGCGAGTGTTCATGCTGAGTTTCCCTTTCGCTATAAAGCAGGGCAGGGGAAGCTCCCAGCCAGGAAGTCGTAGTACCCTATTTCTTTGGAGGCAACTCAGTTTCTACTCAGTGCCACGCCTGCACTGACTAGTAAGCCGGCAAACGCACTATTCCCCGGAAGCGTCAAGGGCTCACGCAGGGCGCTTTCCAGCGGGGAAAACAAGGCTTGTGACATCAGGCCCCCCATTCGAGGTTGACGCACTGCGTCAGGACCTGTTATGCTGCCGAAGTCAGAAGAGACACAAGCTACCCACTGACCCCTTCCGGAAATCAACTTTTGTAGGCAGGGTGTTCGGCTTGTAGGGAACTGCCTAAATTTTCGAAAGCCCCAGATCGGCCTAGGGGCCTGGGCATCTTCCAAAAGCCTGCTGTGTTCCACGAAGAACTGTGCGTCAGTTGCAGTGGAACCCAGCCTGACTTTTTCCTTGGGTAAGGTGACTGCAGGTTTGAGGTCCGAGAAGGAGCGCTAAGCAGAGTGTTTTTCGAGGTAGAGCTCAGGTAAGGCAAGGGGAGCCAACTTCCTTGTCATGTTGCGCTGGATACAACCTTGTTTCAGAAGCTCTTGGAGAGCTGAGGAAATCTGCCTCTCCCAAGGAAGAGGGCAGTGTGTTGCCCTACACTCGGCATAAACAGGCGTACACCTAAGGGCCTTCGGGGCTGGATGAGGCTCAAGCGGGCCCCAGGAGCCTGGCGGTACTCAGTGTTCTTGCACTGACTCGGGTGCTGACACGACGTTCTTAGGACTCCTTAAAGGGGTACTACCGAAAACTTAAAGCAGAACAGCAAGGAATGCCTCGGGAAGAGTGCTGCACGCCTTCCAATCGGCACGGCCCACCAGGGCGATTTTCGAGTCTCGTGGGGACACTGAGTTTCCCTTTCGCCCTAGAGCAGGGCAGGGAAGCTTCCTCAGGAACTGGAAGCAGCCTGCTTCTTTCGAGAAAGCTCCTTTGCCTCTCGCAGGCATGCCCGCAGGGACTACACTCCCGGCAGCAAGAGTGTTTCTGACCTGCTGGACTGGCTAGGAACGTCTCTCTGAAGCTGTGGCAGAGCTGAGGATCTCCAGCTCTCCCAGGGAAGAGTGCAGTGTGTTGCGCTTCGCTCAGGAAACACAGGGGTGCGCTGAGGGACCTACGGGGCTGGGTGCTGCTCCACAGGCCCACTGGAGCCCGGCTCCCTGAGTGTTCCTGTAAGGAAACTGGTGCTAACGTGCTAGGAGTCCGGAAAGGCCTACCCTCGTGAAACTAAAGTAGCACAGCCCAAATGCCTCATGGAAGCTGCTGCCCACCAATCTTTCTGCACGGAAACCCAGGGCCGTAGTGAAAAGCCAGTGTTTGCGTTTCGGGTTCCCTTTAGCTCTAAAGCAGGGTCAGGCTTTCTTTGTGGAACTGTAGTTGAAAGTCAGCCTGCCGATGCAGGAGACACGGGTTCGTACCCCGATCCGGGAAGGTCCCACCCGCTGCCCTAGTGCCGCACCCCGGGAGCCTTAGCCGCTGAACCTAAGCCTCAGGAGCCGGCGCTCCGCAATGGGAGAGGCCACAACCGTGAGAGGTGCGCGTACACCCAAATAAGGAAAGACACAGGGCAAGATGATATCCCACCCAGGAACCGGAGGCGCCCTGTTTCTGGGAGAAAAGTCAACTTCCTATCCGAGCCCTGCACGAAATGACTAGAATCCTGGAAGCACAAGTGTTTGGGCACAAGCTTCCAGGCTGCCCGAGTGGAATGGTCAACATTGGGGAGAAAAAGGCCTGTGCCCTCAGGCCCCCATTTCGAGGTTGACGGGAAGCATCAGTACCTATTGTTTCGAAAAATTCAAAAGAGACACATGGTACTCAGGGGGCCCTTCCCTAAAGCAGCTTCTCCATACAGCGTGTTCTGCGTTGTAGGGCGTGGCCTAAAGGAAAGAATGCCGTGGGTCAGCCTAGGGGCCCGTGCACCTTCCAAAAGCCGGCTGTGTTCCACGAAGAACTGATCTTTAGTTGCAGTGGAACCCAACCCGAGTTTCTCCTTGAGGTAGGGTGACGGCAGGTAACAAGACCTAGAAGGAATGCTAAGCAGAGTGTCTCTCTCAGTATCGCTCTGACAGGGCAATGAGGCCGACCGGCATTGAATGCTGGAAGTGCTACAACCGTGTTACTGAATCCGTCTGTGACCGGAGGCAGTCTAGCTCTCCGACGCACGAGTTCAATATGTTGCCCTACGCTCAGCTACGGAGGGGTGCAGCTAAGGATCTTCGCGACTGGATGAGGCTCACCAGGCCACTAGGAGCCTGCAGTGACTCAGCGTTCTTAGACAGAATCGTGTGCGGACGCGAGGCTCCTAGGAGGCCTTTACAGCTTACTGCCTTTAAAGTAAAGCAGAGCTGCGACGTGGGTCTCATAGAAGCTGCCGCACGCCTCCCCTTCTGCATGGCAGAGCAGGGCCACCCGTCGAGGCGAGTGTTCATGCTGAGTTTCCCTTTCGCTATAAAGCAGGGCAGGGGAAGCTCCCAGCCAGGAAGTCGTAGTACCCTATTTCTTTGGAGGCAACTCAGTTTCTACTCAGTGCCACGCCTGCACTGACTAGTAAGCCGGCAAACGCACTATTCCCCGGAAGCGTCAAGGGCTCACGCAGGGCGCTTTCCAGCGGGGAAAACAAGGCTTGTGACATCAGGCCCCCCATTCGAGGTTGACGCACTGCGTCAGGACCTGTTATGCTGCCGAAGTCAGAAGAGACACAAGCTACCCACTGACCCCTTCCGGAAATCAACTTTTGTAGGCAGGGTGTTCGGCTTGTAGGGAACTGCCTAAATTTTCGAAAGCCCCAGATCGGCCTAGGGGCCTGGGCATCTTCCAAAAGCCTGCTGTGTTCCACGAAGAACTGTGCGTCAGTTGCAGTGGAACCCAGCCTGACTTTTTCCTTGGGTAAGGTGACTGCAGGTTTGAGGTCCGAGAAGGAGCGCTAAGCAGAGTGTTTTTCGAGGTAGAGCTCAGGTAAGGCAAGGGGAGCCAACTTCCTTGTCATGTTGCGCTGGATACAACCTTGTTTCAGAAGCTCTTGGAGAGCTGAGGAAATCTGCCTCTCCCAAGGAAGAGGGCAGTGTGTTGCCCTACACTCGGCATAAACAGGCGTACACCTAAGGGCCTTCGGGGCTGGATGAGGCTCAAGCGGGCCCCAGGAGCCTGGCGGTACTCAGTGTTCTTGCACTGACTCGGGTGCTGACACGACGTTCTTAGGACTCCTTAAAGGGGTACTACCGAAAACTTAAAGCAGAACAGCAAGGAATGCCTCGGGAAGAGTGCTGCACGCCTTCCAATCGGCACGGCCCACCAGGGCGATTTTCGAGTCTCGTGGGGACACTGAGTTTCCCTTTCGCCCTAGAGCAGGGCAGGGAAGCTTCCTCAGGAACTGGAAGCAGCCTGCTTCTTTCGAGAAAGCTCCTTTGCCTCTCGCAGGCATGCCCGCAGGGACTACACTCCCGGCAGCAAGAGTGTTTCTGACCTGCTGGACTGGCTAGGAACGTCTCTCTGAAGCTGTGGCAGAGCTGAGGATCTCCAGCTCTCCCAGGGAAGAGTGCAGTGTGTTGCGCTTCGCTCAGGAAACACAGGGGTGCGCTGAGGGACCTACGGGGCTGGGTGCTGCTCCACAGGCCCACTGGAGCCCGGCTCCCTGAGTGTTCCTGTAAGGAAACTGGTGCTAACGTGCTAGGAGTCCGGAAAGGCCTACCCTCGTGAAACTAAAGTAGCACAGCCCAAATGCCTCATGGAAGCTGCTGCCCACCAATCTTTCTGCACGGAAACCCAGGGCCGTAGTGAAAAGCCAGTGTTTGCGTTTCGGGTTCCCTTTAGCTCTAAAGCAGGGTCAGGCTTTCTTTGTGGAACTGTAGTTGAAAGTCAGCCTGCCGATGCAGGAGACACGGGTTCGTACCCCGATCCGGGAAGGTCCCACCCGCTGCCCTAGTGCCGCACCCCGGGAGCCTTAGCCGCTGAACCTAAGCCTCAGGAGCCGGCGCTCCGCAATGGGAGAGGCCACAACCGTGAGAGGTGCGCGTACACCCAAATAAGGAAAGACACAGGGCAAGATGATATCCCACCCAGGAACCGGAGGCGCCCTGTTTCTGGGAGAAAAGTCAACTTCCTATCCGAGCCCTGCACGAAATGACTAGAATCCTGGAAGCACAAGTGTTTGGGCACAAGCTTCCAGGCTGCCCGAGTGGAATGGTCAACATTGGGGAGAAAAAGGCCTGTGCCCTCAGGCCCCCATTTCGAGGTTGACGGGAAGCATCAGTACCTATTGTTTCGAAAAATTCAAAAGAGACACATGGTACTCAGGGGGCCCTTCCCTAAAGCAGCTTCTCCATACAGCGTGTTCTGCGTTGTAGGGCGTGGCCTAAAGGAAAGAATGCCGTGGGTCAGCCTAGGGGCCCGTGCACCTTCCAAAAGCCGGCTGTGTTCCACGAAGAACTGATCTTTAGTTGCAGTGGAACCCAACCCGAGTTTCTCCTTGAGGTAGGGTGACGGCAGGTAACAAGACCTAGAAGGAATGCTAAGCAGAGTGTCTCTCTCAGTATCGCTCTGACAGGGCAATGAGGCCGACCGGCATTGAATGCTGGAAGTGCTACAACCGTGTTACTGAATCCGTCTGTGACCGGAGGCAGTCTAGCTCTCCGACGCACGAGTTCAATATGTTGCCCTACGCTCAGCTACGGAGGGGTGCAGCTAAGGATCTTCGCGACTGGATGAGGCTCACCAGGCCACTAGGAGCCTGCAGTGACTCAGCGTTCTTAGACAGAATCGTGTGCGGACGCGAGGCTCCTAGGAGGCCTTTACAGCTTACTGCCTTTAAAGTAAAGCAGAGCTGCGACGTGGGTCTCATAGAAGCTGCCGCACGCCTCCCCTTCTGCATGGCAGAGCAGGGCCACCCGTCGAGGCGAGTGTTCATGCTGAGTTTCCCTTTCGCTATAAAGCAGGGCAGGGGAAGCTCCCAGCCAGGAAGTCGTAGTACCCTATTTCTTTGGAGGCAACTCAGTTTCTACTCAGTGCCACGCCTGCACTGACTAGTAAGCCGGCAAACGCACTATTCCCCGGAAGCGTCAAGGGCTCACGCAGGGCGCTTTCCAGCGGGGAAAACAAGGCTTGTGACATCAGGCCCCCCATTCGAGGTTGACGCACTGCGTCAGGACCTGTTATGCTGCCGAAGTCAGAAGAGACACAAGCTACCCACTGACCCCTTCCGGAAATCAACTTTTGTAGGCAGGGTGTTCGGCTTGTAGGGAACTGCCTAAATTTTCGAAAGCCCCAGATCGGCCTAGGGGCCTGGGCATCTTCCAAAAGCCTGCTGTGTTCCACGAAGAACTGTGCGTCAGTTGCAGTGGAACCCAGCCTGACTTTTTCCTTGGGTAAGGTGACTGCAGGTTTGAGGTCCGAGAAGGAGCGCTAAGCAGAGTGTTTTTCGAGGTAGAGCTCAGGTAAGGCAAGGGGAGCCAACTTCCTTGTCATGTTGCGCTGGATACAACCTTGTTTCAGAAGCTCTTGGAGAGCTGAGGAAATCTGCCTCTCCCAAGGAAGAGGGCAGTGTGTTGCCCTACACTCGGCATAAACAGGCGTACACCTAAGGGCCTTCGGGGCTGGATGAGGCTCAAGCGGGCCCCAGGAGCCTGGCGGTACTCAGTGTTCTTGCACTGACTCGGGTGCTGACACGACGTTCTTAGGACTCCTTAAAGGGGTACTACCGAAAACTTAAAGCAGAACAGCAAGGAATGCCTCGGGAAGAGTGCTGCACGCCTTCCAATCGGCACGGCCCACCAGGGCGATTTTCGAGTCTCGTGGGGACACTGAGTTTCCCTTTCGCCCTAGAGCAGGGCAGGGAAGCTTCCTCAGGAACTGGAAGCAGCCTGCTTCTTTCGAGAAAGCTCCTTTGCCTCTCGCAGGCATGCCCGCAGGGACTACACTCCCGGCAGCAAGAGTGTTTCTGACCTGCTGGACTGGCTAGGAACGTCTCTCTGAAGCTGTGGCAGAGCTGAGGATCTCCAGCTCTCCCAGGGAAGAGTGCAGTGTGTTGCGCTTCGCTCAGGAAACACAGGGGTGCGCTGAGGGACCTACGGGGCTGGGTGCTGCTCCACAGGCCCACTGGAGCCCGGCTCCCTGAGTGTTCCTGTAAGGAAACTGGTGCTAACGTGCTAGGAGTCCGGAAAGGCCTACCCTCGTGAAACTAAAGTAGCACAGCCCAAATGCCTCATGGAAGCTGCTGCCCACCAATCTTTCTGCACGGAAACCCAGGGCCGTAGTGAAAAGCCAGTGTTTGCGTTTCGGGTTCCCTTTAGCTCTAAAGCAGGGTCAGGCTTTCTTTGTGGAACTGTAGTTGAAAGTCAGCCTGCCGATGCAGGAGACACGGGTTCGTACCCCGATCCGGGAAGGTCCCACCCGCTGCCCTAGTGCCGCACCCCGGGAGCCTTAGCCGCTGAACCTAAGCCTCAGGAGCCGGCGCTCCGCAATGGGAGAGGCCACAACCGTGAGAGGTGCGCGTACACCCAAATAAGGAAAGACACAGGGCAAGATGATATCCCACCCAGGAACCGGAGGCGCCCTGTTTCTGGGAGAAAAGTCAACTTCCTATCCGAGCCCTGCACGAAATGACTAGAATCCTGGAAGCACAAGTGTTTGGGCACAAGCTTCCAGGCTGCCCGAGTGGAATGGTCAACATTGGGGAGAAAAAGGCCTGTGCCCTCAGGCCCCCATTTCGAGGTTGACGGGAAGCATCAGTACCTATTGTTTCGAAAAATTCAAAAGAGACACATGGTACTCAGGGGGCCCTTCCCTAAAGCAGCTTCTCCATACAGCGTGTTCTGCGTTGTAGGGCGTGGCCTAAAGGAAAGAATGCCGTGGGTCAGCCTAGGGGCCCGTGCACCTTCCAAAAGCCGGCTGTGTTCCACGAAGAACTGATCTTTAGTTGCAGTGGAACCCAACCCGAGTTTCTCCTTGAGGTAGGGTGACGGCAGGTAACAAGACCTAGAAGGAATGCTAAGCAGAGTGTCTCTCTCAGTATCGCTCTGACAGGGCAATGAGGCCGACCGGCATTGAATGCTGGAAGTGCTACAACCGTGTTACTGAATCCGTCTGTGACCGGAGGCAGTCTAGCTCTCCGACGCACGAGTTCAATATGTTGCCCTACGCTCAGCTACGGAGGGGTGCAGCTAAGGATCTTCGCGACTGGATGAGGCTCACCAGGCCACTAGGAGCCTGCAGTGACTCAGCGTTCTTAGACAGAATCGTGTGCGGACGCGAGGCTCCTAGGAGGCCTTTACAGCTTACTGCCTTTAAAGTAAAGCAGAGCTGCGACGTGGGTCTCATAGAAGCTGCCGCACGCCTCCCCTTCTGCATGGCAGAGCAGGGCCACCCGTCGAGGCGAGTGTTCATGCTGAGTTTCCCTTTCGCTATAAAGCAGGGCAGGGGAAGCTCCCAGCCAGGAAGTCGTAGTACCCTATTTCTTTGGAGGCAACTCAGTTTCTACTCAGTGCCACGCCTGCACTGACTAGTAAGCCGGCAAACGCACTATTCCCCGGAAGCGTCAAGGGCTCACGCAGGGCGCTTTCCAGCGGGGAAAACAAGGCTTGTGACATCAGGCCCCCCATTCGAGGTTGACGCACTGCGTCAGGACCTGTTATGCTGCCGAAGTCAGAAGAGACACAAGCTACCCACTGACCCCTTCCGGAAATCAACTTTTGTAGGCAGGGTGTTCGGCTTGTAGGGAACTGCCTAAATTTTCGAAAGCCCCAGATCGGCCTAGGGGCCTGGGCATCTTCCAAAAGCCTGCTGTGTTCCACGAAGAACTGTGCGTCAGTTGCAGTGGAACCCAGCCTGACTTTTTCCTTGGGTAAGGTGACTGCAGGTTTGAGGTCCGAGAAGGAGCGCTAAGCAGAGTGTTTTTCGAGGTAGAGCTCAGGTAAGGCAAGGGGAGCCAACTTCCTTGTCATGTTGCGCTGGATACAACCTTGTTTCAGAAGCTCTTGGAGAGCTGAGGAAATCTGCCTCTCCCAAGGAAGAGGGCAGTGTGTTGCCCTACACTCGGCATAAACAGGCGTACACCTAAGGGCCTTCGGGGCTGGATGAGGCTCAAGCGGGCCCCAGGAGCCTGGCGGTACTCAGTGTTCTTGCACTGACTCGGGTGCTGACACGACGTTCTTAGGACTCCTTAAAGGGGTACTACCGAAAACTTAAAGCAGAACAGCAAGGAATGCCTCGGGAAGAGTGCTGCACGCCTTCCAATCGGCACGGCCCACCAGGGCGATTTTCGAGTCTCGTGGGGACACTGAGTTTCCCTTTCGCCCTAGAGCAGGGCAGGGAAGCTTCCTCAGGAACTGGAAGCAGCCTGCTTCTTTCGAGAAAGCTCCTTTGCCTCTCGCAGGCATGCCCGCAGGGACTACACTCCCGGCAGCAAGAGTGTTTCTGACCTGCTGGACTGGCTAGGAACGTCTCTCTGAAGCTGTGGCAGAGCTGAGGATCTCCAGCTCTCCCAGGGAAGAGTGCAGTGTGTTGCGCTTCGCTCAGGAAACACAGGGGTGCGCTGAGGGACCTACGGGGCTGGGTGCTGCTCCACAGGCCCACTGGAGCCCGGCTCCCTGAGTGTTCCTGTAAGGAAACTGGTGCTAACGTGCTAGGAGTCCGGAAAGGCCTACCCTCGTGAAACTAAAGTAGCACAGCCCAAATGCCTCATGGAAGCTGCTGCCCACCAATCTTTCTGCACGGAAACCCAGGGCCGTAGTGAAAAGCCAGTGTTTGCGTTTCGGGTTCCCTTTAGCTCTAAAGCAGGGTCAGGCTTTCTTTGTGGAACTGTAGTTGAAAGTCAGCCTGCCGATGCAGGAGACACGGGTTCGTACCCCGATCCGGGAAGGTCCCACCCGCTGCCCTAGTGCCGCACCCCGGGAGCCTTAGCCGCTGAACCTAAGCCTCAGGAGCCGGCGCTCCGCAATGGGAGAGGCCACAACCGTGAGAGGTGCGCGTACACCCAAATAAGGAAAGACACAGGGCAAGATGATATCCCACCCAGGAACCGGAGGCGCCCTGTTTCTGGGAGAAAAGTCAACTTCCTATCCGAGCCCTGCACGAAATGACTAGAATCCTGGAAGCACAAGTGTTTGGGCACAAGCTTCCAGGCTGCCCGAGTGGAATGGTCAACATTGGGGAGAAAAAGGCCTGTGCCCTCAGGCCCCCATTTCGAGGTTGACGGGAAGCATCAGTACCTATTGTTTCGAAAAATTCAAAAGAGACACATGGTACTCAGGGGGCCCTTCCCTAAAGCAGCTTCTCCATACAGCGTGTTCTGCGTTGTAGGGCGTGGCCTAAAGGAAAGAATGCCGTGGGTCAGCCTAGGGGCCCGTGCACCTTCCAAAAGCCGGCTGTGTTCCACGAAGAACTGATCTTTAGTTGCAGTGGAACCCAACCCGAGTTTCTCCTTGAGGTAGGGTGACGGCAGGTAACAAGACCTAGAAGGAATGCTAAGCAGAGTGTCTCTCTCAGTATCGCTCTGACAGGGCAATGAGGCCGACCGGCATTGAATGCTGGAAGTGCTACAACCGTGTTACTGAATCCGTCTGTGACCGGAGGCAGTCTAGCTCTCCGACGCACGAGTTCAATATGTTGCCCTACGCTCAGCTACGGAGGGGTGCAGCTAAGGATCTTCGCGACTGGATGAGGCTCACCAGGCCACTAGGAGCCTGCAGTGACTCAGCGTTCTTAGACAGAATCGTGTGCGGACGCGAGGCTCCTAGGAGGCCTTTACAGCTTACTGCCTTTAAAGTAAAGCAGAGCTGCGACGTGGGTCTCATAGAAGCTGCCGCACGCCTCCCCTTCTGCATGGCAGAGCAGGGCCACCCGTCGAGGCGAGTGTTCATGCTGAGTTTCCCTTTCGCTATAAAGCAGGGCAGGGGAAGCTCCCAGCCAGGAAGTCGTAGTACCCTATTTCTTTGGAGGCAACTCAGTTTCTACTCAGTGCCACGCCTGCACTGACTAGTAAGCCGGCAAACGCACTATTCCCCGGAAGCGTCAAGGGCTCACGCAGGGCGCTTTCCAGCGGGGAAAACAAGGCTTGTGACATCAGGCCCCCCATTCGAGGTTGACGCACTGCGTCAGGACCTGTTATGCTGCCGAAGTCAGAAGAGACACAAGCTACCCACTGACCCCTTCCGGAAATCAACTTTTGTAGGCAGGGTGTTCGGCTTGTAGGGAACTGCCTAAATTTTCGAAAGCCCCAGATCGGCCTAGGGGCCTGGGCATCTTCCAAAAGCCTGCTGTGTTCCACGAAGAACTGTGCGTCAGTTGCAGTGGAACCCAGCCTGACTTTTTCCTTGGGTAAGGTGACTGCAGGTTTGAGGTCCGAGAAGGAGCGCTAAGCAGAGTGTTTTTCGAGGTAGAGCTCAGGTAAGGCAAGGGGAGCCAACTTCCTTGTCATGTTGCGCTGGATACAACCTTGTTTCAGAAGCTCTTGGAGAGCTGAGGAAATCTGCCTCTCCCAAGGAAGAGGGCAGTGTGTTGCCCTACACTCGGCATAAACAGGCGTACACCTAAGGGCCTTCGGGGCTGGATGAGGCTCAAGCGGGCCCCAGGAGCCTGGCGGTACTCAGTGTTCTTGCACTGACTCGGGTGCTGACACGACGTTCTTAGGACTCCTTAAAGGGGTACTACCGAAAACTTAAAGCAGAACAGCAAGGAATGCCTCGGGAAGAGTGCTGCACGCCTTCCAATCGGCACGGCCCACCAGGGCGATTTTCGAGTCTCGTGGGGACACTGAGTTTCCCTTTCGCCCTAGAGCAGGGCAGGGAAGCTTCCTCAGGAACTGGAAGCAGCCTGCTTCTTTCGAGAAAGCTCCTTTGCCTCTCGCAGGCATGCCCGCAGGGACTACACTCCCGGCAGCAAGAGTGTTTTTGACCTGCTGGACTGGCTAGGAACGTCTCTCTGAAGCTGTGGCAGAGCTGAGGATCTCCAGCTCTCCCAGGGAAGAGTGCAGTGTGTTGCGCTTCGCTCAGGAAACACAGGGGTGCGCTGAGGGACCTACGGGGCTGGGTGCTGCTCCACAGGCCCACTGGAGCCCGGCTCCCTGAGTGTTCCTGTAAGGAAACTGGTGCTAACGTGCTAGGAGTCCGGAAAGGCCTACCCTCGTGAAACTAAAGTAGCACAGCCCAAATGCCTCATGGAAGCTGCTGCCCACCAATCTTTCTGCACGGAAACCCAGGGCCGTAGTGAAAAGCCAGTGTTTGCGTTTCGGGTTCCCTTTAGCTCTAAAGCAGGGTCAGGCTTTCTTTGTGGAACTGTAGTTGAAAGTCAGCCTGCCGATGCAGGAGACACGGGTTCGTACCCCGATCCGGGAAGGTCCCACCCGCTGCCCTAGTGCCGCACCCCGGGAGCCTTAGCCGCTGAACCTAAGCCTCAGGAGCCGGCGCTCCGCAATGGGAGAGGCCACAACCGTGAGAGGTGCGCGTACACCCAAATAAGGAAAGACACAGGGCAAGATGATATCCCACCCAGGAACCGGAGGCGCCCTGTTTCTGGGAGAAAAGTCAACTTCCTATCCGAGCCCTGCACGAAATGACTAGAATCCTGGAAGCACAAGTGTTTGGGCACAAGCTTCCAGGCTGCCCGAGTGGAATGGTCAACATTGGGGAGAAAAAGGCCTGTGCCCTCAGGCCCCCATTTCGAGGTTGACGGGAAGCATCAGTACCTATTGTTTCGAAAAATTCAAAAGAGACACATGGTACTCAGGGGGCCCTTCCCTAAAGCAGCTTCTCCATACAGCGTGTTCTGCGTTGTAGGGCGTGGCCTAAAGGAAAGAATGCCGTGGGTCAGCCTAGGGGCCCGTGCACCTTCCAAAAGCCGGCTGTGTTCCACGAAGAACTGATCTTTAGTTGCAGTGGAACCCAACCCGAGTTTCTCCTTGAGGTAGGGTGACGGCAGGTAACAAGACCTAGAAGGAATGCTAAGCAGAGTGTCTCTCTCAGTATCGCTCTGACAGGGCAATGAGGCCGACCGGCATTGAATGCTGGAAGTGCTACAACCGTGTTACTGAATCCGTCTGTGACCGGAGGCAGTCTAGCTCTCCGACGCACGAGTTCAATATGTTGCCCTACGCTCAGCTACGGAGGGGTGCAGCTAAGGATCTTCGCGACTGGATGAGGCTCACCAGGCCACTAGGAGCCTGCAGTGACTCAGCGTTCTTAGACAGAATCGTGTGCGGACGCGAGGCTCCTAGGAGGCCTTTACAGCTTACTGCCTTTAAAGTAAAGCAGAGCTGCGACGTGGGTCTCATAGAAGCTGCCGCACGCCTCCCCTTCTGCATGGCAGAGCAGGGCCACCCGTCGAGGCGAGTGTTCATGCTGAGTTTCCCTTTCGCTATAAAGCAGGGCAGGGGAAGCTCCCAGCCAGGAAGTCGTAGTACCCTATTTCTTTGGAGGCAACTCAGTTTCTACTCAGTGCCACGCCTGCACTGACTAGTAAGCCGGCAAACGCACTATTCCCCGGAAGCGTCAAGGGCTCACGCAGGGCGCTTTCCAGCGGGGAAAACAAGGCTTGTGACATCAGGCCCCCCATTCGAGGTTGACGCACTGCGTCAGGACCTGTTATGCTGCCGAAGTCAGAAGAGACACAAGCTACCCACTGACCCCTTCCGGAAATCAACTTTTGTAGGCAGGGTGTTCGGCTTGTAGGGAACTGCCTAAATTTTCGAAAGCCCCAGATCGGCCTAGGGGCCTGGGCATCTTCCAAAAGCCTGCTGTGTTCCACGAAGAACTGTGCGTCAGTTGCAGTGGAACCCAGCCTGACTTTTTCCTTGGGTAAGGTGACTGCAGGTTTGAGGTCCGAGAAGGAGCGCTAAGCAGAGTGTTTTTCGAGGTAGAGCTCAGGTAAGGCAAGGGGAGCCAACTTCCTTGTCATGTTGCGCTGGATACAACCTTGTTTCAGAAGCTCTTGGAGAGCTGAGGAAATCTGCCTCTCCCAAGGAAGAGGGCAGTGTGTTGCCCTACACTCGGCATAAACAGGCGTACACCTAAGGGCCTTCGGGGCTGGATGAGGCTCAAGCGGGCCCCAGGAGCCTGGCGGTACTCAGTGTTCTTGCACTGACTCGGGTGCTGACACGACGTTCTTAGGACTCCTTAAAGGGGTACTACCGAAAACTTAAAGCAGAACAGCAAGGAATGCCTCGGGAAGAGTGCTGCACGCCTTCCAATCGGCACGGCCCACCAGGGCGATTTTCGAGTCTCGTGGGGACACTGAGTTTCCCTTTCGCCCTAGAGCAGGGCAGGGAAGCTTCCTCAGGAACTGGAAGCAGCCTGCTTCTTTCGAGAAAGCTCCTTTGCCTCTCGCAGGCATGCCCGCAGGGACTACACTCCCGGCAGCAAGAGTGTTTCTGACCTGCTGGACTGGCTAGGAACGTCTCTCTGAAGCTGTGGCAGAGCTGAGGATCTCCAGCTCTCCCAGGGAAGAGTGCAGTGTGTTGCGCTTCGCTCAGGAAACACAGGGGTGCGCTGAGGGACCTACGGGGCTGGGTGCTGCTCCACAGGCCCACTGGAGCCCGGCTCCCTGAGTGTTCCTGTAAGGAAACTGGTGCTAACGTGCTAGGAGTCCGGAAAGGCCTACCCTCGTGAAACTAAAGTAGCACAGCCCAAATGCCTCATGGAAGCTGCTGCCCACCAATCTTTCTGCACGGAAACCCAGGGCCGTAGTGAAAAGCCAGTGTTTGCGTTTCGGGTTCCCTTTAGCTCTAAAGCAGGGTCAGGCTTTCTTTGTGGAACTGTAGTTGAAAGTCAGCCTGCCGATGCAGGAGACACGGGTTCGTACCCCGATCCGGGAAGGTCCCACCCGCTGCCCTAGTGCCGCACCCCGGGAGCCTTAGCCGCTGAACCTAAGCCTCAGGAGCCGGCGCTCCGCAATGGGAGAGGCCACAACCGTGAGAGGTGCGCGTACACCCAAATAAGGAAAGACACAGGGCAAGATGATATCCCACCCAGGAACCGGAGGCGCCCTGTTTCTGGGAGAAAAGTCAACTTCCTATCCGAGCCCTGCACGAAATGACTAGAATCCTGGAAGCACAAGTGTTTGGGCACAAGCTTCCAGGCTGCCCGAGTGGAATGGTCAACATTGGGGAGAAAAAGGCCTGTGCCCTCAGGCCCCCATTTCGAGGTTGACGGGAAGCATCAGTACCTATTGTTTCGAAAAATTCAAAAGAGACACATGGTACTCAGGGGGCCCTTCCCTAAAGCAGCTTCTCCATACAGCGTGTTCTGCGTTGTAGGGCGTGGCCTAAAGGAAAGAATGCCGTGGGTCAGCCTAGGGGCCCGTGCACCTTCCAAAAGCCGGCTGTGTTCCACGAAGAACTGATCTTTAGTTGCAGTGGAACCCAACCCGAGTTTCTCCTTGAGGTAGGGTGACGGCAGGTAACAAGACCTAGAAGGAATGCTAAGCAGAGTGTCTCTCTCAGTATCGCTCTGACAGGGCAATGAGGCCGACCGGCATTGAATGCTGGAAGTGCTACAACCGTGTTACTGAATCCGTCTGTGACCGGAGGCAGTCTAGCTCTCCGACGCACGAGTTCAATATGTTGCCCTACGCTCAGCTACGGAGGGGTGCAGCTAAGGATCTTCGCGACTGGATGAGGCTCACCAGGCCACTAGGAGCCTGCAGTGACTCAGCGTTCTTAGACAGAATCGTGTGCGGACGCGAGGCTCCTAGGAGGCCTTTACAGCTTACTGCCTTTAAAGTAAAGCAGAGCTGCGACGTGGGTCTCATAGAAGCTGCCGCACGCCTCCCCTTCTGCATGGCAGAGCAGGGCCACCCGTCGAGGCGAGTGTTCATGCTGAGTTTCCCTTTCGCTATAAAGCAGGGCAGGGGAAGCTCCCAGCCAGGAAGTCGTAGTACCCTATTTCTTTGGAGGCAACTCAGTTTCTACTCAGTGCCACGCCTGCACTGACTAGTAAGCCGGCAAACGCACTATTCCCCGGAAGCGTCAAGGGCTCACGCAGGGCGCTTTCCAGCGGGGAAAACAAGGCTTGTGACATCAGGCCCCCCATTCGAGGTTGACGCACTGCGTCAGGACCTGTTATGCTGCCGAAGTCAGAAGAGACACAAGCTACCCACTGACCCCTTCCGGAAATCAACTTTTGTAGGCAGGGTGTTCGGCTTGTAGGGAACTGCCTAAATTTTCGAAAGCCCCAGATCGGCCTAGGGGCCTGGGCATCTTCCAAAAGCCTGCTGTGTTCCACGAAGAACTGTGCGTCAGTTGCAGTGGAACCCAGCCTGACTTTTTCCTTGGGTAAGGTGACTGCAGGTTTGAGGTCCGAGAAGGAGCGCTAAGCAGAGTGTTTTTCGAGGTAGAGCTCAGGTAAGGCAAGGGGAGCCAACTTCCTTGTCATGTTGCGCTGGATACAACCTTGTTTCAGAAGCTCTTGGAGAGCTGAGGAAATCTGCCTCTCCCAAGGAAGAGGGCAGTGTGTTGCCCTACACTCGGCATAAACAGGCGTACACCTAAGGGCCTTCGGGGCTGGATGAGGCTCAAGCGGGCCCCAGGAGCCTGGCGGTACTCAGTGTTCTTGCACTGACTCGGGTGCTGACACGACGTTCTTAGGACTCCTTAAAGGGGTACTACCGAAAACTTAAAGCAGAACAGCAAGGAATGCCTCGGGAAGAGTGCTGCACGCCTTCCAATCGGCACGGCCCACCAGGGCGATTTTCGAGTCTCGTGGGGACACTGAGTTTCCCTTTCGCCCTAGAGCAGGGCAGGGAAGCTTCCTCAGGAACTGGAAGCAGCCTGCTTCTTTCGAGAAAGCTCCTTTGCCTCTCGCAGGCATGCCCGCAGGGACTACACTCCCGGCAGCAAGAGTGTTTCTGACCTGCTGGACTGGCTAGGAACGTCTCTCTGAAGCTGTGGCAGAGCTGAGGATCTCCAGCTCTCCCAGGGAAGAGTGCAGTGTGTTGCGCTTCGCTCAGGAAACACAGGGGTGCGCTGAGGGACCTACGGGGCTGGGTGCTGCTCCACAGGCCCACTGGAGCCCGGCTCCCTGAGTGTTCCTGTAAGGAAACTGGTGCTAACGTGCTAGGAGTCCGGAAAGGCCTACCCTCGTGAAACTAAAGTAGCACAGCCCAAATGCCTCATGGAAGCTGCTGCCCACCAATCTTTCTGCACGGAAACCCAGGGCCGTAGTGAAAAGCCAGTGTTTGCGTTTCGGGTTCCCTTTAGCTCTAAAGCAGGGTCAGGCTTTCTTTGTGGAACTGTAGTTGAAAGTCAGCCTGCCGATGCAGGAGACACGGGTTCGTACCCCGATCCGGGAAGGTCCCACCCGCTGCCCTAGTGCCGCACCCCGGGAGCCTTAGCCGCTGAACCTAAGCCTCAGGAGCCGGCGCTCCGCAATGGGAGAGGCCACAACCGTGAGAGGTGCGCGTACACCCAAATAAGGAAAGACACAGGGCAAGATGATATCCCACCCAGGAACCGGAGGCGCCCTGTTTCTGGGAGAAAAGTCAACTTCCTATCCGAGCCCTGCACGAAATGACTAGAATCCTGGAAGCACAAGTGTTTGGGCACAAGCTTCCAGGCTGCCCGAGTGGAATGGTCAACATTGGGGAGAAAAAGGCCTGTGCCCTCAGGCCCCCATTTCGAGGTTGACGGGAAGCATCAGTACCTATTGTTTCGAAAAATTCAAAAGAGACACATGGTACTCAGGGGGCCCTTCCCTAAAGCAGCTTCTCCATACAGCGTGTTCTGCGTTGTAGGGCGTGGCCTAAAGGAAAGAATGCCGTGGGTCAGCCTAGGGGCCCGTGCACCTTCCAAAAGCCGGCTGTGTTCCACGAAGAACTGATCTTTAGTTGCAGTGGAACCCAACCCGAGTTTCTCCTTGAGGTAGGGTGACGGCAGGTAACAAGACCTAGAAGGAATGCTAAGCAGAGTGTCTCTCTCAGTATCGCTCTGACAGGGCAATGAGGCCGACCGGCATTGAATGCTGGAAGTGCTACAACCGTGTTACTGAATCCGTCTGTGACCGGAGGCAGTCTAGCTCTCCGACGCACGAGTTCAATATGTTGCCCTACGCTCAGCTACGGAGGGGTGCAGCTAAGGATCTTCGCGACTGGATGAGGCTCACCAGGCCACTAGGAGCCTGCAGTGACTCAGCGTTCTTAGACAGAATCGTGTGCGGACGCGAGGCTCCTAGGAGGCCTTTACAGCTTACTGCCTTTAAAGTAAAGCAGAGCTGCGACGTGGGTCTCATAGAAGCTGCCGCACGCCTCCCCTTCTGCATGGCAGAGCAGGGCCACCCGTCGAGGCGAGTGTTCATGCTGAGTTTCCCTTTCGCTATAAAGCAGGGCAGGGGAAGCTCCCAGCCAGGAAGTCGTAGTACCCTATTTCTTTGGAGGCAACTCAGTTTCTACTCAGTGCCACGCCTGCACTGACTAGTAAGCCGGCAAACGCACTATTCCCCGGAAGCGTCAAGGGCTCACGCAGGGCGCTTTCCAGCGGGGAAAACAAGGCTTGTGACATCAGGCCCCCCATTCGAGGTTGACGCACTGCGTCAGGACCTGTTATGCTGCCGAAGTCAGAAGAGACACAAGCTACCCACTGACCCCTTCCGGAAATCAACTTTTGTAGGCAGGGTGTTCGGCTTGTAGGGAACTGCCTAAATTTTCGAAAGCCCCAGATCGGCCTAGGGGCCTGGGCATCTTCCAAAAGCCTGCTGTGTTCCACGAAGAACTGTGCGTCAGTTGCAGTGGAACCCAGCCTGACTTTTTCCTTGGGTAAGGTGACTGCAGGTTTGAGGTCCGAGAAGGAGCGCTAAGCAGAGTGTTTTTCGAGGTAGAGCTCAGGTAAGGCAAGGGGAGCCAACTTCCTTGTCATGTTGCGCTGGATACAACCTTGTTTCAGAAGCTCTTGGAGAGCTGAGGAAATCTGCCTCTCCCAAGGAAGAGGGCAGTGTGTTGCCCTACACTCGGCATAAACAGGCGTACACCTAAGGGCCTTCGGGGCTGGATGAGGCTCAAGCGGGCCCCAGGAGCCTGGCGGTACTCAGTGTTCTTGCACTGACTCGGGTGCTGACACGACGTTCTTAGGACTCCTTAAAGGGGTACTACCGAAAACTTAAAGCAGAACAGCAAGGAATGCCTCGGGAAGAGTGCTGCACGCCTTCCAATCGGCACGGCCCACCAGGGCGATTTTCGAGTCTCGTGGGGACACTGAGTTTCCCTTTCGCCCTAGAGCAGGGCAGGGAAGCTTCCTCAGGAACTGGAAGCAGCCTGCTTCTTTCGAGAAAGCTCCTTTGCCTCTCGCAGGCATGCCCGCAGGGACTAAACTCCCGGCAGCAAGAGTGTTTTTGACCTGCTGGACTGGCTAGGAACGTCTCTCTGAAGCTGTGGCAGAGCTGAGGATCTCCAGCTCTCCCAGGGAAGAGTGCAGTGTGTTGCGCTTCGCTCAGGAAACACAGGGGTGCGCTGAGGGACCTACGGGGCTGGGTGCTGCTCCACAGGCCCACTGGAGCCCGGCTCCCTGAGTGTTCCTGTAAGGAAACTGGTGCTAACGTGCTAGGAGTCCGGAAAGGCCTACCCTCGTGAAACTAAAGTAGCACAGCCCAAATGCCTCATGGAAGCTGCTGCCCACCAATCTTTCTGCACGGAAACCCAGGGCCGTAGTGAAAAGCCAGTGTTTGCGTTTCGGGTTCCCTTTAGCTCTAAAGCAGGGTCAGGCTTTCTTTGTGGAACTGTAGTTGAAAGTCAGCCTGCCGATGCAGGAGACACGGGTTCGTACCCCGATCCGGGAAGGTCCCACCCGCTGCCCTAGTGCCGCACCCCGGGAGCCTTAGCCGCTGAACCTAAGCCTCAGGAGCCGGCGCTCCGCAATGGGAGAGGCCACAACCGTGAGAGGTGCGCGTACACCCAAATAAGGAAAGACACAGGGCAAGATGATATCCCACCCAGGAACCGGAGGCGCCCTGTTTCTGGGAGAAAAGTCAACTTCCTATCCGAGCCCTGCACGAAATGACTAGAATCCTGGAAGCACAAGTGTTTGGGCACAAGCTTCCAGGCTGCCCGAGTGGAATGGTCAACATTGGGGAGAAAAAGGCCTGTGCCCTCAGGCCCCCATTTCGAGGTTGACGGGAAGCATCAGTACCTATTGTTTCGAAAAATTCAAAAGAGACACATGGTACTCAGGGGGCCCTTCCCTAAAGCAGCTTCTCCATACAGCGTGTTCTGCGTTGTAGGGCGTGGCCTAAAGGAAAGAATGCCGTGGGTCAGCCTAGGGGCCCGTGCACCTTCCAAAAGCCGGCTGTGTTCCACGAAGAACTGATCTTTAGTTGCAGTGGAACCCAACCCGAGTTTCTCCTTGAGGTAGGGTGACGGCAGGTAACAAGACCTAGAAGGAATGCTAAGCAGAGTGTCTCTCTCAGTATCGCTCTGACAGGGCAATGAGGCCGACCGGCATTGAATGCTGGAAGTGCTACAACCGTGTTACTGAATCCGTCTGTGACCGGAGGCAGTCTAGCTCTCCGACGCACGAGTTCAATATGTTGCCCTACGCTCAGCTACGGAGGGGTGCAGCTAAGGATCTTCGCGACTGGATGAGGCTCACCAGGCCACTAGGAGCCTGCAGTGACTCAGCGTTCTTAGACAGAATCGTGTGCGGACGCGAGGCTCCTAGGAGGCCTTTACAGCTTACTGCCTTTAAAGTAAAGCAGAGCTGCGACGTGGGTCTCATAGAAGCTGCCGCACGCCTCCCCTTCTGCATGGCAGAGCAGGGCCACCCGTCGAGGCGAGTGTTCATGCTGAGTTTCCCTTTCGCTATAAAGCAGGGCAGGGGAAGCTCCCAGCCAGGAAGTCGTAGTACCCTATTTCTTTGGAGGCAACTCAGTTTCTACTCAGTGCCACGCCTGCACTGACTAGTAAGCCGGCAAACGCACTATTCCCCGGAAGCGTCAAGGGCTCACGCAGGGCGCTTTCCAGCGGGGAAAACAAGGCTTGTGACATCAGGCCCCCCATTCGAGGTTGACGCACTGCGTCAGGACCTGTTATGCTGCCGAAGTCAGAAGAGACACAAGCTACCCACTGACCCCTTCCGGAAATCAACTTTTGTAGGCAGGGTGTTCGGCTTGTAGGGAACTGCCTAAATTTTCGAAAGCCCCAGATCGGCCTAGGGGCCTGGGCATCTTCCAAAAGCCTGCTGTGTTCCACGAAGAACTGTGCGTCAGTTGCAGTGGAACCCAGCCTGACTTTTTCCTTGGGTAAGGTGACTGCAGGTTTGAGGTCCGAGAAGGAGCGCTAAGCAGAGTGTTTTTCGAGGTAGAGCTCAGGTAAGGCAAGGGGAGCCAACTTCCTTGTCATGTTGCGCTGGATACAACCTTGTTTCAGAAGCTCTTGGAGAGCTGAGGAAATCTGCCTCTCCCAAGGAAGAGGGCAGTGTGTTGCCCTACACTCGGCATAAACAGGCGTACACCTAAGGGCCTTCGGGGCTGGATGAGGCTCAAGCGGGCCCCAGGAGCCTGGCGGTACTCAGTGTTCTTGCACTGACTCGGGTGCTGACACGACGTTCTTAGGACTCCTTAAAGGGGTACTACCGAAAACTTAAAGCAGAACAGCAAGGAATGCCTCGGGAAGAGTGCTGCACGCCTTCCAATCGGCACGGCCCACCAGGGCGATTTTCGAGTCTCGTGGGGACACTGAGTTTCCCTTTCGCCCTAGAGCAGGGCAGGGAAGCTTCCTCAGGAACTGGAAGCAGCCTGCTTCTTTCGAGAAAGCTCCTTTGCCTCTCGCAGGCATGCCCGCAGGGACTACACTCCCGGCAGCAAGAGTGTTTCTGACCTGCTGGACTGGCTAGGAACGTCTCTCTGAAGCTGTGGCAGAGCTGAGGATCTCCAGCTCTCCCAGGGAAGAGTGCAGTGTGTTGCGCTTCGCTCAGGAAACACAGGGGTGCGCTGAGGGACCTACGGGGCTGGGTGCTGCTCCACAGGCCCACTGGAGCCCGGCTCCCTGAGTGTTCCTGTAAGGAAACTGGTGCTAACGTGCTAGGAGTCCGGAAAGGCCTACCCTCGTGAAACTAAAGTAGCACAGCCCAAATGCCTCATGGAAGCTGCTGCCCACCAATCTTTCTGCACGGAAACCCAGGGCCGTAGTGAAAAGCCAGTGTTTGCGTTTCGGGTTCCCTTTAGCTCTAAAGCAGGGTCAGGCTTTCTTTGTGGAACTGTAGTTGAAAGTCAGCCTGCCGATGCAGGAGACACGGGTTCGTACCCCGATCCGGGAAGGTCCCACCCGCTGCCCTAGTGCCGCACCCGGGAGCCTTAGCCGCTGAACCTAAGCCTCAGGAGCCGGCGCTCCGCAATGGGAGAGGCCACAACCGTGAGAGGTGCGCGTACACCCAAATAAGGAAAGACACAGGGCAAGATGATATCCCACCCAGGAACCGGAGGCGCCCTGTTTCTGGGAGAAAAGTCAACTTCCTATCCGAGCCCTGCACGAAATGACTAGAATCCTGGAAGCACAAGTGTTTGGGCACAAGCTTCCAGGCTGCCCGAGTGGAATGGTCAACATTGGGGAGAAAAAGGCCTGTGCCCTCAGGCCCCCATTTCGAGGTTGACGGGAAGCATCAGTACCTATTGTTTCGAAAAATTCAAAAGAGACACATGGTACTCAGGGGGCCCTTCCCTAAAGCAGCTTCTCCATACAGCGTGTTCTGCGTTGTAGGGCGTGGCCTAAAGGAAAGAATGCCGTGGGTCAGCCTAGGGGCCCGTGCACCTTCCAAAAGCCGGCTGTGTTCCACGAAGAACTGATCTTTAGTTGCAGTGGAACCCAACCCGAGTTTCTCCTTGAGGTAGGGTGACGGCAGGTAACAAGACCTAGAAGGAATGCTAAGCAGAGTGTCTCTCTCAGTATCGCTCTGACAGGGCAATGAGGCCGACCGGCATTGAATGCTGGAAGTGCTACAACCGTGTTACTGAATCCGTCTGTGACCGGAGGCAGTCTAGCTCTCCGACGCACGAGTTCAATATGTTGCCCTACGCTCAGCTACGGAGGGGTGCAGCTAAGGATCTTCGCGACTGGATGAGGCTCACCAGGCCACTAGGAGCCTGCAGTGACTCAGCGTTCTTAGACAGAATCGTGTGCGGACGCGAGGCTCCTAGGAGGCCTTTACAGCTTACTGCCTTTAAAGTAAAGCAGAGCTGCGACGTGGGTCTCATAGAAGCTGCCGCACGCCTCCCCTTCTGCATGGCAGAGCAGGGCCACCCGTCGAGGCGAGTGTTCATGCTGAGTTTCCCTTTCGCTATAAAGCAGGGCAGGGGAAGCTCCCAGCCAGGAAGTCGTAGTACCCTATTTCTTTGGAGGCAACTCAGTTTCTACTCAGTGCCACGCCTGCACTGACTAGTAAGCCGGCAAACGCACTATTCCCCGGAAGCGTCAAGGGCTCACGCAGGGCGCTTTCCAGCGGGGAAAACAAGGCTTGTGACATCAGGCCCCCCATTCGAGGTTGACGCACTGCGTCAGGACCTGTTATGCTGCCGAAGTCAGAAGAGACACAAGCTACCCACTGACCCCTTCCGGAAATCAACTTTTGTAGGCAGGGTGTTCGGCTTGTAGGGAACTGCCTAAATTTTCGAAAGCCCCAGATCGGCCTAGGGGCCTGGGCATCTTCCAAAAGCCTGCTGTGTTCCACGAAGAACTGTGCGTCAGTTGCAGTGGAACCCAGCCTGACTTTTTCCTTGGGTAAGGTGACTGCAGGTTTGAGGTCCGAGAAGGAGCGCTAAGCAGAGTGTTTTTCGAGGTAGAGCTCAGGTAAGGCAAGGGGAGCCAACTTCCTTGTCATGTTGCGCTGGATACAACCTTGTTTCAGAAGCTCTTGGAGAGCTGAGGAAATCTGCCTCTCCCAAGGAAGAGGGCAGTGTGTTGCCCTACACTCGGCATAAACAGGCGTACACCTAAGGGCCTTCGGGGCTGGATGAGGCTCAAGCGGGCCCCAGGAGCCTGGCGGTACTCAGTGTTCTTGCACTGACTCGGGTGCTGACACGACGTTCTTAGGACTCCTTAAAGGGGTACTACCGAAAACTTAAAGCAGAACAGCAAGGAATGCCTCGGGAAGAGTGCTGCACGCCTTCCAATCGGCACGGCCCACCAGGGCGATTTTCGAGTCTCGTGGGGACACTGAGTTTCCCTTTCGCCCTAGAGCAGGGCAGGGAAGCTTCCTCAGGAACTGGAAGCAGCCTGCTTCTTTCGAGAAAGCTCCTTTGCCTCTCGCAGGCATGCCCGCAGGGACTAAACTCCCGGCAGCAAGAGTGTTTTTGACCTGCTGGACTGGCTAGGAACGTCTCTCTGAAGCTGTGGCAGAGCTGAGGATCTCCAGCTCTCCCAGGGAAGAGTGCAGTGTGTTGCGCTTCGCTCAGGAAACACAGGGGTGCGCTGAGGGACCTACGGGGCTGGGTGCTGCTCCACAGGCCCACTGGAGCCCGGCTCCCTGAGTGTTCCTGTAAGGAAACTGGTGCTAACGTGCTAGGAGTCCGGAAAGGCCTACCCTCGTGAAACTAAAGTAGCACAGCCCAAATGCCTCATGGAAGCTGCTGCCCACCAATCTTTCTGCACGGAAACCCAGGGCCGTAGTGAAAAGCCAGTGTTTGCGTTTCGGGTTCCCTTTAGCTCTAAAGCAGGGTCAGGCTTTCTTTGTGGAACTGTAGTTGAAAGTCAGCCTGCCGATGCAGGAGACACGGGTTCGTACCCCGATCCGGGAAGGTCCCACCCGCTGCCCTAGTGCCGCACCCCGGGAGCCTTAGCCGCTGAACCTAAGCCTCAGGAGCCGGCGCTCCGCAATGGGAGAGGCCACAACCGTGAGAGGTGCGCGTACACCCAAATAAGGAAAGACACAGGGCAAGATGATATCCCACCCAGGAACCGGAGGCGCCCTGTTTCTGGGAGAAAAGTCAACTTCCTATCCGAGCCCTGCACGAAATGACTAGAATCCTGGAAGCACAAGTGTTTGGGCACAAGCTTCCAGGCTGCCCGAGTGGAATGGTCAACATTGGGGAGAAAAAGGCCTGTGCCCTCAGGCCCCCATTTCGAGGTTGACGGGAAGCATCAGTACCTATTGTTTCGAAAAATTCAAAAGAGACACATGGTACTCAGGGGGCCCTTCCCTAAAGCAGCTTCTCCATACAGCGTGTTCTGCGTTGTAGGGCGTGGCCTAAAGGAAAGAATGCCGTGGGTCAGCCTAGGGGCCCGTGCACCTTCCAAAAGCCGGCTGTGTTCCACGAAGAACTGATCTTTAGTTGCAGTGGAACCCAACCCGAGTTTCTCCTTGAGGTAGGGTGACTGCAGGTAACAAGACCTAGAAGGAATGCTAAGCAGAGTGTCTCTCTCAGTATCGCTCTGACAGGGCAATGAGGCCGACCGGCATTGAATGCTGGAAGTGCTACAACCGTGTTACTGAATCCGTCTGTGACCGGAGGCAGTCTAGCTCTCCGACGCACGAGTTCAATATGTTGCCCTACGCTCAGCTACGGAGGGGTGCAGCTAAGGATCTTCGCGACTGGATGAGGCTCACCAGGCCACTAGGAGCCTGCAGTGACTCAGCGTTCTTAGACAGAATCGTGTGCGGACGCGAGGCTCCTAGGAGGCCTTTACAGCTTACTGCCTTTAAAGTAAAGCAGAGCTGCGACGTGGGTCTCATAGAAGCTGCCGCACGCCTCCCCTTCTGCATGGCAGAGCAGGGCCACCCGTCGAGGCGAGTGTTCATGCTGAGTTTCCCTTTCGCTATAAAGCAGGGCAGGGGAAGCTCCCAGCCAGGAAGTCGTAGTACCCTATTTCTTTGGAGGCAACTCAGTTTCTACTCAGTGCCACGCCTGCACTGACTAGTAAGCCGGCAAACGCACTATTCCCCGGAAGCGTCAAGGGCTCACGCAGGGCGCTTTCCAGCGGGGAAAACAAGGCTTGTGACATCAGGCCCCCCATTCGAGGTTGACGCACTGCGTCAGGACCTGTTATGCTGCCGAAGTCAGAAGAGACACAAGCTACCCACTGACCCCTTCCGGAAATCAACTTTTGTAGGCAGGGTGTTCGGCTTGTAGGGAACTGCCTAAATTTTCGAAAGCCCCAGATCGGCCTAGGGGCCTGGGCATCTTCCAAAAGCCTGCTGTGTTCCACGAAGAACTGTGCGTCAGTTGCAGTGGAACCCAGCCTGACTTTTTCCTTGGGTAAGGTGACTGCAGGTTTGAGGTCCGAGAAGGAGCGCTAAGCAGAGTGTTTTTCGAGGTAGAGCTCAGGTAAGGCAAGGGGAGCCAACTTCCTTGTCATGTTGCGCTGGATACAACCTTGTTTCAGAAGCTCTTGGAGAGCTGAGGAAATCTGCCTCTCCCAAGGAAGAGGGCAGTGTGTTGCCCTACACTCGGCATAAACAGGCGTACACCTAAGGGCCTTCGGGGCTGGATGAGGCTCAAGCGGGCCCCAGGAGCCTGGCGGTACTCAGTGTTCTTGCACTGACTCGGGTGCTGACACGACGTTCTTAGGACTCCTTAAAGGGGTACTACCGAAAACTTAAAGCAGAACAGCAAGGAATGCCTCGGGAA
Source organism: Mesoplodon mirus (assembly GCF_964341445.2). Taxonomy (NCBI): domain Eukaryota; kingdom Metazoa; phylum Chordata; class Mammalia; order Artiodactyla; family Ziphiidae; genus Mesoplodon; species Mesoplodon mirus. The sequence goes on from NW_028295448.1 coordinate 435,601, forward strand.
GAGTGCTGCACGCCTTCCAATCGGCACGGCCCACCAGGGCGATTTTCGAGTCTCGTGGGGACACTGAGTTTCCCTTTCGCCCTAGAGCAGGGCAGGGAAGCTTCCTCAGGAACTGGAAGCAGCCTGCTTCTTTCGAGAAAGCTCCTTTGCCTCTCGCAGGCATGCCCGCAGGGACTAAACTCCCGGCAGCAAGAGTGTTTTTGACCTGCTGGACTGGCTAGGAACGTCTCTCTGAAGCTGTGGCAGAGCTGAGGATCTCCAGCTCTCCCAGGGAAGAGTGCAGTGTGTTGCGCTTCGCTCAGGAAACACAGGGGTGCGCTGAGGGACCTACGGGGCTGGGTGCTGCTCCACAGGCCCACTGGAGCCCGGCTCCCTGAGTGTTCCTGTAAGGAAACTGGTGCTAACGTGCTAGGAGTCCGGAAAGGCCTACCCTCGTGAAACTAAAGTAGCACAGCCCAAATGCCTCATGGAAGCTGCTGCCCACCAATCTTTCTGCACGGAAACCCAGGGCCGTAGTGAAAAGCCAGTGTTTGCGTTTCGGGTTCCCTTTAGCTCTAAAGCAGGGTCAGGCTTTCTTTGTGGAACTGTAGTTGAAAGTCAGCCTGCCGATGCAGGAGACACGGGTTCGTACCCCGATCCGGGAAGGTCCCACCCGCTGCCCTAGTGCCGCACCCCGGGAGCCTTAGCCGCTGAACCTAAGCCTCAGGAGCCGGCGCTCCGCAATGGGAGAGGCCACAACCGTGAGAGGTGCGCGTACACCCAAATAAGGAAAGACACAGGGCAAGATGATATCCCACCCAGGAACCGGAGGCGCCCTGTTTCTGGGAGAAAAGTCAACTTCCTATCCGAGCCCTGCACGAAATGACTAGAATCCTGGAAGCACAAGTGTTTGGGCACAAGCTTCCAGGCTGCCCGAGTGGAATGGTCAACATTGGGGAGAAAAAGGCCTGTGCCCTCAGGCCCCCATTTCGAGGTTGACGGGAAGCATCAGTACCTATTGTTTCGAAAAATTCAAAAGAGACACATGGTACTCAGGGGGCCCTTCCCTAAAGCAGCTTCTCCATACAGCGTGTTCTGCGTTGTAGGGCGTGGCCTAAAGGAAAGAATGCCGTGGGTCAGCCTAGGGGCCCGTGCACCTTCCAAAAGCCGGCTGTGTTCCACGAAGAACTGATCTTTAGTTGCAGTGGAACCCAACCCGAGTTTCTCCTTGAGGTAGGGTGACTGCAGGTAACAAGACCTAGAAGGAATG